>NW_028297297.1:0-300000 GCF_988280905.1 Pimephales promelas | reverse complement strand
CCTGAGTGCAAAAATGGAGGCTCTAGCCCCTTCCAGAGCTGAGATATTGAAACTCAAAAATTGGGCCCGAAAAAAAAACGACAGTGGTACCCCTTACGTTTTTTTGGGGGGGGGCGAAAAATTAAGTTTTTCTAATCTTCCCAAAAACTCTGGATTCTGATAGAGGGCCATGAGACTTAGACCTGAGTGCAAAAATGGAGGCTCTAGCCCCTTCCAGAGCTAAGATATCGAAACTCAAAAAGTGGGCCCGAAAAAAAAACGACAGTGGTACCCCTTACGTTTTTTTTTTTTGGGCAAAAAATTAAGTTTCTCCAATCTTCCCAAAACTCTGGATTCTGATAGAGGGCCATGAGACTTAGACCTGAGTGCAAAAATGGAGGCTCTAGCCCCTTCCAGAGCTGAGATATCGAAACTCAAAAATTGGGCCCGAAAAAAAAACGACAGTGGTACCCCTTACGTTTTTTTTTTTTGGGCGAAAAATTAAGTTTCTCCAATCTTCCCAAAACTCTGGATTCTGATAGAGGGCCATGAGACTTAGACCTGGGTGCAAAAATGGAGGCTCTAGCCCCTTCCAGAGCTGAGATATCGAAACTCAAAAAGTGGGCCCGAAAAAAAACCGACAGTGGTACCCCTTACGTTTTTTTTTTTTGGGCGAAAAATTAAGTTTCTCCAATCTTCCCAAAACTCTGGATTCTGATAGAGGGCCATGAGACTTAGACCTGAGTGCAAAAATGGAGGCTCTAGTCCCTTCCAGAGCTGAGATATCGAAACTCAAAAATTGGGCCCGAAAAAAAAACGACAGTGGTACCCCTTACGTTTTTTTTGGGGGGCGAAAAATTAAGTTTCTCCAATCTTCCCAAAACTCTGGATTCTGATAGAGGGCCATGAGACTTAGACCTGAGTGCAAAAATGGAGGCTCTAGCCCCTTCCAGAGCTGAGATATCGAAACTCAAAAATTGGGCCCGAAAAAAAAACGACAGTGGTACCCCTTACGTTTTTTTTTTGGGCGAAAAATTAAGTTTCTCCAATCTTCCCAATACTCTGGATTCTGATAGAGGGCCATGAGACTTAGACCTGAGTGCAAAAATGGAGGCTCTAGCCCCTTCCAGAGCTGAGATATCGAAACTCAAAAATTGGGCCCGAAAAAAAAACGACAGTGGTACCCCTTACGTTTTTTTTTTTGGGCGAAAAATTAAGTTTCTCCAATCTTCCCAAAACTCTGGATCCTGATAGAGGGCCATGAGACTTAGACCTGAGTGCAAAAATGGAGGCTCTAGCCCCTTCCAGAGCTGAGATATCGAAACTCAAAAATTGGGCCCGAAAAAAAAACGACAGTGGTACCCCTTACGTTTTTTTTTTGGGGCGAAAAATTAAGTTTCTCCAATCTTCCCAAAACTCTGGATTCTGATAGAGGGCCATGAGACTTAGACCTGAGTGCAAAAATGGAGGCTCTAGCCCCTTCCAGAGCTGAGATATCGAAACTGAAAAATTGGGCCCGAAAAAAAAAAACGACAGTGGTACCCCTTACGTTTTTTTTTTTTGGGCGAAAAATTAAGTTTCTCCAATCTTCCCAAAACTCTGGATTCTGATAGAGGGCCATGAGACTTAGACCTGAGTGCAAAAATGGAGGCTCTAGCCCCTTCCAGAGCTGAGATATCGAAACTCAAAAATTGGGCCCGAAAAAAAAACGACAGTGGTACCCCTTACGTTTTTTTTTTTGGGCGAAAAATTAAGTTTCTCCAATCTTCCCAAAACTCTGGATTCTGATAGAGGGCCATGAGACTTAGACCTGAGTGCAAAAATGGAGGCTCTAGCCCCTTCCAGAGCTGAGATATCGAAACTCAAAAATTGGGCCCGAAAAAAAAACGACAGTGGTACCCCTTACGTTTTTTTTGGGGGGCGAAAAATTAAGTTTCTCCAATCTTCCCAATACTCTGGATTCTGATAGAGGGCCATGAGACTTAGACCTGAGTGCAAAAATGGAGGCTCTAGCCCCTTCCAGAGCTGAGATATCGAAACTCAAAAATTGGGCCCGAAAAAAAAAACGACAGTGGTACCCCTTACGGTTTTTTTTTTTTGGGCGAAAAATTAAGTTTCTCCAATCTTCCCAAAACTCTGGATCCTGATAGAGGGCCATGAGACTTAGACCTGAGTGCAAAAATGGAGGCTCTAGCCCCTTCCAGAGCTGAGATATCGAAACTCAAAAATTGGGCCCGAAAAAAAAACGACAGTGGTACCCCTTACGTTTTTTTTTTTGGGCGAAAAATTAAGTTTCTCCAATCTTCCCAAAACTCTGGATTCTGATAGAGGGCCATGAGACTTAGACCTGAGTGCAAAAATGGAGGCTCTAGCCCCTTCCAGAGCTGAGATATCGAAACTCAAAAATTGGGCCCGAAAAAAAAAACGACAGTGGTACCCCTTACGTTTTTTTTTTTTGGGCGAAAAATTACGTTTCTCTAATCTTCCCAAAAACTCTGGATTCTGATAGAGGGCCATGAGACTTAGACCTGAGTGCAAAAATGGAGGCTCTAGCCCCTTCCAGAGCTGAGATATCGAAACTCAAAAATTGGGCCCGAAAAAAAAAACGACAGTGGTACCCCTTACGTTTTTTTTTTTTTGGGGCGAAAAATTAAGTTTCTCCAATCTTCCCCAAAACTCTGGATTCTGATAGAGGGCCATGAGACTTAGACCTGAGTGCAAAAATGGAGGCTCTAGCCCCTTCCAGAGCTGAGATATCGAAACTCAAAAATTGGGCCCGAAAAAAAAACGACAGTGGTACCCCTTACGTTTTTTTTTTTGGGGCGAAAAATTAAGTTTCTCCAATCTTCCCAAAACTCTGGATTCTGATAGAGGGCCATGAGACTTAGACCTGAGTGCAAAAATGGAGGCTCTAGCCCCTTCCAGAGCTGAGATATCGAAACTCAAAAATTGGGCCCGAAAAAAAACGACAGTGGTACCCCTTATGTTTTTTTTTTTTGGGGCGAAAAATTAAGTTTCTCCAATCTTCCCAAAACTCTGGATTCTGATAGAGGGCCATGAGACTTAGACCTGAGTGCAAAAATGGAGGCTCTAGCCCCTTCCAGAGCTGAGATATCGAAACTCAAAAATTGGGCCCGAAAAAAAAACGACAGTGGTACCCCTTACGGTTTTTTTTTTGGGCGAAAAATTAAGTTTCTCCAATCTTCCCAAAACTCTGGATTCTGATAGAGGGCCATGAGACTTAGACCTGAGTGCAAAAATGGAGGCTCTAGCCCCTTCCAGAGCTGAGATATCGAAACTCAAAAATTGGGCCCGAAAAAGAAAACGACAGTGGTACCCCTTACGTTTTTTTTGGGGGGCGAAAAATTAAGCTTCTCCAATCTTCCCCAAACTCTGGATTCTGATAGAGGGCCATGAGACTTAGACCTGAGTGCAAAAATGGAGGCTCTAGCCCCTTCCAGAGCTGAGATATCGAAACTCAAAAATTGGGCCCGAAAAAAAAACGACAGTGGTACCCCTTACGTTTTTTTTGTTTGGGCGAAAAATTAAGTTTCTCCAATCTTCCCAAAACTCTGGATTCTGATAGAGGGCCATGAGACTTAGACCTGAGTGCAAAAATGGAGGCTCTAGCCCCTTCCAGAGCTGAGATATTGAAACTCAAAAATTGGGCCCGAAAAAAAAACGACAGTGGTACCCCTTACGTTTTTTTTGGGGGGGCGAAAAATTAAGTTTTTCTAATCTTCCCAAAAACTCTGGATTCTGATAGAGGGCCATGAGACTTAGACCTGAGTGCAAAAATGGAGGCTCTAGCCCCTTCCAGAGCTAAGATATCGAAACTCAAAAAGTGGGCCCGAAAAAAAAAACGACAGTGGTACCCCTTACGTTTTTTTTTTTTGGGCGAAAAATTAAGTTTCTCCAATCTTCCCAAAACTCTGGATTCTGATAGAGGGCCATGAGACTTAGACCTGAGTGCAAAAATGGAGGCTCTAGCCCCTTCCAGAGCTGAGATATCGAAACTCAAAAAGTGGGCCCGAAAAAAAAACGACAGTGGTACCCCTTACGTTTTTTTTTTTGGGGCGAAAAATTAAGTTTCTCCAATCTTCCCAAAACTCTGGATTCTGATAGAGGGCCATGAGACTTAGACCTGAGTGCAAAAATGGAGGCTCTAGCCCCTTCCAGAGCTGAGATATCGAAACTCAAAAATTGGGCCCGAAAAAAAAACGACAGTGGTACCCCTTACATTTTTTTTTTGGGCGAAAAATTAAGTTTCTCCAATCTTCCCAAAACTCTGGATTCTGATAGAGGGCCATGAGACTTAGACCTGAGTGCAAAAATGGAGGCTCTAGCCCTTCCAGAGCTGAGATATCGAAACTCAAAAATTGGGCCCGAAAAAAAAACGACAGTGGTACCCCTTACGTTTTTTTTTTTGGGCGAAAAATTAAGTTTCTCCAATCTTCCCAATACTCTGGATTCTGATAGAGGGCCATGAGACTTAGACCTGAGTGCAAAAATGGAGGCTCTAGCCCCTTCCAGAGCTGAGATATCGAAACTCAAAAATTGGGCCCGAAAAAAAAACGACAGTGGTACCCCTTACGTTTTTTTTTTGGGGCGAAAAATTAAGTTTCTCCAATCTTCCCAAAACTATGGATTCTGATAGAGGGCCATAAGACTTAGACCTGAGTGCAAAAATGGAGGCTCTAGCCCCTTCTAGAGCTGAGATATCGAAACTAAAAAATTGGGCCCTAAAAAAAATGACAGTGGTACCCCTTATGTTTTTTTTTTTTGGGGCGAAAAATTAAGTTTCTCCAATCTTCCCAAAACTCTGGATTCTGATAGAGGGCCATGAGACTTAGACCTGAGTGCAAAAATGGAGGCTCTAGCCCCTTCCAGAGCTGAGATATCGAAACTCAAAAAGTGGGCCCGAAAAAAAAACGACAGTGGTACCCCTTACGTTTTTTTTTTTTTGGGCGAAAAATTAAGTTTCTCCAATCTTCCCAAAACTCTGGATCCTGATAGAGGGCCATGAGACTTAGACCTGAGTGCAAAAATGGAGGCTCTAGCCCCTTCCAGAGCTGAGATATCGAAACTCAAAAATTGGGCCCGAAAAAAAAACGACAGTGGTACCCCTTACGTTTTTTTTTTTGGGCGAAAAATTAAGTTTCTCCAATCTTCCCAAAACTCTGGATTCTGATAGAGGGCCATGAGACTTAGACCTGAGTGCAAAAATGGAGGCTCTAGCCCCTTCCAGAGCTGAGATATCGAAACTCAAAAATTGGGCCCGAAAAAAAAAAACGACAGTGGTACCCCTTACGTTTTTTTTTTTTGGGCGAAAAATTACGTTTCTCTAATCTTCCCAAAAACTCTGGATTCTGATAGAGGGCCATGAGACTTAGACCTGAGTGCAAAAATGGAGGCTCTAGCCCCTTCCAGAGCTGAGATATCGAAACTCAAAAATTGGGCCCGAAAAAAAAAACGACAGTGGTACCCCTTACGTTTTTTTTTTTTGGGGCGAAAAATTAAGTTTCTCCAATCTTCCCCAAAACTCTGGATTCTGATAGAGGGCCATGAGACTTAGACCTGAGTGCAAAAATGGAGGCTCTAGCCCCTTCCAGAGCTGAGATATCGAAACTCAAAAATTGGGCCCGAAAAAAAAACGACAGTGGTACCCCTTACGTTTTTTTTTTTGGGGCGAAAAATTAAGTTTCTCCAATCTTCCCAAAACTCTGGATTCTGATAGAGGGCCATGAGACTTAGACCTGAGTGCAAAAATGGAGGCTCTAGCCCCTTCCAGAGCTGAGATATCGAAACTCAAAAATTGGGCCCGAAAAAAAACGACAGTGGTACCCCTTATGTTTTTTTTTTTTGGGGCGAAAAATTAAGTTTCTCCAATCTTCCCAAAACTCTGGATTCTGATAGAGGGCCATGAGACTTAGACCTGAGTGCAAAAATGGAGGCTCTAGCCCCTTCCAGAGCTGAGATATCGAAACTCAAAAATTGGGCCCGAAAAAAAAACGACAGTGGTACCCCTTACGGTTTTTTTTTTGGGCGAAAAATTAAGTTTCTCCAATCTTCCCAAAACTCTGGATTCTGATAGAGGGCCATGAGACTTAGACCTGAGTGCAAAAATGGAGGCTCTAGCCCCTTCCAGAGCTGAGATATCGAAACTCAAAAATTGGGCCCGAAAAAAAAAACGACAGTGGTACCCCTTACGTTTTTTTTGGGGGGCGAAAAATTAAGCTTCTCCAATCTTCCCAAAACTCTGGATTCTGATAGAGGGCCATGAGACTTAGACCTGAGTGCAAAAATGGAGGCTCTAGCCCCTTCCAGAGCTGAGATATCGAAACTCAAAAATTGGGCCCGAAAAAAAAAACGACAGTGGTACCCCTTACGTTTTTTTTGTTTGGGCGAAAAATTAAGTTTCTCCAATCTTCCCAAAACTCTGGATTCTGATAGAGGGCCATGAGACTTAGACCTGAGTGCAAAAATGGAGGCTCTAGCCCCTTCCAGAGCTGAGATATTGAAACTCAAAAATTGGGCCCGAAAAAAAAACGACAGTGGTACCCCTTACGTTTTTTTTGGGGGGGCGAAAAATTAAGTTTTTCTAATCTTCCCAAAAACTCTGGATTCTGATAGAGGGCCATGAGACTTAGACCTGAGTGCAAAAATGGAGGCTCTAGCCCCTTCCAGAGCTAAGATATCGAAACTCAAAAAGTGGGCCCGAAAAAAAAACGACAGTGGTACCCCTTACGTTTTTTTTTTTTGGGCGAAAAATTAAGTTTCTCCAATCTTCCCAAAACTCTGGATTCTGATAGAGGGCCATGAGACTTAGACCTGAGTGCAAAAATGGAGGCTCTAGCCCCTTCCAGAGCTGAGATATCGAAACTCAAAAATTGGGCCCGAAAAAAAAACGACAGTGGTACCCCTTACATTTTTTTTTTGGGCGAAAAATTAAGTTTCTCCAATCTTCCCAAAACTCTGGATTCTGATAGAGGGCCATGAGACTTAGACCTGAGTGCAAAAATGGAGGCTCTAGCCCTTCCAGAGCTGAGATATCGAAACTCAAAAATTGGGCCCGAAAAAAAAACGACAGTGGTACCCCTTACGTTTTTTTTTTTGGGCGAAAAATTAAGTTTCTCCAATCTTCCCAATACTCTGGATTCTGATAGAGGGCCATGAGACTTAGACCTGAGTGCAAAAATGGAGGCTCTAGCCCCTTCCAGAGCTGAGATATCGAAACTCAAAAATTGGGCCCGAAAAAAAAACGACAGTGGTACCCCTTACGTTTTTTTTTTGGGGCGAAAAATTAAGTTTCTCCAATCTTCCCAAAACTATGGATTCTGATAGAGGGCCATAAGACTTAGACCTGAGTGCAAAAATGGAGGCTCTAGCCCCTTCTAGAGCTGAGATATCGAAACTAAAAAATTGGGCCCTAAAAAAAATGACAGTGGTACCCCTTATGTTTTTTTTTTTTGGGGCGAAAAATTAAGTTTCTCCAATCTTCCCAAAACTCTGGATTCTGATAGAGGGCCATGAGACTTAGACCTGAGTGCAAAAATGGAGGCTCTAGCCCCTTCCAGAGCTGAGATATCGAAACTCAAAAAGTGGGCCCGAAAAAAAAACGACAGTGGTACCCCTTACGTTTTTTTTTTTTTGGGCGAAAAATTAAGTTTCTCCAATCTTCCCAAAACTCTGGATCCTGATAGAGGGCCATGAGACTTAGACCTGAGTGCAAAAATGGAGGCTCTAGCCCCTTCCAGAGCTGAGATATCGAAACTCAAAAATTGGGCCCGAAAAAAAAACGACAGTGGTACCCCTTACGTTTTTTTTTTTGGGCGAAAAATTAAGTTTCTCCAATCTTCCCAAAACTCTGGATTCTGATAGAGGGCCATGAGACTTAGACCTGAGTGCAAAAATGGAGGCTCTAGCCCCTTCCAGAGCTGAGATATCGAAACTCAAAAATTGGGCCCGAAAAAAAAAAACGACAGTGGTACCCCTTACGTTTTTTTTTTTTGGGCGAAAAATTACGTTTCTCTAATCTTCCCAAAAACTCTGGATTCTGATAGAGGGCCATGAGACTTAGACCTGAGTGCAAAAATGGAGGCTCTAGCCCCTTCCAGAGCTGAGATATCGAAACTCAAAAATTGGGCCCGAAAAAAAAAACGACAGTGGTACCCCTTACGTTTTTTTTTTTTTGGGGCGAAAAATTAAGTTTCTCCAATCTTCCCCAAAACTCTGGATTCTGATAGAGGGCCATGAGACTTAGACCTGAGTGCAAAAATGGAGGCTCTAGCCCCTTCCAGAGCTGAGATATCGAAACTCAAAAATTGGGCCCGAAAAAAAAACGACAGTGGTACCCCTTACGTTTTTTTTTTTGGGGCGAAAAATTAAGTTTCTCCAATCTTCCCAAAACTCTGGATTCTGATAGAGGGCCATGAGACTTAGACCTGAGTGCAAAAATGGAGGCTCTAGCCCCTTCCAGAGCTGAGATATCGAAACTCAAAAATTGGGCCCGAAAAAAAACGACAGTGGTACCCCTTATGTTTTTTTTTTTTGGGGCGAAAAATTAAGTTTCTCCAATCTTCCCAAAACTCTGGATTCTGATAGAGGGCCATGAGACTTAGACCTGAGTGCAAAAATGGAGGCTCTAGCCCCTTCCAGAGCTCAGATATCGAAACTCAAAAATTGGGCCCGAAAAAAAAACGACAGTGGTACCCCTTACGGTTTTTTTTTTGGGCGAAAAATTAAGTTTCTCCAATCTTCCCAAAACTCTGGATTCTGATAGAGGGCCATGAGACTTAGACCTGAGTGCAAAAATGGAGGCTCTAGCCCCTTCCAGAGCTGAGATATCGAAACTCAAAAATTGGGCCCGAAAAAAAAAACGACAGTGGTACCCCTTACGTTTTTTTTGGGGGGCGAAAAATTAAGCTTCTCCAATCTTCCCAAAACTCTGGATTCTGATAGAGGGCCATGAGACTTAGACCTGAGTGCAAAAATGGAGGCTCTAGCCCCTTCCAGAGCTGAGATATCGAAACTCAAAAATTGGGCCCGAAAAAAAAACGACAGTGGTACCCCTTACGTTTTTTTTGTTTGGGCGAAAAATTAAGTTTCTCCAATCTTCCCAAAACTCTGGATTCTGATAGAGGGCCATGAGACTTAGACCTGAGTGCAAAAATGGAGGCTCTAGCCCCTTCCAGAGCTGAGATATTGAAACTCAAAAATTGGGCCCGAAAAAAAAACGACAGTGGTACCCCTTACGTTTTTTTTGGGGGGGCGAAAAATTAAGTTTTTCTAATCTTCCCAAAAACTCTGGATTCTGATAGAGGGCCATGAGACTTAGACCTGAGTGCAAAAATGGAGGCTCTAGCCCCTTCCAGAGCTAAGATATCGAAACTCAAAAAGTGGGCCCGAAAAAAAAAACGACAGTGGTACCCCTTACGTTTTTTTTTTTTGGGCGAAAAATTAAGTTTCTCCAATCTTCCCAAAACTCTGGATTCTGATAGAGGGCCATGAGACTTAGACCTGAGTGCAAAAATGGAGGCTCTAGCCCCTTCCAGAGCTGAGATATCGAAACTCAAAAAGTGGGCCCGAAAAAAAAACGACAGTGGTACCCCTTACGTTTTTTTTTTTGGGGCGAAAAATTAAGTTTCTCCAATCTTCCCAAAACTCTGGATTCTGATAGAGGGCCATGAGACTTAGACCTGAGTGCAAAAATGGAGGCTCTAGCCCCTTCCAGAGCTGAGATATCGAAACTCAAAAATTGGGCCCGAAAAAAAAACGACAGTGGTACCCCTTACATTTTTTTTTTGGGCGAAAAATTAAGTTTCTCCAATCTTCCCAAAACTCTGGATTCTGATAGAGGGCCATGAGACTTAGACCTGAGTGCAAAAATGGAGGCTCTAGCCCTTCCAGAGCTGAGATATCGAAACTCAAAAATTGGGCCCGAAAAAAAAACGACAGTGGTACCCCTTACGTTTTTTTTTTTGGGCGAAAAATTAAGTTTCTCCAATCTTCCCAATACTCTGGATTCTGATAGAGGGCCATGAGACTTAGACCTGAGTGCAAAAATGGAGGCTCTAGCCCCTTCCAGAGCTGAGATATCGAAACTCAAAAATTGGGCCCGAAAAAAAAACGACAGTGGTACCCCTTACGTTTTTTTTTTGGGGCGAAAAATTAAGTTTCTCCAATCTTCCCAAAACTATGGATTCTGATAGAGGGCCATAAGACTTAGACCTGAGTGCAAAAATGGAGGCTCTAGCCCCTTCTAGAGCTGAGATATCGAAACTCAAAAATTGGGCCCTAAAAAAAATGACAGTGGTACCCCTTATGTTTTTTTTTTTTGGGGCGAAAAATTAAGTTTCTCCAATCTTCCCAAAACTCTGGATTCTGATAGAGGGCCATGAGACTTAGACCTGAGTGCAAAAATGGAGGCTCTAGCCCCTTCCAGAGCTGAGATATCGAAACTCAAAAAGTGGGCCCGAAAAAAAAACGACAGTGGTACCCCTTACGTTTTTTTTTTTTTGGGCGAAAAATTAAGTTTCTCCAATCTTCCCAAAACTCTGGATTCTGATAGAGGGCCATGAGACTTAGACCTGAGTGCAAAAATGGAGGCTCTAGTCCCTTCCAGAGCTGAGATATCGAAACTCAAAAATTGGGCCCGAAAAAAAAACAACAGTGGTACCCCTTACGTTTTTTTTTTTTGGGCGAAAAATTAAGTTTCTCCAATCTTCCCAAAACTCTGGATTCTGATAGAGGGCCATGAGACTTAGACCTGAGTGCAAAAATGGAGGCTCTAGCCCCTTCCAGAGCTGAGATATCGAAACTCAAAAATTGGGCCCGAAAAAAAAACGACAGTGGTACCCCTTACGTTTTTTTTTGGGGGCGAAAAATTAAGTTTCTCCAATCTTCCCAAAACTCTGGATTCTGATAGAGGGCCATGAGACTTAGACCTGAGTGCAAAAATGGAGGCTCTAGCCCCTTCCAGAGCTGAGATATCGAAACTCAAAAATTGGGCCCGAAAAAAAAAACGACAGTGGTACCCCTTACGTTTTTTTTTTTTTTGGGCGAAATATTAAGTTTCTCCAATCTTCCCAATACTCTGGATTCTGATAGAGGGCCATGAGACTTAGACCTGAGTGCAAAAATGGAGGCTCTAGCCCCTTCCAGAGCTGAGATATCGAAACTCAAAAATTGGGCCCGAAAAAAAAAAACGACAGTGGTACCCCTTACGTTTTTTTTTTTTTGGGCGAAAAATTAAGTTTCTCCAATCTTCCCAAAACTCTGGATCCTGATAGAGGGCCATGAGACTTAGACCTGAGTGCAAAAATGGAGGCTCTAGCCCCTTCCAGAGCTGAGATATCGAAACTCAAAAATTGGGCCCGAAAAAAAAACGACAGTGGTACCCCTTACGTTTTTTTTTTTGGGCGAAAAATTAAGTTTCTCCAATCTTCCCAAAACTCTGGATTCTGATAGAGGGCCATGAGACTTAGACCTGAGTGCAAAAATGGAGGCTCTAGCCCCTTCCAGAGCTGAGATATCGAAACTCAAAAATTGGGCCCGAAAAAAAAAACGACAGTGGTACCCCTTACGTTTTTTTTTTTGGGCGAAAAATTAAGTTTCTCCAATCTTCCCAAAACTCTGGATTCTGATAGAGGGCCATGAGACTTAGACCTGAGTGCAAAAATGGAGGCTCTAGCCCCTTCCAGAGCTGAGATATCGAAACTCAAAAATTGGGCCCGAAAAAAAAACGACAGTGGTACCCCTTACGTTTTTTTTTTTGGGGCGAAAATTTAAGTTTCTCCAATCTTCCCAAAACTCTGGATTCTGATAGAGGGCCATGAGACTTAGACCTAAGTGCAAAAATGGAGGCTCTAGCCCCTTCCAGAGCTGAGATATCGAAACTCAAAAATTGGGCCCGAAAAAAAAAAGACAGTGGTACCCCTTACGTTTTTTTGGGGGGGGCGAAAAATTAAGTTTCTCCAATCTTCCCAAAACTCTGGATTCTGATAGAGGGCCATGAGACTTAGACCTGAGTGCAAAAATGGAGGCTCTAGCCCCTTCCAGAGCTGAGATATCGAAACTCAAAAATTGGGCCCGAAAAAAAAACGACAGTGGTACCCCTTACGTTTTTTTTTTTTGGGCGAAAAATTAAGTTTCTCCAATCTTCCCAAAACTCTGGATTCTGATAGAGGGCCATGAGACTTAGACCTGAGTGCAAAAATGGAGGCTCTAGCCCCTTCCAGAGCTGAGATATCGAAACTCAAAAATTGGGCCCGAAAAAAAAACGACAGTGGTACCCCTTACGTTTTTTTTTTTGGGCGAAAAATTAAGTTTCTCCAATCTTCCCAAAACTCTGGATTCTGATAGAGGGCCATGAGACTTAGACCTGAGTGCAAAAATGGAGGCTCTAGCCCCTTCCAGAGCTGAGATATCGAAACTCAAAAATTGGGCCCGAAAAAAAAAAACGACAGTGGTACCCCTTACGTTTTTTTTTTTTTTGGGCGAAAAATTAAGTTTCTCCAATCTTCCCAAAACTCTGGATCCTGATAGAGGGCCATGAGACTTAGACCTGAGTGCAAAAATGGAGGCTCTAGCCCCTTCCAGAGCTGAGATATCGAAACTCAAAAATTGGACCCGAAAAAAAAACGACAGTGGTACCCCTTACGTTTTTTTGGGGGGGGCGAAAAATTAAGTTTCTCCAATCTTCCCAAAACTCTGGATTCTGATAGAGGGCCATGAGACTTAGACCTGAGTGCAAAAATGGAGGCTCTAGCCCCTTCCAGAGCTGAGATATCGAAACTCAAAAATTGGGCCCGAAAAAAAAACGACAGTGGTACCCCTTACGTTTTTTTGGGGGGGGCGAAAAATTAAGTTTCTCCAATCTTCCCAAAACTCTGGATTCTGATAGAGGGCCATGAGACTTAGACCTGAGTGCAAAAATGGAGGCTCTAGCCCCTTCCAGAGCTGAGATATCGAAACTCAAAAATTGGGCCCGAAAAAAAAACGACAGTGGTACCCCTTACGTTTTTTGGGGGGGGGGCGAAAAATTAAGTTTCTCCAATCTTCCCAAAACTCTGGATTCTGATAGAGGGCCATGAGACTTAGACCTGAGTGCAAAAATGGAGGCTCTAGCCCCTTCCAGAGCTGAGATATCGAAACTCAAAAATTGGGCCCGAAAAAAAAACGACAGTGGTACCCCTTACGTTTTTTTTTTTTGGGCGAAAAATTAAGTTTCTCCAATCTTCCCAAAACTCTGGATTCTGATAGAGGGCCATGAGACTTAGACCTGAGTGCAAAAATGGAGGCTCTAGCCCCTTCCAGAGCTGAGATATCGAAACTCAAAAATTGGGCCCGAAAAAAAAACGACAGTGGTACCCCTTACGTTTTTTTTTTTGGGCGAAAAATTAAGTTTCTCCAATGTTCCCAAAACTCTGGATTCTGATAGAGGGCCATGAGACTTAGACCTGAGTGCAAAAATGGAGGCTCTAGCCCCTTCCAGAGCTGAGATATCGAAACTCAAAAATTGGGCCCGAAAAAAAAAACGACAGTGGTACCCCTTACGTTTTTTTTTTTTTGGGCGAAAAATTAAGTTTCTCCAATCTTCCCAAAACTCTGGATCCTGATAGAGGGCCATGAGACTTAGACCTGAGTGCAAAAATGGAGGCTCTAGCCCCTTCCAGAGCTGAGATATCGAAACTCAAAAATTGGGCCCGAAAAAAAAAACGACAGTGGTACCCCTTACGTTTTTTTTGGGCGAAAAATTAAGTTTCTCCAATCTTCCCAAAACTCTGGATTCTGATAGAGGGCCATGAGACTTAGACCTGAGTGCAAAAATGGAGGCTCTAGCCCCTTCCAGAGCTGAGATATCGAAACTCAAAAATTGGGCCCGAAAAAAAAACGACAGTGGTACCCCTTACGTTTTTTTTTGGGGGGGCGAAAAATTAAGTTTCTCCAATCTACCCAAAACTCTGGATTCTGATAGAGGGCCATGAGACTTAGACCTGAGTGCAAAAATGGAGGCTCTAGCCCCTTCCAGAGCTGAGATATCGAAACTCAAAAATTGGTCCCGAAAAAAAAACGACAGTGGTACCCCTTACGTTTTTTTTTTTTTGGGCGAAAAATTAAGTTTCTCCAATCTTCCCAAAACTCTTGATTCTGATAGAGGGCCATGAGACTTAGACCTGAGTGCAAAAATGGAGGCTCTAGCCCCTTCCAGAGCTGAGATATCGAAACTCAAAAATTGGGCCTGAAAAAAAAACGACAGTGGTACCCCTTACGTTTTTTTTTGGGCGAAAAATTAAGTTTCTCCAATCTTCCCAAAACTCTGGATTCTGATAGAGGGCCATGAGACTTAGACCTGAGTGCAAAAATGGAGGCTCTAGCCCCTTCCAGAGCTGAGATATCGAAACTCAAAAATTGGGCCCGAAAAAAAAACGACAGTGGTACCCCTTACGGTTTTTTTTTTGGGCGAAAAATTAAGTTTCTCCAATCTTCCCAAAACTCTGGATTCTGATAGAGGGCCATGAGACTTAGACCTGAGTGCAAAAATGGAGGCTCTAGCCCCTTCCAGAGCTGAGATATCGAAACTCAAAAATTGGGCCCGAAAAAAAAACGACAGTGGTACCCCTTACGTTTTTTTTTTTTTTTGGGCGAAAAATTAAGTTTCTCCAATCTTCCCAAAACTCTGGATCCTGATAGAGGGCCATGAGACTTAGACCTGAGTGCAAAAATGGAGGCTCTAGCCCCTTCCAGAGCTGAGATATCGAAACTCAAAAATTGGGCCCGAAAAAAAAACGACAGTGGTACCCCTTACGTTTTTTTTGGGGGGGCGAAAAATTAAGTTTCTCCAATCTTCCCAAAACTCTGGATTCTGATAGAGGGCCATGAGACTTAGACCTGAGTGCAAAAATGGAGGCTCTAGCCCCTTCCAGAGCTGAGATATCGAAACTCAAAAATTGTGCCTGAAAAAAAAACGACAGTGGTACCCCTTACGTTTTTTTTGGGGGGCGAAAAATTAAGTTTCTCCAATCTTCCCAAAACTCTGGATTCTGATAGAGGGCCATGAGACTTAGACCTGAGTGCAAAAATGGAGGCTCTAGCCCCTTCCAGAGCTGAGATATCGAAACTCAAAAATTGGGCCCGAAAAAAAAACGACAGTGGTACCCCTTACGTTTTTTTTTTTTTTGGGCGAAAAATTAAGTTTCTCCAATCTTCCCCAAACTCTGGATCCTGATAGAGGGCCATGAGACTTAGACCTGAGTGCAAAAATGGAGGCTCTAGCCCCTTCCAGAGCTGAGATATCGAAACTCAAAAATTGGGCCCGAAAAAAAAACGACAGTGGTACCCCTTACGTTTTTTTTCTGGGCGAAAAATTAAGTTTCTCCAATCTTCCCAAAACTCTGGATTCTGATAGAGGGCCATGAGACTTAGACCTGAGTGCAAAAATGGAGGCTCTAGCCCCTTCCAGAGCTGAGATATCGAAACTCAAAAATTGGGCCCGAAAAAAAACGACAGTGGTACCCCTTACGTTTTTTTTTTTTGGGCGAAAAATTAAGTTTCTCCAATCTTCCCAAAACTCTGGATTCTGATAGAGGGCCATGAGACTTAGACCTGAGTGCAAAAATGGAGGCTCTAGCCCCTTCCAGAGCTGAGATATCGAAACTCAAAAATTGGGCCCGAAAAAAAAACGACAGTGGTACCCCTTACGTTTTTTTGGGGGGGGCGAAAAATTAAGTTTCTCCAATCTTCCCAAAACTCTGGATTCTGATAGAGGGCCATGAGACTTAGACCTGAGTGCAAAAATGGAGGCTCTAGCCCCTTCCAGAGCTGAGATATCGAAACTCAAAAATTGGGCCCGAAAAAAAAACGACAGTGGTACCCCTTACGTTTTTTGGGGGGGGGGCGAAAAATTAAGTTTCTCCAATCTTCCCAAAACTCTGGATTCTGATAGAGGGCCATGAGACTTAGACCTGAGTGCAAAAATGGAGGCTCTAGCCCCTTCCAGAGCTGAGATATCGAAACTCAAAAATTGGGCCCGAAAAAAAAACGACAGTGGTACCCCTTACGTTTTTTTTTTTGGGCGAAAAATTAAGTTTCTCCAATCTTCCCAAAACTCTGGATTCTGATAGAGGGCCATGAGACTTAGACCTGAGTGCAAAAATGGAGGCTCTAGCCCCTTCCAGAGCTGAGATATCGAAACTCAAAAATTGGGCCCGAAAAAAAAACGACAGTGGTACCCCTTACGTTTTTTTTTTTGGGCGAAAAATTAAGTTTCTCCAATCTTCCCAAAACTCTGGATTCTGATAGAGGGCCATGAGACTTAGACCTGAGTGCAAAAATGGAGGCTCTAGCCCCTTCCAGAGCTGAGATATCGAAACTCAAAAATTGGGCCCGAAAAAAAAAACGACAGTGGTACCCCTTACGTTTTTTTTTTTTTGGGCGAAAAATTAAGTTTCTCCAATCTTCCCAAAACTCTGGATCCTGATAGAGGGCCATGAGACTTAGACCTGAGTGCAAAAATGGAGGCTCTAGCCCCTTCCAGAGCTGAGATATCGAAACTCAAAAATTGGGCCCGAAAAAAAAAACGACAGTGGTACCCCTTACGTTTTTTTTGGGCGAAAAATTAAGTTTCTCCAATCTTCCCAAAACTCTGGATTCTGATAGAGGGCCATGAGACTTAGACCTGAGTGCAAAAATGGAGGCTCTAGCCCCTTCCAGAGCTGAGATATCGAAACTCAAAAATTGGGCCCGAAAAAAAAACGACAGTGGTACCCCTTACGTTTTTTTTTGGGGGGGCGAAAAATTAAGTTTCTCCAATCTACCCAAAACTCTGGATTCTGATAGAGGGCCATGAGACTTAGACCTGAGTGCAAAAATGGAGGCTCTAGCCCCTTCCAGAGCTGAGATATCGAAACTCAAAAATTGGTCCCGAAAAAAAAACGACAGTGGTACCCCTTACGTTTTTTTTTTTTGGGCGAAAAATTAAGTTTCTCCAATCTTCCCAAAACTCTTGATTCTGATAGAGGGCCATGAGACTTAGACCTGAGTGCAAAAATGGAGGCTCTAGCCCCTTCCAGAGCTGAGATATCGAAACTCAAAAATTGGGCCTGAAAAAAAAACGACAGTGGTACCCCTTACGTTTTTTTTTGGGCGAAAAATTAAGTTTCTCCAATCTTCCCAAAACTCTGGATTCTGATAGAGGGCCATGAGACTTAGACCTGAGTGCAAAAATGGAGGCTCTAGCCCCTTCCAGAGCTGAGATATCGAAACTCAAAAATTGGGCCCGAAAAAAAAACGACAGTGGTACCCCTTACGGTTTTTTTTTTGGGCGAAAAATTAAGTTTCTCCAATCTTCCCAAAACTCTGGATTCTGATAGAGGGCCATGAGACTTAGACCTGAGTGCAAAAATGGAGGCTCTAGCCCCTTCCAGAGCTGAGATATCGAAACTCAAAAATTGGGCCCGAAAAAAAAACGACAGTGGTACCCCTTACGTTTTTTTTTTTTTTTTGGGCGAAAAATTAAGTTTCTCCAATCTTCCCAAAACTCTGGATCCTGATAGAGGGCCATGAGACTTAGACCTGAGTGCAAAAATGGAGGCTCTAGCCCCTTCCAGAGCTGAGATATCGAAACTCAAAAATTGGGCCCGAAAAAAAAACGACAGTGGTACCCCTTACGTTTTTTTTGGGGGGGCGAAAAATTAAGTTTCTCCAATCTTCCCAAAACTCTGGATTCTGATAGAGGGCCATGAGACTTAGACCTGAGTGCAAAAATGGAGGCTCTAGCCCCTTCCAGAGCTGAGATATCGAAACTCAAAAATTGTGCCTGAAAAAAAAACGACAGTGGTACCCCTTACGTTTTTTTTGGGGGGCGAAAAATTAAGTTTCTCCAATCTTCCCAAAACTCTGGATTCTGATAGAGGGCCATGAGACTTAGACCTGAGTGCAAAAATGGAGGCTCTAGCCCCTTCCAGAGCTGAGATATCGAAACTCAAAAATTGGGCCCGAAAAAAAAACGACAGTGGTACCCCTTACGTTTTTTTTTTTTTTTTGGGCGAAAAATTAAGTTTCTCCAATCTTCCCCAAACTCTGGATCCTGATAGAGGGCCATGAGACTTAGACCTGAGTGCAAAAATGGAGGCTCTAGCCCCTTCCAGAGCTGAGATATCGAAACTCAAAAATTGGGCCCGAAAAAAAAACGACAGTGGTACCCCTTACGTTTTTTTTCTGGGCGAAAAATTAAGTTTCTCCAATCTTCCCAAAACTCTGGATTCTGATAGAGGGCCATGAGACTTAGACCTGAGTGCAAAAATGGAGGCTCTAGCCCCTTCCAGAGCTGAGATATCGAAACTCAAAAATTGGGCCCGAAAAAAAAACGACAGTGGTACCCCTTACGTTTTTTTGGGGGGGGGGGGCGAAAAATTAAGTTTCTCCAATCTTCCCAAAACTCTGGATTCTGATAGAGGGCCATGAGACTTAGACCTGAGTGCAAAAATGGAGGCTCTAGCCCCTTCCAGAGCTGAGATATCGAAACTCAAAAATTGGGCCCGAAAAAAAAACGACAGTGGTACCCCTTACGTTTTTTTTTTTTGGGCGAAAAATTAAGTTTCTCCAATCTTCCCAAAACTCTGGATTCTGATAGAGGGCCATGAGACTTAGACCTGAGTGCAAAAATGGAGGCTCTAGCCCCTTCCAGAGCTGAGATATCGAAACTCAAAAATTGGGCCCGAAAAAAAAAAACGACAGTGGTACCCCTTACGTTTTTTTTTGGGGGCGAAAAATTAAGTTTCTCCAATCTTCCCAAAACTCTGGATTCTGATAGAGGGCCATGAGACTTAGACCTGAGTGCAAAAATGGAGGCTCTAGCCCCTTCCAGAGCTGAGATATCGAAACTCAAAAATTGGGCCCGAAAAAAAAAACGACAGTGGTACCCCTTACGTTTTTTTTTTTTGGGCGAAAAATTAAGTTTCTCCAATCTTCCCAAAACTCTGGATTCTGATAGAGGGCCATGAGACTTAGACCTGAGTGCAAAAATGGAGGCTCTAGCCCCTTCCAGAGCTGAGATATCGAAACTCAAAAATTGGGCCCGAAAAAAAAAACGACAGTGGTACCCCTTACGTTTTTTTTGGGGGGGGGCGAAAAATTAAGTTTCTCCAATCTTCCCAAAACTCTGGATTCTGATAGAGGGCCATGAGACTTAGACCTGAGTGCAAAAATGGAGGCTCTAGCCCCTTCCAGAGCTGAGATATCAAAACTCAAAAATTGGGCCCGAAAAAAAAAAACGACAGTGGTACCCCTTATGTTTTTTTTTTTGGGCGAAAAATTAAGTTTCTCCAATCTTCCCCAAAGTCTGGATTCTGATAGAGGGCCATGAGACTTAGACCTGAGTGCAAAAATGGAGGCTCTAGCCCCTTCCAGAGCTGAGATATCGAAACTCAAAAATTGGGCCCGAAAAAAAAACGACAGTGGTACCCCTTACGTTTTTTTTTTTGGGCGAAAAATTAAGTTTCTCCAATCTTCCCAAAACTCTGGATTCTGATAGAGGGCCATGAGACTTAGACCTGAGTGCAAAAATGGAGGCTCTAGCCCCTTCCAGAGCTGAGATATCGAAACTCAAAAATTGGGCCCGAAAAAAAAACGACAGTGGTACCCCTTACGTTTTTTTTGGGGGGGCGAAAAATTAAGTTTTTCTTATCTTCCCAAAACTCTGGATTCTGATAGAGGGCCATGAGACTTAGACCTGAGTGCAAAAATGGAGGCTCTAGCCCCTTCCAGAGCTGAGATATCGAAACTCAAAAAGTGGGCCCGAAAAAAAAACGACAGTGGTACCCCTTACGTTTTTTTTTTTTGGGCGAAAAATTAAGTTTCTCCAATCTTCCCAAAACTCTGGATTCTGATAGAGGGCCATGAGACTTAGACCTGAGTGCAAAAATGGAGGCTCTAGCCCCTTCCAGAGCTGAGATATCGAAACTCAAAAATTGGGCCCGAAAAAAAAACGACAGTGGTACCCCTTACGTTTTTTTTTTTGGGGCGAAAAATTAAGTTTCTCCAATCTTCCCAAAACTCTGGATTCTGATAGAGGGCCATGAGACTTAGACCTGAGTGCAAAAATGGAGGCTCTAGCCCCTTCCAGAGCTGAGATATCGAAACTCAAAAATTGGGCCCGAAAAAAAAACGACAGTGGTACCCCTTACGGTTTTTTTGGGGCGAAAAATTGAGTTTCTCCAATCTTCCCAAAACTCTGGATTCTGATAGAGGGCCATGAGACTTAGACCTGAGTGCAAAAATGGAGGCTCTAGCCCCTTCCAGAGCTGAGATATCGAAACTCAAAAATTGGGCCCGAAAAAAAAAAACGACAGTGGTACCCCTTACGTTTTTTTTTGGGGGGCGAAAAATTAAGTTTCTCCAATCTTCCCAAAACTCTGGATTCTGATAGAGGGCCATGAGACTTAGACCTGAGTGCAAAAATGGAGGCTCTAGCCCCTTCCAGAGCTGAGATATCGAAACTCAAAAATTGGGCCCGAAAAAAAAAACGACAGTGGTACCCCTTACGTTTTTTTTTTTTGGGCGAAAAATTAAGTTTCTCCAATCTTCCCAAAACTCTGGATTCTGATAGAGGGCCATGAGACTTAGACCTGAGTGCAAAAATGGAGGCTCTAGCCCCTTCCAGAGCTGAGATATCGAAACTCAAAAATTGGGCCCGAAAAAAAAACGACAGTGGTACCCCTTACGTTTTTTTGGGGGGGGCGAAAAATTAAGTTTCTCCAATCTTCCCAAAACTCTGGATTCTGATAGAGGGCCATGAGACTTAGACCTGAGTGCAAAAATGGAGGCTCTAGCCCCTTCCAGAGCTGAGATATCGAAACTCAAAAATTGGGCCCGAAAAAAAAACGACAGTGGTACCCCTTACGTTTTTTGGGGGGGGGGCGAAAAATTAAGTTTCTCCAATCTTCCCAAAACTCTGGATTCTGATAGAGGGCCATGAGACTTAGACCTGAGTGCAAAAATGGAGGCTCTAGCCCCTTCCAGAGCTGAGATATCGAAACTCAAAAATTGGGCCCGAAAAAAAAACGACAGTGGTACCCCTTACGTTTTTTTTTTTTGGGCGAAAAATTAAGTTTCTCCAATCTTCCCAAAACTCTGGATTCTGATAGAGGGCCATGAGACTTAGACCTGAGTGCAAAAATGGAGGCTCTAGCCCCTTCCAGAGCTGAGATATCGAAACTCAAAAATTGGGCCCGAAAAAAAAACGACAGTGGTACCCCTTACGTTTTTTTTTTTTGGGCGAAAAATTAAGTTTCTCCAATCTTCCCAAAACTCTGGATTCTGATAGAGGGCCATGAGACTTAGACCTGAGTGCAAAAATGGAGGCTCTAGCCCCTTCCAGAGCTGAGATATCGAAACTCAAAAATTGGGCCCGAAAAAAAAAACGACAGTGGTACCCCTTACGTTTTTTTTTTTTTTGGGCGAAAAATTAAGTTTCTCCAATCTTCCCAAAACTCTGGATCCTGATAGAGGGCCATGAGACTTAGACCTGAGTGCAAAAATGGAGGCTCTAGCCCCTTCCAGAGCTGAGATATCGAAACTCAAAAATTGGGCCCGAAAAAAAAAACGACAGTGGTACCCCTTACGTTTTTTTTGGGCGAAAAATTAAGTTTCTCCAATCTTCCCAAAACTCTGGATTCTGATAGAGGGCCATGAGACTTAGACCTGAGTGCAAAAATGGAGGCTCTAGCCCCTTCCAGAGCTGAGATATCGAAACTCAAAAATTGGGCCCGAAAAAAAAACGACAGTGGTACCCCTTACGTTTTTTTTTGGGGGGGCGAAAAATTAAGTTTCTCCAATCTACCCAAAACTCTGGATTCTGATAGAGGGCCATGAGACTTAGACCTGAGTGCAAAAATGGAGGCTCTAGCCCCTTCCAGAGCTGAGATATCGAAACTCAAAAATTGGTCCCGAAAAAAAAACGACAGTGGTACCCCTTACGTTTTTTTTTTTTTTGGGCGAAAAATTAAGTTTCTCCAATCTTCCCAAAACTCTTGATTCTGATAGAGGGCCATGAGACTTAGACCTGAGTGCAAAAATGGAGGCTCTAGCCCCTTCCAGAGCTGAGATATCGAAACTCAAAAATTGGGCCTGAAAAAAAAACGACAGTGGTACCCCTTACGTTTTTTTTTGGGCGAAAAATTAAGTTTCTCCAATCTTCCCAAAACTCTGGATTCTGATAGAGGGCCATGAGACTTAGACCTGAGTGCAAAAATGGAGGCTCTAGCCCCTTCCAGAGCTGAGATATCGAAACTCAAAAATTGGGCCCGAAAAAAAAACGACAGTGGTACCCCTTACGGTTTTTTTTTTGGGCGAAAAATTAAGTTTCTCCAATCTTCCCAAAACTCTGGATTCTGATAGAGGGCCATGAGACTTAGACCTGAGTGCAAAAATGGAGGCTCTAGCCCCTTCCAGAGCTGAGATATCGAAACTCAAAAATTGGGCCCGAAAAAAAAACGACAGTGGTACCCCTTACGTTTTTTTTTTTTTTTTTGGGCGAAAAATTAAGTTTCTCCAATCTTCCCAAAACTCTGGATCCTGATAGAGGGCCATGAGACTTAGACCTGAGTGCAAAAATGGAGGCTCTAGCCCCTTCCAGAGCTGAGATATCGAAACTCAAAAATTGGGCCCGAAAAAAAAACGACAGTGGTACCCCTTACGTTTTTTTTGGGGGGGCGAAAAATTAAGTTTCTCCAATCTTCCCAAAACTCTGGATTCTGATAGAGGGCCATGAGACTTAGACCTGAGTGCAAAAATGGAGGCTCTAGCCCCTTCCAGAGCTGAGATATCGAAACTCAAAAATTGTGCCTGAAAAAAAAACGACAGTGGTACCCCTTACGTTTTTTTTGGGGGGCGAAAAATTAAGTTTCTCCAATCTTCCCAAAACTCTGGATTCTGATAGAGGGCCATGAGACTTAGACCTGAGTGCAAAAATGGAGGCTCTAGCCCCTTCCAGAGCTGAGATATCGAAACTCAAAAATTGGGCCCGAAAAAAAAACGACAGTGGTACCCCTTACGTTTTTTTTGGGGGGGCGAAAAATTAAGTTTTTCTTATCTTCCCAAAACTCTGGATTCTGATAGAGGGCCATGAGACTTAGACCTGAGTGCAAAAATGGAGGCTCTAGCCCCTTCCAGAGCTGAGATATCGAAACTCAAAAAGTGGGCCCGAAAAAAAAAACGACAGTGGTACCCCTTACGTTTTTTTTTTTTGGGCGAAAAATTAAGTTTCTCCAATCTTCCCAAAACTCTGGATTCTGATAGAGGGCCATGAGACTTAGACCTGAGTGCAAAAATGGAGGCTCTAGCCCCTTCCAGAGCTGAGATATCGAAACTCAAAAATTGGGCCCGAAAAAAAAACGACAGTGGTACCCCTTACGTTTTTTTTTTTGGGGCGAAAAATTAAGTTTCTCCAATCTTCCCAAAACTCTGGATTCTGATAGAGGGCCATGAGACTTAGACCTGAGTGCAAAAATGGAGGCTCTAGCCCCTTCCAGAGCTGAGATATCGAAACTCAAAAATTGGGCCCGAAAAAAAAACGACAGTGGTACCCCTTACGGTTTTTTTGGGGCGAAAAATTGAGTTTCTCCAATCTTCCCAAAACTCTGGATTCTGATAGAGGGCCATGAGACTTAGACCTGAGTGCAAAAATGGAGGCTCTAGCCCCTTCCAGAGCTGAGATATCGAAACTCAAAAATTGGGCCCGAAAAAAAAAAACGACAGTGGTACCCCTTACGTTTTTTTTTGGGGGGCGAAAAATTAAGTTTCTCCAATCTTCCCAAAACTCTGGATTCTGATAGAGGGCCATGAGACTTAGACCTGAGTGCAAAAATGGAGGCTCTAGCCCCTTCCAGAGCTGAGATATCGAAACTCAAAAATTGGGCCCGAAAAAAAAAACGACAGTGGTACCCCTTACGTTTTTTTTTTTTGGGCGAAAAATTAAGTTTCTCCAATCTTCCCAAAACTCTGGATTCTGATAGAGGGCCATGAGACTTAGACCTGAGTGCAAAAATGGAGGCTCTAGCCCCTTCCAGAGCTGAGATATCGAAACTCAAAAATTGGGCCCGAAAAAAAAAAACGACAGTGGTACCCCTTATGTTTTTTTTTTTTGGGCGAAAAATTAAGTTTCTCCAATCTTCCCCAAACTCTGGATTCTGATAGAGGGCCATGAGACTTAGACCTGAGTGCAAAAATGGAGGCTCTAGCCCCTTCCAGAGCTGAGATATCGAAACTCAAAAATTGGGCCCGAAAAAAAAACGACAGTGGTACCCCTTACGTTTTTTTTTTTGGGCGAAAAATTAAGTTTCTCCAATCTTCCCAAAACTCTGGATTCTGATAGAGGGCCATGAGACTTAGACCTGAGTGCAAAAATGGAGGCTCTAGCCCCTTCCAGAGCTGAGATATCGAAACTCAAAAATTGGGCCCGAAAAAAAAACGACAGTGGTACCCCTTACGTTTTTTTTGGGGGGGCGAAAAATTAAGTTTTTCTTATCTTCCCAAAACTCTGGATTCTGATAGAGGGCCATGAGACTTAGACCTGAGTGCAAAAATGGAGGCTCTAGCCCCTTCCAGAGCTGAGATATCGAAACTCAAAAAGTGGGCCCGAAAAAAAAACGACAGTGGTACCCCTTACGTTTTTTTTTTTTTGGGCGAAAAATTAAGTTTCTCCAATCTTCCCAAAACTCTGGATTCTGATAGAGGGCCATGAGACTTAGACCTGAGTGCAAAAATGGAGGCTCTAGCCCCTTCCAGAGCTGAGATATCGAAACTCAAAAATTGGGCCCGAAAAAAAAACGACAGTGGTACCCCTTACGTTTTTTTTTTGGGGCGAAAAATTAAGTTTCTCCAATCTTCCCAAAACTCTGGATTCTGATAGAGGGCCATGAGACTTAGACCTGAGTGCAAAAATGGAGGCTCTAGCCCCTTCCAGAGCTGAGATATCGAAACTCAAAAATTGGGCCCGAAAAAAAAACGACAGTGGTACCCCTTACGTTTTTTTTGGGGGGGCGAAAAATTAAGTTTCTCCAATCTTCCCAAAACTCTGGATCCTGATAGAGGGCCATGAGACTTAGACCTGAGTGCAAAAATGGAGGCTCTAGCCCCTTCCAGAGCTGAGATATCGAAACTCAAAAATTGGGCCCGAAAAAAAAACGACAGTGGTACCCCTTACGTTTTTTTTTGGGGGGCGAAAAATTAAGTTTCTCCAATCTTCCCAAAACTCTGGATTCTGATAGAGGGCCATGAGACTTAGACCTGAGTGGAAAAATGGAGGCTCTAGCCCCTTCCAGAGCTGAGATATCGAAACTCAAAAATTGGGCCCGAAAAAAAAACGACAGTGGTACCCCTTACGTTTTTTTTTTTTTTGGGCGAAAAATTAAGTTTCTCCAATCTTCCCAAAACTCTGGATTCTGATAGAGGGCCATGAGACTTAGACCTGAGTGCAAAAATGGAGGCTCTAGCCCCTTCCAGAGCTGAGATATCGAAACTCAAAAATTGGGCCCGAAAAAAAAACGACAGTGGTACCCCTTACGTTTTTTTTTTGGGGCGAAAAATTAAGTTTCTCCAATCTTCCCAAAACTCTGGATTCTGATAGAGGGCCATGAGACTTAGACCTGAGTGCAAAAATGGAGGCTCTAGCCCCTTCCAGAGCTGAGATATCGAAACTCAAAAATTGGGCCCGAAAAAAAAAACGACAGTGGTACCCCTTACGTTTTTTTTTTTTTGGGCGAAAAATTAATTTTCTCCAATCTTCCCAAAACTCTGGATTCTGATAGAGGGCCATGAGACTTAGACCTGAGTGCAAAAATGGAGGCTCTAGCCCCTTCCAGAGCTGATATATCGAAACTCAAAAATTGGGCTCTAAAAAAAAACGACAGTGGTACCCCTTACGTTTTTTTTGGGGGGGCGAAAAATTAAGTTTCTCCAATCTTCCCAAAACTCTGGATTCTGATAGAGGGCCATGAGACTTAGACCTGAGTGCAAAAATGGAGGCTCTAGCCCCTTCCAGAGCTGAGATATCGAAACTCAAAAATTGGGCCTGAAAAAAAACGACAGTGGTACCCCTTACGTTTTTTTTTTGGGGGCGAAAAATTAAGTTTCTCCAATCTTCCCAAAACTCTGGATTCTGATAGAGGGCCATGAGACTTAGACCTGAGTGCAAAAATGGAGGCTCTAGCCCCTTCCAGAGCTGAGATATCGAAACTCAAAAATTGGGCCCGAAAAAAAAACGACAGTGGTACCCCTTATGTTTTTTTTTTTTTTTTGGGCGAAAAATTAAGTTTCTCCAATCTTCCCCAAACTCTGGATCCTGATAGAGGGCCATGAGACTTAGACCTGAGTGCAAAAATGGAGGCTCTAGCCCCTTCCAGAGCTGAGATATCGAAACTCAAAAAGTGGGCCCGAAAAAAAAACGACAGTGTTACCCCTTACGTTTTTTTTTTTTGGGCGAAAAATTAAGTTTCTCCAATCTTCCCAAAACTCCGGATTCTGATAGAGGGCCATGAGACTTAGACCTGAGTGCAAAAATGGAGGCTCTAGCCCCTTCCAGAGCTGAGATATCGAAACTCAAAAATTGGGCCCGAAAAAAAAACGACAGTGGTACCCCTTACGTTTTTTTTTTTGGGCGAAAAATTAAGTTTCTCCAATCTTCCCAAAACTCTGGATTCTGATAGAGGGCCATGAGACTTAGACCTGAGTGCAAAAATGGAGGCTCTAGCCCCTTCCAGAGCTGAGATATCGAAACTCAAAAATTGGGCCCGAAAAAAAAAACGACAGTGGTACCCCTTACGTTTTTTTTGGGGGGGCGAAAAATTAAGTTTCTCCAATCTTCCCAAAACTCTGGATCCTGATAGAGGGCCATGAGACTTAGACCTGAGTGCAAAAATGGAGGCTCTAGCCCCTTCCAGAGCTGAGATATCGAAACTCAAAAATTGGGCCCGAAAAAAAAACGACAGTGGTACCCCTTACGTTTTTTTTGGGGGGGCGAAAAATTAAGTTTCTCCAATCTTCCCAAAACTCTGGATTCTGATAGAGGGCCATGAGACTTAGACCTGAGTGCAAAAATGGAGGCTCTAGCCCCTTCCAGAGCTGAGATATCGAAACTCAAAAATTGGGCCCGAAAAAAAAACGACAGTGGTACCCCTTACGTTTTTTTTGGGGGGGCGAAAAATTAAGTTTCTCCAATCTTCCCAAAACTCTGGATTCTGATAGAGGGCCATGAGACTTAGACCTGAGTGCAAAAATGGAGGCTCTAGCCCCTTCCAGAGCTGAGATATCGAAACTCAAAAAGTGGGCCCGAAAAAAAAACGACAGTGGTACCCCTTACGTTTTTTTTTTTGGGCGAAAAATTAAGTTTCTCCAATCTTCCCAAAACTCTGGATTCTGATAGAGGGTCATGAGACTTAGACCTGAGTGCAAAAATGGAGGCTCTAGCCCCTTCCAGAGCTGAGATATCGAAACTCAAAAATTGGGCCCGAAAAAAAAACGACAGTGGTACCCCTTACGTTTTTTTTTTTGGGCGAAAAATTGAGTTTCTCCAATCTTCCCAAAACTCTGGATTCTGATAGAGGGCCATGAGACTTAGACCTGAGTGCAAAAATGGAGGCTCTAGCCCCTTCCAGAGCTGAGATATCGAAACTCAAAAATTGGGCCTGAAAAAAAAACGACAGTGGTACCCCTTACGTTTTTTTTTGGGGGCGAAAAATTAAGTTTCTCCAATCTTCCCAAAACTCTGGATTCTGATAGAGGGCCATGAGACTTAGACCTGAGTGCAAAAATGGAGGCTCTAGCCCCTTCCAGAGCTGAGATATCGAAACTCAAAAATTGGGCCCGAAAAAAAAACGACAGTGGTACCCCTTACGTTTTTTTTTTTTTTGGGCGAAAAATTAAGTTTCTCCAATCTTCCCAAAACTCTGGATCCTGATAGAGGGCCATGAGACTTAGACCTGAGTGCAAAAATGGAGGCTCTAGCCCCTTCCAGAGCTGAGATATCGAAACTCAAAAATTGGGCCCGAAAAAAAAAACGACAGTGGTACCCCTTACGTTTTTTTTTTTGGGCGAAATATTAAGTTTCTCCAATCTTCCCAAAACTCTGGATTCTGATAGAGGGCCATGAGACTTAGACCTGAGTGCAAAAATGGAGGCTCTAGCCCCTTCCAGAGCTGAGATATCGAAACTCAAAAATTGGGCCCGAAAAATAAAACGACAGTGGTACCCCTTACGTTTTTTTTTTTGGGCGAAAAATTAAGTTTCTCCAATCTTCCCAAAACTCTGGATTCTGATAGAGGGCCATGAGACTTAGACCTGAGTGCAAAAATGGAGGCTCTAGCCCCTTCCAGAGCTGAGATATCGAAACTCAAAAATTGGGCCCGAAAAAAAAACGACAGTGGTACCCCTTACGTTTTTTTTGGGGGGGGCGAAAAATTAAGTTTCTCCAATCTTCCCAAAACTCTGGATCCTGATAGAGGGCCATGAGACTTAGACCTGAGTGCAAAAATGGAGGCTCTAGCCCCTTCCAGAGCTGAGATATCGAAACTCAAAAATTGGGCCCGAAAAAAAAACGACAGTGCTACCCCTTACGTTTTTTTTGGGGGGCGAAAAATTAAGTTTCTCCAATCTTCCCAAAACTCTGGATCCTGATAGAGGGCCATGAGACTTAGACCTGAGTGCAAAAATGGAGGCTCTAGCCCCTTCCAGAGCTGAGATATCGAAACTCAAAAATTGGGCCCGAAAAAAAAAACGACAGTGGTACCCCTTACGTTTTTTTTGGGGGGGCGAAAAATTAAGTTTCTCCAATCTTCCCAAAACTCTGGATTCTGATAGAGGGCCATGAGACTTAGACCTGAGTGCAAAAATGGAGGCTCTAGCCCCTTCCAGAGCTGAGATATCGAAACTCAAAAATTGGGCCCGAAAAAAAAACGACAGTGGTACCCCTTACGTTTTTTTTGGGGGGGCGAAAAATTAAGTTTCTCCAATCTTCCCAAAACTCTGGATTCTGATAGAGGGCCATGAGACTTAGACCTGAGTGCAAAAATGGAGGCTCTAGCCCCTTCCAGAGCTGAGATATCGAAACTCAAAAAGTGGGCCCGAAAAAAAAACGACAGTGGTACCCCTTACGTTTTTTTTTTGGGCGAAAAATTAAGTTTCTCCAATCTTCCCAAAACTCTGGATTCGGATAGAGGGCCATGAGACTTAGACCTGAGTGCAAAAATGGAGGCTCTAGCCCCTTCCAGAGCTGAGATATCGAAACTCAAAAATTGGGCCCGAAAAAAAAACGACAGTGGTACCCCTTACGTTTTTTTTTTTGGGCGAAAAATTAAGTTTCTCCAATCTTCCCAAAACTCTGGATTCTGATAGAGGGCCATGAGACTTAGACCTGAGTGCAAAAATGGAGGCTCTAGCCCCTTCCAGAGCTGAGATATCGAAACTCAAAAATTGGGCCCGAAAAAAAAAACGACAGTGGTACCCCTTACGTTTTTTTTGGGGGGGCGAAAAATTAAGTTTCTCCAATCTTCCCAAAACTCTGGATTCTGATAGAGGGCCATGAGACTTAGACCTGAGTGCAAAAATGGAGGCTCTAGCCCCTTCCAGAGCTGAGATATCGAAACTCAAAAATTGGGCCCGAAAAAAAAACGACAGTGGTACCCCTTACGTTTTTTTTGGGGGGGGCGAAAAATTAAGTTTCTCCAATCTTCCCAAAACTCTGGATCCTGATAGAGGGCCATGAGACTTAGACCTGAGTGCAAAAATGGAGGCTCTAGCCCCTTCCAGAGCTGAGATATCGAAACTCAAAAATTGGGCCCGAAAAAAAAACGACAGTGCTACCCCTTACGTTTTTTTTGGGGGGGCGAAAAATTAAGTTTCTCCAATCTTCCCAAAACTCTGGATCCTGATAGAGGGCCATGAGACTTAGACCTGAGTGCAAAAATGGAGGCTCTAGCCCCTTCCAGAGCTGAGATATCGAAACTCAAAAATTGGGCCCGAAAAAAAAAAACGACAGTGGTACCCCTTACGTTTTTTTTGGGGGGGCGAAAAATTAAGTTTCTCCAATCTTCCCAAAACTCTGGATTCTGATAGAGGGCCATGAGACTTAGACCTGAGTGCAAAAATGGAGGCTCTAGCCCCTTCCAGAGCTGAGATATCGAAACTCAAAAATTGGGCCCGAAAAAAAAACGACAGTGGTACCCCTTACGTTTTTTTTGGGGGGGCGAAAAATTAAGTTTCTCCAATCTTCCCAAAACTCTGGATTCTGATAGAGGGCCATGAGACTTAGACCTGAGTGCAAAAATGGAGGCTCTAGCCCCTTCCAGAGCTGAGATATCGAAACTCAAAAAGTGGGCCCGAAAAAAAAACGACAGTGGTACCCCTTACGTTTTTTTTTTGGGCGAAAAATTAAGTTTCTCCAATCTTCCCAAAACTCTGGATTCGGATAGAGGGCCATGAGACTTAGACCTGAGTGCAAAAATGGAGGCTCTAGCCCCTTCCAGAGCTGAGATATCGAAACTCAAAAATTGGGCCCGAAAAAAAAACGACAGTGGTACCCCTTACGTTTTTTTTTTTGGGCGAAAAATTAAGTTTCTCCAATCTTCCCAAAACTCTGGATTCTGATAGAGGGCCATGAGACTTAGACCTGAGTGCAAAAATGGAGGCTCTAGCCCCTTCCAGAGCTGAGATATCGAAACTCAAAAATTGGGCCTGAAAAAAAAACGACAGTGGTACCCCTTACGTTTTTTTTGGGGGGCGAAAAATTAAGTTTCTCCAATCTTCCCAAAACTCTGGATTCTGATAGAGGGCCATGAGACTTAGACCTGAGTGCAAAAATGGAGGCTCTAGCCCCTTCCAGAGCTGAGATATCGAAACTCAAAAATTGGGCCCGAAAAAAAAACGACAGTGGTACCCCTTACGTTTTTTTTTTTTTGGGCGAAAAATTAAGTTTCTCCAATCTTCCCAAAACTCTGGATCCTGATAGAGGGCCATGAGACTTAGACCTGAGTGCAAAAATGGAGGCTCTAGCCCCTTCCAGAGCTGAGATATCGAAACTCAAAAATTGGGCCCGAAAAAAAAAACGACAGTGGTACCCCTTACGTTTTTTTTTTTGGGCGAAATATTAAGTTTCTCCAATCTTCCCAAAACTCTGGATTCTGATAGAGGGCCATGAGACTTAGACCTGAGTGCAAAAATGGAGGCTCTAGCCCCTTCCAGAGCTGAGATATCGAAACTCAAAAATTGGGCCCGAAAAATAAAACGACAGTGGTACCCCTTACGTTTTTTTTTTTTTGGGCGAAAAATTAAGTTTCTCCAATCTTCCCAAAACTCTGGATTCTGATAGAGGGCCATGAGACTTAGACCTGAGTGCAAAAATGGAGGCTCTAGCCCCTTCCAGAGCTGAGATATCGAAACTCAAAAATTGGGCCCGAAAAAAAAAACGACAGTGGTACCCCTTACGTTTTTTTTGGGGGGGGCGAAAAATTAAGTTTCTCCAATCTTCCCAAAACTCTGGATTCTGATAGAGGGCCATGAGACTTAGACCTGAGTGCAAAAATGGAGGCTCTAGCCCCTTCCAGAGCTGAGATATCGAAACTCAAAAATTGGGCCCGAAAAAAAAACGACAGTGGTACCCCTTACGTTTTTTTTTTTTGGGCGAAAAATTAAGTTTCTCCAATCTTCCCAAAACTCTGGATTCTGATAGAGGGCCATGAGACTTAGACCTGAGTGCAAAAATGGAGGCTCTAGCCCCTTCCAGAGCTGAGATATTGAAACTCAAAAATTGGGCCCGAAAAAAAAAACGACAGTGGTACCCCTTACGTTTTTTTTGGGGGGGCGAAAAATTAAGTTTCTCCAATCTTCCCAAAACTCTGGATCCTGATAGAGGGCCATGAGACTTAGACCTGAGTGCAAAAATGGAGGCTCTAGCCCCTTCCAGAGCTGAGATATCGAAACTCAAAAATTGGGCCCGAAAAAAAAACGACAGTGGTACCCCTTACGTTTTTTTTGGGGGGGCGAAAAATTAAGTTTCTCCAATCTTCCCAAAACTCTGGATTCTGATAGAGGGCCATGAGACTTAGACCTGAGTGCAAAAATGGAGGCTCTAGCCCCTTCCAGATTTGAGATATCGAAACTCAAAAATTGGGCCCGAAAAAAAAACGACAGTGGTACCCCTTACGTTTTTTTTGGGGGGGCGAAAAATTAAGTTTCTCCAATCTTCCCAAAACTCTGGATTCTGATAGAGGGCCATGAGACTTAGACCTGAGTGCAAAAATGGAGGCTCTAGCCCCTTCCAGAGCTGAGATATCGAAACTCAAAAAGTGGGCCCGAAAAAAAAAACGACAGTGGTACCCCTTACGTTTTTTTTTTTTGGGCGAAAAATTAAGTTTCTCCAATCTTCCCAAAACTCTGGATTCTGATAGAGGGCCATGAGACTTAGACCTGAGTGCAAAAATGGAGGCTCTAGCCCCTTCCAGAGCTGAGATATCGAAACTCAAAAATTGGGCCCGAAAAAAAAAACGACAGTGGTACCCCTTACGTTTTTTTTGGGGGGGCGAAAAATTAAGTTTCTCCAATCTTCCCAAAACTCTGGATTCTGATAGAGGGCCATGAGACTTAGACCTGAGTGCAAAAATGGAGGCTCTAGCCCCTTCCAGAGCTGAGATATCGAAACTCAAAAATTGGGCCCGAAAAAAAAACGACAGTGGTACCCCTTACGTTTTTTTTGGGGGGGCGAAAAATTAAGTTTCTCCAATCTTCCCAAAACTCTGGATTCTGATAGAGGGCCATGAGACTTAGACCTGAGTGCAAAAATGGAGGCTCTAGCCCCTTCCAGAGCTGAGATATCGAAACTCAAAAAGTGGGCCCGAAAAAAAAAACGACAGTGGTACCCCTTACGTTTTTTTTTTTTGGGCGAAAAATTAAGTTTCTCCAATCTTCCCAAAACTCTGGATTCTGATAGAGGGCCATGAGACTTAGACCTGAGTGCAAAAATGGAGGCTCTAGCCCCTTCCAGAGCTGAGATATCGAAACTCAAAAATTGGGCCCGAAAAAAAAAAACGACAGTGGGTACCCCTTATGTTTTTTTTTTTGGGCGAAAAATTAAGTTTCTCCAATCTTCCCCAAACTCTGGATTCTGATAGAGGGCCATGAGACTTAGACCTGAGTGCAAAAATGGAGGCTCTAGCCCCTTCCAGAGCTGAGATATCGAAACTCAAAAATTGGGCCCGAAAAAAAAACGACAGTGGTACCCCTTACGTTTTTTTTGGGGGGGCGAAAAATTAAGTTTTTCTTATCTTCCCAAAACTCTGGATTCTGATAGAGGGCCATGAGACTTAGACCTGAGTGCAAAAATGGAGGCTCTAGCCCCTTCCAGAGCTGAGATATCGAAACTCAAAAAGTGGGCCCGAAAAAAAAACGACAGTGGTACCCCTTACGTTTTTTTTTTTGGGCGAAAAATTAAGTTTCTCCAATCTTCCCAAAACTCTGGATTCTGATAGAGGGCCGTGAGACTTAGACCTGAGTGCAAAAATGGAGGCTCTAGCCCCTTCCAGAGCTGAGATATCGAAACTCAAAAATTGGGCCCGAAAAAAAAACGACAGTGGTACCCCTTACGTTTTTTTTTGGGGGCGAAAAATTAAGTTTCTCCAATCTTCTCAAAACTCTGGATTCTGATAGAGGGCCATGAGACTTAGACCTGAGTGCAAAAATGGAGGCTCTAGCCCCTTCCAGAGCTGAGATATCGAAACTCAAAAATTGGGCCCGAAAAAAAAACGACAGTGGTACCCCTTACGTTTTTTTTGGGGGGGCGAAAAATTAAGTTTCTCCAATCTTCCCAAAACTCTGGATTCTGATAGAGGGCCATGAGACTTAGACCTGAGTGGAAAAATGGAGGCTCTAGCCCCTTCCAGAGCTGAGATATCGAAACTCAAAAATTGGGCCCGAAAAAAAAACGACAGTGGTACCCCTTACGTTTTTTTTTTTTTGGGCGAAAAATTAAGTTTCTCCAATCTTCCCAAAACTCTGGATTCTGATAGAGGGCCATGAGACTTAGACCTGAGTGCAAAAATGGAGGCTCTAGCCCCTTCCAGAGCTGAGATATCGAAATTCAAAAATTGGGCCCGAAAAAAAAACGACAGTGGTACCCCTTACGTTTTTTTTTTGGGGGCGAAAAATTAAGTTTCTCCAATCTTCCCAAAACTCTGGATTCTGATAGAGGGCCATGAGACTTAGACCTGAGTGCAAAAATGGAGGCTCTAGCCCCTTCCAGAGCTGAGATATCGAAACTCAAAAATTGGGCCCGAAAAAAAAAACGACAGTGGTACCCCTTACGTTTTTTTTTTTTGGGCGAAAAATTAAGTTTCTCCAATCTTCCCAAAACTCTGGATTCTGATAGAGGGCCATGAGACTTAGACCTGAGTGCAAAAATGGAGGCTCTAGCCCCTTCCAGAGCTGATATATCGAAACTCAAAAATTGGGCTCTAAAAAAAAACGACAGTGGTACCCCTTACGTTTTTTTTGGGGGGGCGAAAAATTAAGTTTCTCCAATCTTCCCAAAACTCTGGATTCTGATAGAGGGCCATGAGACTTAGACCTGAGTGCAAAAATGGAGGCTCTAGCCCCTTCCAGAGCTGAGATATCGAAACTCAAAAATTGGGCCTGAAAAAAAAAACGACAGTGGTACCCCTTACGTTTTTTTTTTGGGGGCGAAAAATTAAGTTTCTCCAATCTTCCCAAAACTCTGGATTCTGATAGAGGGCCATGAGACTTAGACCTGAGTGCAAAAATGGAGGCTCTAGCCCCTTCCAGAGCTGAGATATCGAAACTCAAAAATTGGGCCCGAAAAAAAAACGACAGTGGTACCCCTTACGTTTTTTTTTTTTTTTTTTGGGCGAAAAATTAAGTTTCTCCAATCTTCCCCAAACTCTGGATCCTGATAGAGGGCCATGAGACTTAGACCTGAGTGCAAAAATGGAGGCTCTAGCCCCTTCCAGAGCTGAGATATCGAAACTCAAAAAGTGGGCCCGAAAAAAAAAACGACAGTGTTACCCCTTACGTTTTTTTTTTTTGGGCGAAAAATTAAGTTTCTCCAATCTTCCCAAAACTCTGGATTCTGATAGAGGGCCATGAGACTTAGACCTGAGTGCAAAAATGGAGGCTCTAGCCCCTTCCAGAGCTGAGATATCGAAACTCAAAAATTGGGCCCGAAAAAAAAACGACAGTGGTACCCCTTACGTTTTTTTTGGGGGGGCGAAAAATTAAGTTTCTCCAATCTTCCCAAAACTCTGGATCCTGATAGAGGGCCATGAGACTTAGACCTGAGTGCAAAAATGGAGGCTCTAGCCCCTTCCAGAGCTGAGATATCGAAACTCAAAAATTGGGCCCGAAAAAAAAACGACAGTGGTACCCCTTACGTTTTTTTTGGGGGGGCGAAAAATTAAGTTTCTCCAATCTTCCCAAAACTCTGGATTCTGATAGAGGGCCATGAGACTTAGACCTGAGTGCAAAAATGGAGGCTCTAGCCCCTTCCAGAGCTGAGATATCGAAACTCAAAAATTGGGCCCGAAAAAAAAACGACAGTGGTACCCCTTACGTTTTTTTTGGGGGGGCGAAAAATTAAGTTTCTCCAATCTTCCCAAAACTCTGGATTCTGATAGAGGGCCATGAGACTTAGACCTGAGTGCAAAAATGGAGGCTCTAGCCCCTTCCAGAGCTGAGATATCGAAACTCAAAAAGTGGGCCCGAAAAAAAAACGACAGTGGTACCCCTTACGTTTTTTTTTTTGGGCGAAAAATTAAGTTTCTCCAATCTTCCCAAAACTCTGGATTCTGATAGAGGGCCATGAGACTTAGACCTGAGTGCAAAAATGGAGGCTCTAGCCCCTTCCAGAGCTGAGATATCGAAACTCAAAAATTGGGCCCGAAAAAAAAACGACAGTGGTACCCCTTACGTTTTTTTTTTTGGGCGAAAAATTAAGTTTCTCCAATCTTCCCAAAACTCTGGATTCTGATAGAGGGCCATGAGACTTAGACCTGAGTGCAAAAATGGAGGCTCTAGCCCCTTCCAGAGCTGAGATATCGAAACTCAAAAATTGGGCCTGAAAAAAAAACGACAGTGGTACCCCTTACGTTTTTTTTTGGGGGCGAAAAATTAAGTTTCTCCAATCTTCCCAAAACTCTGGATTCTGATAGAGGGCCATGAGACTTAGACCTGAGTGCAAAAATGGAGGCTCTAGCCCCTTCCAGAGCTGAGATATCGAAACTCAAAAATTGGGCCCGAAAAAAAAACGACAGTGGTACCCCTTACGTTTTTTTTTTTTGGGCGAAAAATTAAGTTTCTCCAATCTTCCCAAAACTCTGGATCCTGATAGAGGGCCATGAGACTTAGACCTGAGTGCAAAAATGGAGGCTCTAGCCCCTTCCAGAGCTGAGATATCGAAACTCAAAAATTGGGCCCGAAAAAAAAACGACAGTGGTACCCCTTACGTTTTTTTTTTTTTGGGCGAAAAATTAAGTTTCTCCAATCTTCCCAAAACTCTGGATTCTGATAGAGGGCCATGAGACTTAGACCTGAGTGCAAAAATGGAGGCTCTAGCCCCTTCCAGAGCTGAGATATCGAAACTCAAAAATTGGGCCCGAAAAAAAAACGACAGTGGTACCCCTTACGTTTTTTTTTTTTGGGCGAAAAATTAAGTTTCTCCAATCTTCCCAAAACTCTGGATTCTGATAGAGGGCCATGAGACTTAGACCTGAGTGCAAAAATGGAGGCTCTAGCCCCTTCCAGAGCTGAGATATCGAAACTCAAAAATTGGGCCCGAAAAAAAAACGACAGTGGTACCCCTTACGTTTTTTTTTTTTTTTGGGCGAAAAATTAAGTTTCTCCAATCTTCCCAAAACTCTGGATCCTGATAGAGGGCCATGAGACTTAGACCTGAGTGCAAAAATGGAGGCTCTAGCCCCTTCCAGAGCTGAGATATCGAAACTCAAAAATTGGGCCCGAAAAAAAAACGACAGTGGTACCCCTTACGTTTTTTTTGGGGGGGCGAAAAATTAAGTTTCTCCAATCTTCCCAAAACTCTGGATTCTGATAGAGGGCCATGAGACTTAGACCTGAGTGCAAAAATGGAGGCTCTAGCCCCTTCCAGAGCTGAGATATCGAAACTCAAAAATTGTGCCTGAAAAAAAAACGACAGTGGTACCCCTTACGTTTTTTTTGGGGGGCGAAAAATTAAGTTTCTCCAATCTTCCCAAAACTCTGGATTCTGATAGAGGGCCATGAGACTTAGACCTGAGTGCAAAAATGGAGGCTCTAGCCCCTTCCAGAGCTGAGATATCGAAACTCAAAAATTGGGCCCGAAAAAAAAACGACAGTGGTACCCCTTACGTTTTTTTTTTTTTTTGGGCGAAAAATTAAGTTTCTCCAATCTTCCCCAAACTCTGGATCCTGATAGAGGGCCATGAGACTTAGACCTGAGTGCAAAAATGGAGGCTCTAGCCCCTTCCAGAGCTGAGATATCGAAACTCAAAAATTGGGCCCGAAAAAAAAACGACAGTGGTACCCCTTACGTTTTTTTTCTGGGCGAAAAATTAAGTTTCTCCAATCTTCCCAAAACTCTGGATTCTGATAGAGGGCCATGAGACTTAGACCTGAGTGCAAAAATGGAGGCTCTAGCCCCTTCCAGAGCTGAGATATCGAAACTCAAAAATTGGGCCCGAAAAAAAAACGACAGTGGTACCCCTTACGTTTTTTTGGGGGGGGGCGAAAAATTAAGTTTCTCCAATCTTCCCAAAACTCTGGATTCTGATAGAGGGCCATGAGACTTAGACCTGAGTGCAAAAATGGAGGCTCTAGCCCCTTCCAGAGCTGAGATATCGAAACTCAAAAATTGGGCCCGAAAAAAAAACGACAGTGGTACCCCTTACGTTTTTTTTTTTTGGGCGAAAAATTAAGTTTCTCCAATCTTCCCAAAACTCTGGATTCTGATAGAGGGCCATGAGACTTAGACCTGAGTGCAAAAATGGAGGCTCTAGCCCCTTCCAGAGCTGAGATATCGAAACTCAAAAATTGGGCCCGAAAAAAAAAAACGACAGTGGTACCCCTTACGTTTTTTTTTGGGGGCGAAAAATTAAGTTTCTCCAATCTTCCCAAAACTCTGGATTCTGATAGAGGGCCATGAGACTTAGACCTGAGTGCAAAAATGGAGGCTCTAGCCCCTTCCAGAGCTGAGATATCGAAACTCAAAAATTGGGCCCGAAAAAAAAAACGACAGTGGTACCCCTTACGTTTTTTTTTTTTGGGCGAAAAATTAAGTTTCTCCAATCTTCCCCAAAGTCTGGATTCTGATAGAGGGCCATGAGACTTAGACCTGAGTGCAAAAATGGAGGCTCTAGCCCCTTCCAGAGCTGAGATATCGAAACTCAAAAATTGGGCCCGAAAAAAAAACGACAGTGGTACCCCTTACGTTTTTTTTTTTTTGGGCGAAAAATTAAGTTTCTCCAATCTTCCCAAAACTCTGGATTCTGATAGAGGGCCATGAGACTTAGACCTGAGTGCAAAAATGGAGGCTCTAGCCCCTTCCAGAGCTGAGATATCGAAACTCAAAAATTGGGCCCGAAAAAAAAACGACAGTGGTACCCCTTACGTTTTTTTTGGGGGGGCGAAAAATTAAGTTTTTCTTATCTTCCCAAAACTCTGGATTCTGATAGAGGGCCATGAGACTTAGACCTGAGTGCAAAAATGGAGGCTCTAGCCCCTTCCAGAGCTGAGATATCGAAACTCAAAAAGTGGGCCCGAAAAAAAAACGACAGTGGTACCCCTTACGTTTTTTTTTTTTGGGCGAAAAATTAAGTTTCTCCAATCTTCCCAAAACTCTGGATTCTGATAGAGGGCCATGAGACTTAGACCTGAGTGCAAAAATGGAGGCTCTAGCCCCTTCCAGAGCTGAGATATCGAAACTCAAAAATTGGGCCCGAAAAAAAAACGACAGTGGTACCCCTTACGTTTTTTTTTTTGGGGCGAAAAATTAAGTTTCTCCAATCTTCCCAAAACTCTGGATTCTGATAGAGGGCCATGAGACTTAGACCTGAGTGCAAAAATGGAGGCTCTAGCCCCTTCCAGAGCTGAGATATCGAAACTCAAAAATTGGGCCCGAAAAAAAAACGACAGTGGTACCCCTTACGTTTTTTTTTGGGCGAAAAATTAAGTTTCTCCAATCTTCCCAAAACTCTGGATTCTGATAGAGGGCCATGAGACTTAGACCTGAGTGCAAAAATGGAGGCTCTAGCCCCTTCCAGAGCTGAGATATCGAAACTCAAAAATTGGGCCCGAAAAAAAAAAACGACAGTGGTACCCCTTACGTTTTTTTTTGGGGGCGAAAAATTAAGTTTCTCCAATCTTCCCAAAACTCTGGATTCTGATAGAGGGCCATGAGACTTAGACCTGAGTGCAAAAATGGAGGCTCTAGCCCCTTCCAGAGCTGAGATATCGAAACTCAAAAATTGGGCCCGAAAAAAAAAAACGACAGTGGTACCCCTTACGTTTTTTTTTTTTGGGCGAAAAATTAAGTTTCTCCAATCTTCCCAAAACTCTGGATTCTGATAGAGGGCCATGAGACTTAGACCTGAGTGCAAAAATGGAGGCTCTAGCCCCTTCCAGAGCTGAGATATCGAAACTCAAAAATTGGGCCCGAAAAAAAAAAACGACAGTGGTACCCCTTATGTTTTTTTTTTTGGGCGAAAAATTAAGTTTCTCCAATCTTCCCCAAACTCTGGATTCTGATAGAGGGCCATGAGACTTAGACCTGAGTGCAAAAATGGAGGCTCTAGCCCCTTCCAGAGCTGAGATATCGAAACTCAAAAATTGGGCCCGAAAAAAAAACGACAGTGGTACCCCTTACGTTTTTTTTTTTGGGCGAAAAATTAAGTTTCTCCAATCTTCCCAAAACTCTGGATTCTGATAGAGGGCCATGAGACTTAGACCTGAGTGCAAAAATGGAGGCTCTAGCCCCTTCCAGAGCTGAGATATCGAAACTCAAAAATTGGGCCCGAAAAAAAAACGACAGTGGTACCCCTTACGTTTTTTTTGGGGGGGCGAAAAATTAAGTTTTTCTTATCTTCCCAAAACTCTGGATTCTGATAGAGGGCCATGAGACTTAGACCTGAGTGCAAAAATGGAGGCTCTAGCCCCTTCCAGAGCTGAGATATCGAAACTCAAAAAGTGGGCCCGAAAAAAAAACGACAGTGGTACCCCTTACGTTTTTTTTTTTTGGGCGAAAAATTAAGTTTCTCCAATCTTCCCAAAACTCTGGATTCTGATAGAGGGCCATGAGACTTAGACCTGAGTGCAAAAATGGAGGCTCTAGCCCCTTCCAGAGCTGAGATATCGAAACTCAAAAATTGGGCCCGAAAAAAAAACGACAGTGGTACCCCTTACGTTTTTTTTTTGGGGCGAAAAATTAAGTTTCTCCAATCTTCCCAAAACTCTGGATTCTGATAGAGGGCCATGAGACTTAGACCTGAGTGCAAAAATGGAGGCTCTAGCCCCTTCCAGAGCTGAGATATCGAAACTCAAAAATTGGGCCCGAAAAAAAAACGACAGTGGTACCCCTTACGTTTTTTTTGGGGGGGCGAAAAATTAAGTTTCTCCAATCTTCCCAAAACTCTGGATCCTGATAGAGGGCCATGAGACTTAGACCTGAGTGCAAAAATGGAGGCTCTAGCCCCTTCCAGAGCTGAGATATCGAAACTCAAAAATTGGGCCCGAAAAAAAAACGACAGTGGTACCCCTTACGTTTTTTTTTGGGGGGCGAAAAATTAAGTTTCTCCAATCTTCCCAAAACTCTGGATTCTGATAGAGGGCCATGAGACTTAGACCTGAGTGGAAAAATGGAGGCTCTAGCCCCTTCCAGAGCTGAGATATCGAAACTCAAAAAGTGGGCCCGAAAAAAAAACGACAGTGGTACCCCTTACGTTTTTTTTTTTTTGGGCGAAAAATTAAGTTTCTCCAATCTTCCCAAAACTCTGGATTCTGATAGAGGGCCATGAGACTTAGACCTGAGTGCAAAAATGGAGGCTCTAGCCCCTTCCAGAGCTGAGATATCGAAACTCAAAAATTGGGCCCGAAAAAAAAACGACAGTGGTACCCCTTACGTTTTTTTTTGGGGGCGAAAAATTAAGTTTCTCCAATCTTCCCAAAACTCTGGATTCTGATAGAGGGCCATGAGACTTAGACCTGAGTGCAAAAATGGAGGCTCTAGCCCCTTCCAGAGCTGAGATATCGAAACTCAAAAATTGGGCCCGAAAAAAAAACGACAGTGGTACCCCTTACGTTTTTTTTGGGGGGGCGAAAAATTAAGTTTCTCCAATCTTCCCAAAACTCTGGATCCTGATAGAGGGCCATGAGACTTAGACCTGAGTGCAAAAATGGAGGCTCTAGCCCCTTCCAGAGCTGAGATATCGAAACTCAAAAATTGGGCCCGAAAAAAAAACGACAGTGGTACCCCTTACGTTTTTTTTTGGGGGGCGAAAAATTAAGTTTCTCCAATCTTCCCAAAACTCTGGATTCTGATAGAGGGCCATGAGACTTAGACCTGAGTGGAAAAATGGAGGCTCTAGCCCCTTCCAGAGCTGAGATATCGAAACTCAAAAAGTGGGCCCGAAAAAAAAACGACAGTGGTACCCCTTACGTTTTTTTTTTTTTGGGCGAAAAATTAAGTTTCTCCAATCTTCCCAAAACTCTGGATTCTGATAGAGGGCCATGAGACTTAGACCTGAGTGCAAAAATGGAGGCTCTAGCCCCTTCCAGAGCTGAGATATCGAAACTCAAAAATTGGGCCCGAAAAAAAAACGACAGTGGTACCCCTTACGTTTTTTTTTGGGGGCGAAAAATTAAGTTTCTCCAATCTTCCCAAAACTCTGGATTCTGATAGAGGGCCATGAGACTTAGACCTGAGTGCAAAAATGGAGGCTCTAGCCCCTTCCAGAGCTGAGATATCGAAACTCAAAAATTGGGCCCGAAAAAAAAACGACAGTGGTACCCCTTACGTTTTTTTTGGGGGGGCGAAAAATTAAGTTTCTCCAATCTTCCCAAAACTCTGGATCCTGATAGAGGGCCATGAGACTTAGACCTGAGTGCAAAAATGGAGGCTCTAGCCCCTTCCAGAGCTGAGATATCGAAACTCAAAAATTGGGCCCGAAAAAAAAACGACAGTGGTACCCCTTACGTTTTTTTTTGGGGGGCGAAAAATTAAGTTTCTCCAATCTTCCCAAAACTCTGGATTCTGATAGAGGGCCATGAGACTTAGACCTGAGTGCAAAAATGGAGGCTCTAGCCCCTTCCAGAGCTGAGATATCGAAACTCAAAAATTGGGCCCGAAAAAAAAACGACAGTGGTACCCCTTACGTTTTTTTTGGGGGGGGCGAAAAATTAAGTTTCTCCAATCTTCCCAAAACTCTGGATCCTGATAGAGGGCCATGAGACTTAGACCTGAGTGCAAAAATGGAGGCTCTAGCCCCTTCCAGAGCTGAGATATCGAAACTCAAAAATTGGGCCCGAAAAAAAAACGACAGTGGTACCCCTTACGTTTTTTTTTGGGGGGCGAAAAATTAAGTTTCTCCAATCTTCCCAAAACTCTGGATTCTGATAGAGGGCCATGAGACTTAGACCTGAGTGGAAAAATGGAGGCTCTAGCCCCTTCCAGAGCTGAGATATCGAAACTCAAAAATTGGGCCCGAAAAAAAAACGACAGTGGTACCCCTTACGTTTTTGTTTTTTTTGGGCGAAAAATTAAGTTTCTCCAATCTTCCCAAAACTCTGGATTCTGATAGAGGGCCATGAGACTTAGACCTGAGTGCAAAAATGGAGGCTCTAGCCCCTTCCAGAGCTGAGATATCGAAACTCAAAAATTGGGCCCGAAAAAAAAACGACAGTGGTACCCCTTACGTTTTTTTTTTTGGGGCGAAAAATTAAGTTTCTCCAATCTTCCCAAAACTCTGGATTCTGATAGAGGGCCATGAGACTTAGACCTGAGTGCAAAAATGGAGGCTCTAGCCCCTTCCAGAGCTGAGATATCGAAACTCAAAAATTGGGCCCGAAAAAAAAAACGACAGTGGTACCCCTTACGTTTTTTTTTTTTGGGCGAAAAATTAATTTTCTCCAATCTTCCCAAAACTCTGGATTCTGATAGAGGGCCATGAGACTTAGACCTGAGTGCAAAAATGGAGGCTCTAGCCCCTTCCAGAGCTGATATATCGAAACTCAAAAATTGGGCTCTAAAAAAAACGACAGTGGTACCCCTTACGTTTTTTTTGGGGGGGCGAAAAATTAAGTTTCTCCAATCTTCCCAAAACTCTGGATTCTGATAGAGGGCCATGAGACTTAGACCTGAGTGCAAAAATGGAGGCTCTAGCCCCTTCCAGAGCTGAGATATCGAAACTCAAAAATTGGGCCTGAAAAAAAAACGACAGTGGTACCCCTTACGTTTTTTTTTTGGGGGGCGAAAAATTAAGTTTCTCCAATCTTCCCAAAACTCTGGATTCTGATAGAGGGCCATGAGACTTAGACCTGAGTGCAAAAATGGAGGCTCTAGCCCCTTCCAGAGCTGAGATATCGAAACTCAAAAATTGGGCCCGAAAAAAAAACGACAGTGGTACCCCTTATGTTTTTTTTTTTTTTTGGGCGAAAAATTAAGTTTCTCCAATCTTCCCCAAACTCTGGATCCTGATAGAGGGCCATGAGACTTAGACCTGAGTGCAAAAATGGAGGCTCTAGCCCCTTCCAGAGCTGAGATATCGAAACTCAAAAAGTGGGCCCGAAAAAAAAACGACAGTGTTACCCCTTACGTTTTTTTTTTTTGGGCGAAAAATTAAGTTTCTCCAATCTTCCCAAAACTCTGGATTCTGATAGAGGGCCATGAGACTTAGACCTGAGTGCAAAAATGGAGGCTCTAGCCCCTTCCAGAGCTGAGATATCGAAACTCAAAAATTGGGCCCGAAAAAAAAACGACAGTGGTACCCCTTACGTTTTTTTTTGGGGGGCGAAAAATTAAGTTTCTCCAATCTTCCCAAAACTCTGGATTCTGATAGAGGGCCATGAGACTTAGACCTGAGTGCAAAAATGGAGGCTCTAGCCCCTTCCAGAGCTGAGATATCGAAACTCAAAAATTGGGCCCGAAAAAAAAAACGACAGTGGTACCCCTTACGTTTTTTTTGGGGGGGCGAAAAATTAAGTTTCTCCAATCTTCCCAAAACTCTGGATCCTGATAGAGGGCCATGAGACTTAGACCTGAGTGCAAAAATGGAGGCTCTAGCCCCTTCCAGAGCTGAGATATCGAAACTCAAAAATTGGGCCCGAAAAAAAAAACGACAGTGGTACCCCTTACGTTTTTTTTTTTGGGCGAAATATTAAGTTTCTCCAATCTTCCCAAAACTCTGGATTCTGATAGAGGGCCATGAGACTTAGACCTGAGTGCAAAAATGGAGGCTCTAGCCCCTTCCAGAGCTGAGATATCGAAACTCAAAAATTGGGCCCGAAAAAAAAACGACAGTGGTACCCCTTACGTTTTTTTTGGGGGGGGCGAAAAATTAAGTTTCTCCAATCTTCCCAAAACTCTGGATCCTGATAGAGGGCCATGAGACTTAGACCTGAGTGCAAAAATGGAGGCTCTAGCCCCTTCCAGAGCTGAGATATCGAAACTCAAAAATTGGGCCCGAAAAAAAAAACGACAGTGCTACCCCTTACGTTTTTTTTGGGGGGGCGAAAAATTAAGTTTCTCCAATCTTCCCAAAACTCTGGATCCTGATAGAGGGCCATGAGACTTAGACCTGAGTGCAAAAATGGAGGCTCTAGCCCCTTCCAGAGCTGAGATATCGAAACTCAAAAATTGGGCCCGAAAAAAAAAACGACAGTGGTACCCCTTACGTTTTTTTTGGGGGGGCGAAAAATTAAGTTTCTCCAATCTTCCCAAAACTCTGGATTCTGATAGAGGGCCATGAGACTTAGACCTGAGTGCAAAAATGGAGGCTCTAGCCCCTTCCAGAGCTGAGATATCGAAACTCAAAAATTGGGCCCGAAAAAAAAACGACAGTGGTACCCCTTACGTTTTTTTTGGGGGGGCGAAAAATTAAGTTTCTCCAATCTTCCCAAAACTCTGGATTCTGATAGAGGGCCATGAGACTTAGACCTGAGTGCAAAAATGGAGGCTCTAGCCCCTTCCAGAGCTGAGATATCGAAACTCATAAAGTGGGCCCGAAAAAAAAACGACAGTGGTACCCCTTACGTTTTTTTTTTTGGGCGAAAAATTAAGTTTCTCCAATCTTCCCAAAACTCTGGATTCGGATAGAGGGCCATGAGACTTAGACCTGAGTGCAAAAATGGAGGCTCTAGCCCCTTCCAGAGCTGAGATATCGAAACTCAAAAATTGGGCCCGAAAAAAAAACGACAGTGGTACCCCTTACGTTTTTTTTTACGGCGAAAAATTAAGTTTCTCCAATCTTCCCAAAACTCTGGATTCTGATAGAGGGCCATGAGACTTAGACCTGAGTGCAAAAATGGAGGCTCTAGCCCCTTCCAGAGCTGAGATATCGAAACTCAAAAATTGGGCCTGAAAAAAAAACGACAGTGGTACCCCTTACGTTTTTTTTGGGGGGCGAAAAATTAAGTTTCTCCAATCTTCCCAAAACTCTGGATTCTGATAGAGGGCCATGAGACTTAGACCTGAGTGCAAAAATGGAGGCTCTAGCCCCTTCCAGAGCTGAGATATCGAAACTCAAAAATTGGGCCCGAAAAAAAAACGACAGTGGTACCCCTTACGTTTTTTTTTTTTTGGGCGAAAAATTAAGTTTCTCCAATCTTCCCAAAACTCTGGATCCTGATAGAGGGCCATGAGACTTAGACCTGAGTGCAAAAATGGAGGCTCTAGCCCCTTCCAGAGCTGAGATATCGAAACTCAAAAATTGGGCCCGAAAAAAAAAACGACAGTGGTACCCCTTACGTTTTTTTTTTTGGGCGAAATATTAAGTTTCTCCAATCTTCCCAAAACTCTGGATTCTGATAGAGGGCCATGAGACTTAGACCTGAGTGCAAAAATGGAGGCTCTAGCCCCTTCCAGAGCTGAGATATCGAAACTCAAAAATTGGGCCCGAAAAATAAAACGACAGTGGTACCCCTTACGTTTTTTTTTTTTGGGCGAAAAATTAAGTTTCTCCAATCTTCCCAAAACTCTGGATTCTGATAGAGGGCCATGAGACTTAGACCTGAGTGCAAAAATGGAGGCTCTAGCCCCTTCCAGAGCTGAGATATCGAAACTCAAAAATTGGGCCCGAAAAAAAAACGACAGTGGTACCCCTTACGTTTTTTTTGGGGGGGGGCGAAAAATTAAGTTTCTCCAATCTTCCCAAAACTCTGGATTCTGATAGAGGGCCATGAGACTTAGACCTGAGTGCAAAAATGGAGGCTCTAGCCCCTTCCAGAGCTGAGATATCGAAACTCAAAAATTGGGCCCGAAAAAAAAACGACAGTGGTACCCCTTACGTTTTTTTTTTTTGGGCGAAAAATTAAGTTTCTCCAATCTTCCCAAAACTCTGGATTCTGATAGAGGGCCATGAGACTTAGACCTGAGTGCAAAAATGGAGGCTCTAGCCCCTTCCAGAGCTGAGATATCGAAACTCAAAAATTGGGCCCGAAAAAAAAAACGACAGTGGTACCCCTTACGTTTTTTTTGGGGGGGGCGAAAAATTAAGTTTCTCCAATCTTCCCAAAACTCTGGATCCTGATAGAGGGCCATGAGACTTAGACCTGAGTGCAAAAATGGAGGCTCTAGCCCCTTCCAGAGCTGAGATATCGAAACTCAAAAATTGGGCCCGAAAAAAAAACGACAGTGGTACCCCTTACGTTTTTTTTGGGGGGGCGAAAAATTAAGTTTCTCCAATCTTCCCAAAACTCTGGATTCTGATAGAGGGCCATGAGACTTAGACCTGAGTGCAAAAATGGAGGCTCTAGCCCCTTCCAGAGCTGAGATATCGAAACTCAAAAATTGGGCCCGAAAAAAAAACGACAGTGGTACCCCTTACGTTTTTTTTGGGGGGGCGAAAAATTAAGTTTCTCCAATCTTCCCAAAACTCTGGATTCTGATAGAGGGCCATGAGACTTAGACCTGAGTGCAAAAATGGAGGCTCTAGCCCCTTCCAGAGCTGAGATATCGAAACTCAAAAAGTGGGCCCGAAAAAAAAAACGACAGTGGTACCCCTTACGTTTTTTTTTTTTGGGCGAAAAATTAAGTTTCTCCAATCTTCCCAAAACTCTGGATTCTGATAGAGGGCCATGAGACTTAGACCTGAGTGCAAAAATGGAGGCTCTAGCCCCTTCCAGAGCTGAGATATCGAAACTCAAAAATTGGGCCCGAAAAAAAAAAACGACAGTGGTACCCCTTATGTTTTTTTTTTTGGGCGAAAAATTAAGTTTCTCCAATCTTCCCCAAACTCTGGATTCTGATAGAGGGCCATGAGACTTAGACCTGAGTGCAAAAATGGAGGCTCTAGCCCCTTCCAGAGCTGAGATATCGAAACTCAAAAATTGGGCCCGAAAAAAAAACGACAGTGGTACCCCTTACGTTTTTTTTTTTGGGCGAAAAATTAAGTTTCTCCAATCTTCCCAAAACTCTGGATTCTGATAGAGGGCCATGAGACTTAGACCTGAGTGCAAAAATGGAGGCTCTAGCCCCTTCCAGAGCTGAGATATCGAAACTCAAAAATTGGGCCCGAAAAAAAAACGACAGTGGTACCCCTTACGTTTTTTTTGGGGGGGCGAAAAATTAAGTTTTTCTTATCTTCCCAAAACTCTGGATTCTGATAGAGGGCCATGAGACTTAGACCTGAGTGCAAAAATGGAGGCTCTAGCCCCTTCCAGAGCTGAGATATCGAAACTCAAAAAGTGGGCCCGAAAAAAAAACGACAGTGGTACCCCTTATGTTTTTTTTTTTTGGGCGAAAAATTAAGTTTCTCCAATCTTCCCAAAACTCTGGATTCTGATAGAGGGCCATGAGACTTAGACCTGAGTGCAAAAATGGAGGCTCTAGCCCCTTCCAGAGCTGAGATATCGAAACTCAAAAATTGGGCCCGAAAAAAAAACGACAGTGGTACCCCTTACGTTTTTTTTTGGGGGCGAAAAATTAAGTTTCTCCAATCTTCCCAAAACTCTGGATTCTGATAGAGGGCCATGAGACTTAGACCTGAGTGCAAAAATGGAGGCTCTAGCCCCTTCCAGAGCTGAGATATCGAAACTCAAAAATTGGGCCCGAAAAAAAAACGACAGTGGTACCCCTTACGTTTTTTTTGGGGGGGCGAAAAATTAAGTTTCTCCAATCTTCCCAAAACTCTGGATCCTGATAGAGGGCCATGAGACTTAGACCTGAGTGCAAAAATGGAGGCTCTAGCCCCTTCCAGAGATGAGATATCGAAACTCAAAAATTGGGCCCGAAAAAAAAACGACAGTGGTACCCCTTACGTTTTTTTTTGGGGGGCGAAAAATTAAGTTTCTCCAATCTTCCCAAAACTCTGGATTCTGATAGAGGGCCATGAGACTTAGACCTGAGTGGAAAAATGGAGGCTCTAGCCCCTTCCAGAGCTGAGATATCGAAACTCAAAAATTGGGCCCGAAAAAAAAACGACAGTGGTACCCCTTACGTTTTTTTTTTTTTGGGCGAAAAATTAAGTTTCTCCAATCTTCCCAAAACTCTGGATTCTGATAGAGGGCCATGAGACTTAGACCTGAGTGCAAAAATGGAGGCTCTAGCCCCTTCCAGAGCTGAGATATCGAAACTCAAAAATTGGGCCCGAAAAAAAAACGACAGTGGTACCCCTTACGTTTTTTTTTTTGGGGCGAAAAATTAAGTTTCTCCAATCTTCCCAAAACTCTGGATTCTGATAGAGGGCCATGAGACTTAGACCTGAGTGCAAAAATGGAGGCTCTAGCCCCTTCCAGAGCTGAGATATCGAAACTCAAAAATTGGGCCCGAAAAAAAAAACGACAGTGGTACCCCTTACGTTTTTTTTTTTTGGGCGAAAAATTAAGTTTCTCCAATCTTCCCAAAACTCTGGATTCTGATAGAGGGCCATGAGACTTAGACCTGAGTGCAAAAATGGAGGCTCTAGCCCCTTCCAGAGCTGATATATCGAAACTCAAAAATTGGGCTCTAAAAAAAAACGACAGTGGTACCCCTTACGTTTTTTTTGGGGGGGCGAAAAATTAAGTTTCTCCAATCTTCCCAAAACTCTGGATTCTGATAGAGGGCCATGAGACTTAGACCTGAGTGCAAAAATGGAGGCTCTAGCCCCTTCCAGAGCTGAGATATCGAAACTCAAAAATTGGGCCTGAAAAAAAAACGACAGTGGTACCCCTTACGTTTTTTTTTTGGGGGCGAAAAATTAAGTTTCTCCAATCTTCCCAAAACTCTGGATTCTGATAGAGGGCCATGAGACTTAGACCTGAGTGCAAAAATGGAGGCTCTAGCCCCTTCCAGAGCTGAGATATCGAAACTCAAAAATTGGGCCCGAAAAAAAAACGACAGTGGTACCCCTTACGTTTTTTTTTTTTTTGGGCGAAAAATTAAGTTTCTCCAATCTTCCCCAAACTCTGGATCCTGATAGAGGGCCATGAGACTTAGACCTGAGTGCAAAAATGGAGGCTCTAGCCCCTTCCAGAGCTGAGATATCGAAACTCAAAAAGTGGGCCCGAAAAAAAAACGACAGTGTTACCCCTTACGTTTTTTTTTTTGGGCGAAAAATTAAGTTTCTCCAATCTTCCCAAAACTCTGGATTCTGATAGAGGGCCATGAGACTTAGACCTGAGTGCAAAAATGGAGGCTCTAGCCCCTTCCAGAGCTGAGATATCGAAACTCAAAAATTGGGCCCGAAAAAAAAACGACAGTGGTACCCCTTACGTTTTTTTTTTGGGGGCGAAAAATTAAGTTTCTCCAATCTTCCCAAAACTCTGGATTCTGATAGAGGGCCATGAGACTTAGACCTGAGTGCAAAAATGGAGGCTCTAGCCCCTTCCAGAGCTGAGATATCGAAACTCAAAAATTGGGCCCGAAAAAAAAACGACAGTGGTACCCCTTACGTTTTTTTTGGGGGGGCGAAAAATTAAGTTTCTCCAATCTTCCCAAAACTCTGGATCCTGATAGAGGGCCATGAGACTTAGACCTGAGTGCAAAAATGGAGGCTCTAGCCCCTTCCAGAGCTGAGATATCGAAACTCAAAAATTGGGCCCGAAAAAAAAACGACAGTGGTACCCCTTACGTTTTTTTTGGGGGGGCGAAAAATTAAGTTTCTCCAATCTTCCCAAAACTCTGGATTCTGATAGAGGGCCATGAGACTTAGACCTGAGTGCAAAAATGGAGGCTCTAGCCCCTTCCAGAGCTGAGATATCGAAACTCAAAAATTGGGCCCGAAAAAAAAACGACAGTGGTACCCCTTACGTTTTTTTTGGGGGGGCGAAAAATTAAGTTTCTCCAATCTTCCCAAAACTCTGGATTCTGATAGAGGGCCATGAGACTTAGACCTGAGTGCAAAAATGGAGGCTCTAGCCCCTTCCAGAGCTGAGATATCGAAACTCAAAAAGTGGGCCCGAAAAAACAACGACAGTGGTACCCCTTACGTTTTTTTTTTTGGGCGAAAAATTAAGTTTCTCCAATCTTCCCAAAACTCTGGATTCTGATAGAGGGCCATGAGACTTAGACCTGAGTGCAAAAATGGAGGCTCTAGCCCCTTCCAGAGCTGAGATATCGAAACTCAAAAATTGGGCCCGAAAAAAAAACGACAGTGGTACCCCTTACGTTTTTTTTTTTGGGCGAAAAATTAAGTTTCTCCAATCTTCCCAAAACTCTGGATTCTGATAGAGGGCCATGAGACTTAGACCTGAGTGCAAAAATGGAGGCTCTAGCCCCTTCCAGAGCTGAGATATCGAAACTCAAAAATTGGGCCTGAAAAAAAAACGACAGTGGTACCCCTTACGTTTTTTTTTGGGGGCGAAAAATTAAGTTTCTCCAATCTTCCCAAAACTCTGGATTCTGATAGAGGGCCATGAGACTTAGACCTGAGTGCAAAAATGGAGGCTCTAGCCCCTTCCAGAGCTGAGATATCGAAACTCAAAAATTGGGCCCGAAAAATAAAACGACAGTGGTACCCCTTACGTTTTTTTTTTTTTGGGCGAAAAATTAAGTTTCTCCAATCTTCCCAAAACTCTGGATTCTGATAGAGGGCCATGAGACTTAGACCTGAGTGCAAAAATGGAGGCTCTAGCCCCTTCCAGAGCTGAGATATCGAAACTCAAAAATTGGGCCCGAAAAAAAAACGACAGTGGTACCCCTTACGTTTTTTTTTTTGGGCGAAAAATTAAGTTTCTCCAATCTTCCCAAAACTCTGGATTCTGATAGAGGGCCATGAGACTTAGACCTGAGTGCAAAAATGGAGGCTCTAGCCCCTTCCAGAGCTGAGATATCGAAACTCAAAAATTTGGCCTGAAAAAAAAACGACAGTGGTACCCCTTACGTTTTTTTTTGGGGGCGAAAAATTAAGTTTCTCCAATCTTCCCAAAACTCTGGATTCTGATAGAGGGCCATGCGACTTAGACCTGAGTGCAAAAATGGAGGCTCTAGCCCCTTCCAGAGCTGAGATATCGAAACTCAAAAATTGGGCCCGAAAAAAAAACGACAGTGGTACCCCTTACGTTTTTTTTTTTTTTTGGGCAAAAAATTAAGTTTCTCCAATCTTCCCAAAACTCTGGATCCTGATAGAGGGCCATGAGACTTAGACCTGAGTGCAAAAATGGAGGCTCTAGCCCCTTCCAGAGCTGAGATATCGAAACTCAAAAATTGGGCCCGAAAAAAAAAAACGACAGTGGTACCCCTTACGTTTTTTTTTGGGGGCGAAAAATTAAGTTTCTCCAATCTTCCCAAAACTCTGGATTCTGATAGAGGGCCATGAGACTTAGACCTGAGTGCAAAAATGGAGGCTCTAGCCCCTTCCAGAGCTGAGATATCGAAACTCAAAAATTGGGCCCGAAAAAAAAAACGACAGTGGTACCCCTTACGTTTTTTTTTTTTGGGCGAAAAATTAAGTTTCTCCAATCTTCCCAAAACTCTGGATTCTGATAGAGGGCCATGAGACTTAGACCTGAGTGCAAAAATGGAGGCTCTAGCCCCTTCCAGAGCTGAGATATCGAAACTCAAAAATTGGGCCCGAAAAAAAAACGACAGTGCTACCCCTTACGTTTTTTTTGGGGGGGCGAAAAATTAAGTTTCTCCAATCTTCCCAAAACTCTGGATCCTGATAGAGGGCCATGAGACTTAGACCTGAGTGCAAAAATGGAGGCTCTAGCCCCTTCCAGAGCTGAGATATCGAAACTCAAAAATTGGGCCCGAAAAAAAAAACGACAGTGGTACCCCTTACGTTTTTTTTGGGGGGGCGAAAAATTAAGTTTCTCCAATCTTCCCAAAACTCTGGATTCTGATAGAGGGCCATGAGACTTAGACCTGAGTGCAAAAATGGAGGCTCTAGCCCCTTCCAGAGCTGAGATATCGAAACTCAAAAATTGGGCCCGAAAAAAAAACGACAGTGGTACCCCTTACGTTTTTTTTGGGGGGGCGAAAAATTAAGTTTCTCCAATCTTCCCAAAACTCTGGATTCTGATAGAGGGCCATGAGACTTAGACCTGAGTGCAAAAATGGAGGCTCTAGCCCCTTCCAGAGCTGAGATATCGAAACTCAAAAAGTGGGCCCGAAAAAAAAACGACAGTGGTACCCCTTACGTTTTTTTTTTTGGGCGAAAAATTAAGTTTCTCCAATCTTCCCAAAACTCTGGATTCGGATAGAGGGCCATGAGACTTAGACCTGAGTGCAAAAATGGAGGCTCTAGCCCCTTCCAGAGCTGAGATATCGAAACTCAAAAATTGGGCCCGAAAAAAAAAACGACAGTGGTACCCCTTACGTTTTTTTTTTTGGGCGAAAAATTAAGTTTCTCCAATCTTCCCAAAACTCTGGATTCTGATAGAGGGCCATGAGACTTAGACCTGAGTGCAAAAATGGAGGCTCTAGCCCCTTCCAGAGCTGAGATATCGAAACTCAAAAATTGGGCCTGAAAAAAAAACGACAGTGGTACCCCTTACGTTTTTTTTGGGGGGCGAAAAATTAAGTTTCTCCAATCTTCCCAAAACTCTGGATTCTGATAGAGGGCCATGAGACTTAGACCTGAGTGCAAAAATGGAGGCTCTAGCCCCTTCCAGAGCTGAGATATCGAAACTCAAAAATTGGGCCCGAAAAAAAAACGACAGTGGTACCCCTTACGTTTTTTTTTTTTGGGCGAAAAATTAAGTTTCTCCAATCTTCCCAAAACTCTGGATCCTGATAGAGGGCCATGAGACTTAGACCTGAGTGCAAAAATGGAGGCTCTAGCCCCTTCCAGAGCTGAGATATCGAAACTCAAAAATTGGGCCCGAAAAAAAAAACGACAGTGGTACCCCTTACGTTTTTTTTTTTGGGCGAAATATTAAGTTTCTCCAATCTTCCCAAAACTCTGGATTCTGATAGAGGGCCATGAGACTTAGACCTGAGTGCAAAAATGGAGGCTCTAGCCCCTTCCAGAGCTGAGATATCGAAACTCAAAAATTGGGCCCGAAAAATAAAACGACAGTGGTACCCCTTACGTTTTTTTTTTTTGGGCGAAAAATTAAGTTTCTCCAATCTTCCCAAAACTCTGGATTCTGATAGAGGGCCATGAGACTTAGACCTGAGTGCAAAAATGGAGGCTCCAGCCCCTTCCAGAGCTGAGATATCGAAACTCAAAAATTGGGCCCGAAAAAAAAACGACAGTGGTACCCCTTACGTTTTTTTTGGGGGGGGCGAAAAATTAAGTTTCTCCAATCTTCCCAAAACTCTGGATTCTGATAGAGGGCCATGAGACTTAGACCTGAGTGCAAAAATGGAGGCTCTAGCCCCTTCCAGAGCTGAGATATCGAAACTCAAAAATTGGGCCCGAAAAAAAAACGACAGTGGTACCCCTTACGTTTTTTTTTTTGGGCGAAAAATTAAGTTTCTCCAATCTTCCCAAAACTCTGGATTCTGATAGAGGGCCATGAGACTTAGACCTGAGTGCAAAAATGGAGGCTCTAGCCCCTTCCAGAGCTGAGATATCGAAACTCAAAAATTGGGCCTGAAAAAAAAACGACAGTGGTACCCCTTACGTTTTTTTTTGGGGGCGAAAAATTAAGTTTCTCCAATCTTCCCAAAACTCTGGATTCTGATAGAGGGCCATGAGACTTAGACCTGAGTGCAAAAATGGAGGCTCTAGCCCCTTCCAGAGCTGAGATATCGAAACTCAAAAATTGGGCCCGAAAAATAAAACGACAGTGGTACCCCTTACGTTTTTTTTTTTTTGGGCGAAAAATTAAGTTTCTCCAATCTTCCCAAAACTCTGGATTCTGATAGAGGGCCATGAGACTTAGACCTGAGTGCAAAAATGGAGGCTCTAGCCCCTTCCAGAGCTGAGATATCGAAACTCAAAAATTGGGCCCGAAAAAAAAACGACAGTGGTACCCCTTACGTTTTTTTTTTTGGGCGAAAAATTAAGTTTCTCCAATCTTCCCAAAACTCTGGATTCTGATAGAGGGCCATGAGACTTAGACCTGAGTGCAAAAATGGAGGCTCTAGCCCCTTCCAGAGCTGAGATATCGAAACTCAAAAATTTGGCCTGAAAAAAAAACGACAGTGGTACCCCTTACGTTTTTTTTTGGGGGCGAAAAATTAAGTTTCTCCAATCTTCCCAAAACTCTGGATTCTGATAGAGGGCCATGCGACTTAGACCTGAGTGCAAAAATGGAGGCTCTAGCCCCTTCCAGAGCTGAGATATCGAAACTCAAAAATTGGGCCCGAAAAAAAAACGACAGTGGTACCCCTTACGTTTTTTTTTTTTTTTGGGCAAAAAATTAAGTTTCTCCAATCTTCCCAAAACTCTGGATCCTGATAGAGGGCCATGAGACTTAGACCTGAGTGCAAAAATGGAGGCTCTAGCCCCTTCCAGAGCTGAGATATCGAAACTCAAAAATTGGGCCCGAAAAAAAAAAACGACAGTGGTACCCCTTACGTTTTTTTTTGGGGGCGAAAAATTAAGTTTCTCCAATCTTCCCAAAACTCTGGATTCTGATAGAGGGCCATGAGACTTAGACCTGAGTGCAAAAATGGAGGCTCTAGCCCCTTCCAGAGCTGAGATATCGAAACTCAAAAATTGGGCCCGAAAAAAAAAACGACAGTGGTACCCCTTACGTTTTTTTTTTTTGGGCGAAAAATTAAGTTTCTCCAATCTTCCCAAAACTCTGGATTCTGATAGAGGGCCATGAGACTTAGACCTGAGTGCAAAAATGGAGGCTCTAGCCCCTTCCAGAGCTGAGATATCGAAACTCAAAAATTGGGCCCGAAAAAAAAACGACAGTGCTACCCCTTACGTTTTTTTTGGGGGGGCGAAAAATTAAGTTTCTCCAATCTTCCCAAAACTCTGGATCCTGATAGAGGGCCATGAGACTTAGACCTGAGTGCAAAAATGGAGGCTCTAGCCCCTTCCAGAGCTGAGATATCGAAACTCAAAAATTGGGCCCGAAAAAAAAAACGACAGTGGTACCCCTTACGTTTTTTTTGGGGGGGCGAAAAATTAAGTTTCTCCAATCTTCCCAAAACTCTGGATTCTGATAGAGGGCCATGAGACTTAGACCTGAGTGCAAAAATGGAGGCTCTAGCCCCTTCCAGAGCTGAGATATCGAAACTCAAAAATTGGGCCCGAAAAAAAAACGACAGTGGTACCCCTTACGTTTTTTTTGGGGGGGCGAAAAATTAAGTTTCTCCAATCTTCCCAAAACTCTGGATTCTGATAGAGGGCCATGAGACTTAGACCTGAGTGCAAAAATGGAGGCTCTAGCCCCTTCCAGAGCTGAGATATCGAAACTCAAAAAGTGGGCCCGAAAAAAAAACGACAGTGGTACCCCTTACGTTTTTTTTTTTGGGCGAAAAATTAAGTTTCTCCAATCTTCCCAAAACTCTGGATTCGGATAGAGGGCCATGAGACTTAGACCTGAGTGCAAAAATGGAGGCTCTAGCCCCTTCCAGAGCTGAGATATCGAAACTCAAAAATTGGGCCCGAAAAAAAAAACGACAGTGGTACCCCTTACGTTTTTTTTTTTTGGGCGAAAAATTAAGTTTCTCCAATCTTCCCAAAACTCTGGATTCTGATAGAGGGCCATGAGACTTAGACCTGAGTGCAAAAATGGAGGCTCTAGCCCCTTCCAGAGCTGAGATATCGAAACTCAAAAATTGGGCCTGAAAAAAAAACGACAGTGGTACCCCTTACGTTTTTTTTGGGGGGCGAAAAATTAAGTTTCTCCAATCTTCCCAAAACTCTGGATTCTGATAGAGGGCCATGAGACTTAGACCTGAGTGCAAAAATGGAGGCTCTAGCCCCTTCCAGAGCTGAGATATCGAAACTCAAAAATTGGGCCCGAAAAAAAAACGACAGTGGTACCCCTTACGTTTTTTTTTTTTTGGGCGAAAAATTAAGTTTCTCCAATCTTCCCAAAACTCTGGATCCTGATAGAGGGCCATGAGACTTAGACCTGAGTGCAAAAATGGAGGCTCTAGCCCCTTCCAGAGCTGAGATATCGAAACTCAAAAATTGGGCCCGAAAAAAAAAACGACAGTGGTACCCCTTACGTTTTTTTTTTTGGGCGAAATATTAAGTTTCTCCAATCTTCCCAAAACTCTGGATTCTGATAGAGGGCCATGAGACTTAGACCTGAGTGCAAAAATGGAGGCTCTAGCCCCTTCCAGAGCTGAGATATCGAAACTCAAAAATTGGGCCCGAAAAATAAAACGACAGTGGTACCCCTTACGTTTTTTTTTTTTGGGCGAAAAATTAAGTTTCTCCAATCTTCCCAAAACTCTGGATTCTGATAGAGGGCCATGAGACTTAGACCTGAGTGCAAAAATGGAGGCTCCAGCCCCTTCCAGAGCTGAGATATCGAAACTCAAAAATTGGGCCCGAAAAAAAAACGACAGTGGTACCCCTTACGTTTTTTTTGGGGGGGGCGAAAAATTAAGTTTCTCCAATCTTCCCAAAACTCTGGATTCTGATAGAGGGCCATGAGACTTAGACCTGAGTGCAAAAATGGAGGCTCTAGCCCCTTCCAGAGCTGAGATATCGAAACTCAAAAATTGGGCCCGAAAAAAAAACGACAGTGGTACCCCTTACGTTTTTTTTTTTGGGCGAAAAATTAAGTTTCTCCAATCTTCCCAAAACTCTGGATTCTGATAGAGGGCCATGAGACTTAGACCTGAGTGCAAAAATGGAGGCTCTAGCCCCTTCCAGAGCTGAGATATCGAAACTCAAAAATTGGGCCCGAAAAAAAAAACGACAGTGGTACCCCTTACGTTTTTTTTGGGGGGGCGAAAAATTAAGTTTCTCCAATCTTCCCAAAACTCTGGATCCTGATAGAGGGCCATGAGACTTAGACCTGAGTGCAAAAATGGAGGCTCTAGCCCCTTCCAGAGCTGAGATATCGAAACTCAAAAATTGGGCCCGAAAAAAAAACGACAGTGGTACCCCTTACGTTTTTTTTGGGGGGGCGAAAAATTAAGTTTCTCCAATCTTCCCAAAACTCTGGATTCTGATAGAGGGCCATGAGACTTAGACCTGAGTGCAAAAATGGAGGCTCTAGCCCCTTCCAGAGCTGAGATATCGAAACTCAAAAATTGGGCCCGAAAAAAAAACGACAGTGGTACCCCTTACGTTTTTTTTGGGGGGGCGAAAAATTAAGTTTCTCCAATCTTCCCAAAACTCTGGATTCTGATAGAGGGCCATGAGACTTAGACCTGAGTGCAAAAATGGAGGCTCTAGCCCCTTCCAGAGCTGAGATATCGAAACTCAAAAAGTGGCCCCGAAAAAAAAACGACAGTGGTACCCCTTACGTTTTTTTTTTTTTTGGGCGAAAAATTAAGTTTCTCCAATCTTCCCAAAACTCTGGATTCTGATAGAGGGCCATGAGACTTAGACCTGAGTGCAAAAATGGAGGCTCTAGCCCCTTCCAGAGCTGAGATATCGAAACTCAAAAAGTGGGCCCGAAAAAAAAACGACAGTGGTACCCCTTACGTTTTTTTTTTTTGGGCGAAAAATTAAGTTTCTCCAATCTTCCCAAAACTCTGGATTCTGATAGAGGGCCATGAGACTTAGACCTGAGTGCAAAAATGGAGGCTCTAGCCCCTTCCAGAGCTGAGATATCGAAACTCAAAAATTGGGCCCGAAAAAAAAACGACAGTGGTACCCCTTACGTTTTTTTTTTTGGGCGAAAAATTAAGTTTCTCCAATCTTCCCAAAACTCTGGATTCTGATAGAGGGCCATGAGACTTAGACCTGAGTGCAAAAATGGAGGCTCTAGCCCCTTCCAGAGCTGAGATATCGAAACTCAAAAATTGGGCCTGAAAAAAAAACGACAGTGGTACCCCTTACGTTTTTTTTTGGGGGCGAAAAATTAAGTTTCTCCAATCTTCCCAAAACTCTGGATTCTGATAGAGGGCCATGAGACTTAGACCTGAGTGCAAAAATGGAGGCTCTAGCCCCTTCCAGAGCTGAGATATCGAAACTCAAAAATTGGGCCCGAAAAAAAAACGACAGTGGTACCCCTTACGTTTTTTTTTTTTTTGGGCAAAAAATTAAGTTTCTCCAATCTTCCCAAAACTCTGGATCCTGATAGAGGGCCATGAGACTTAGACCTGAGTGCAAAAATGGAGGCTCTAGCCCCTTCCAGAGCTGAGATATCGAAACTCAAAAATTGGGCCCGAAAAAAAAAAACGACAGTGGTACCCCTTACGTTTTTTTTTGGGGGCGAAAAATTAAGTTTCTCCAATCTTCCCAAAACTCTGGATTCTGATAGAGGGCCATGAGACTTAGACCTGAGTGCAAAAATGGAGGCTCTAGCCCCTTCCAGAGCTGAGATATCGAAACTCAAAAATTGGGCCCGAAAAAAAAAACGACAGTGGTACCCCTTACGTTTTTTTTTTTTGGGCGAAAAATTAAGTTTCTCCAATCTTCCCAAAACTCTGGATTCTGATAGAGGGCCATGAGACTTAGACCTGAGTGCAAAAATGGAGGCTCTAGCCCCTTCCAGAGCTGAGATATCGAAACTCAAAAATTGGGCCCGAAAAAAAAAAACGACAGTGGTACCCCTTATGTTTTTTTTTTTGGGCGAAAAATTAAGTTTCTCCAATCTTCCCCAAACTCTGGATTCTGATAGAGGGCCATGAGACTTAGACCTGAGTGCAAAAATGGAGGCTCTAGCCCCTTCCAGAGCTGAGATATCGAAACTCAAAAATTGGGCCCGAAAAAAAAACGACAGTGGTACCCCTTACGTTTTTTTTTTTGGGCGAAAAATTAAGTTTCTCCAATCTTCCCAAAACTCTGGATTCTGATAGAGGGCCATGAGACTTAGACCTGAGTGCAAAAATGGAGGCTCTAGCCCCTTCCAGAGCTGAGATATCGAAACTCAAAAATTGGGCCCGAAAAAAAAACGACAGTGGTACCCCTTACATTTTTTTTGGGGGGGCGAAAAATTAAGTTTTTCTTATCTTCCCAAAACTCTGGATTCTAATAGAGGGCCATGAGACTTAGACCTGAGTGCAAAAATGGAGGCTCTAGCCCCTTCCAGAGCTGAGATATCGAAACTCAAAAAGTGGGCCCGAAAAAAAAACGACAGTGGTACCCCTTACGTTTTTTTTTTTTGGGCGAAAAATTAAGTTTCTCCAATCTTCCCAAAACTCTGGATTCTGATAGAGGGCCATGAGACTTAGACCTGAGTGCAAAAATGGAGGCTCTAGCCCCTTCCAGAGCTGAGATATCGAAACTCAAAAAGTGGGCCCGAAAAAAAAACGACAGTGGTACCCCTTACGTTTTTTTTTTTGGGCGAAAAATTAAGTTTCTCCAATCTTCCCAAAACTCTGGATTCTGATAGAGGGCCATGAGACTTAGACCTGAGTGCAAAAATGGAGGCTCTAGCCCCTTCCAGAGCTGAGATATCGAAACTCAAAAATTGGGCCCGAAAAAAAAACGACAGTGGTACCCCTTACGTTTTTTTTTTTGGGCGAAAAATTAAGTTTCTCCAATCTTCCCAAAACTCTGGATTCTGATAGAGGGCCATGAGACTTAGACCTGAGTGCAAAAATGGAGGCTCTAGCCCCTTCCAGAGCTGAGATATCGAAACTCAAAAATTGGGCCTGAAAAAAAAACGACAGTGGTACCCCTTACGTTTTTTTTTGGGGGCGAAAAATTAAGTTTCTCCAATCTTCCCAAAACTCTGGATTCTGATAGAGGGCCATGAGACTTAGACCTGAGTGCAAAAATGGAGGCTCTAGCCCCTTCCAGAGCTGAGATATCGAAACTCAAAAATTGGGCCCGAAAAAAAAACGACAGTGGTACCCCTTACGTTTTTTTTTTTTTTTGGGCAAAAAATTAAGTTTCTCCAATCTTCCCAAAACTCTGGATCCTGATAGAGGGCCATGAGACTTAGACCTGAGTGCAAAAATGGAGGCTCTAGCCCCTTCCAGAGCTGAGATATCGAAACTCAAAAATTGGGCCCGAAAAAAAAAAACGACAGTGGTACCCCTTACGTTTTTTTTGGGGGGCGAAAAATTAAGTTTCTCCAATCTTCCCAAAACTCTGGATTCTGATAGAGGGCCATGAGACTTAGACCTGAGTGCAAAAATGGAGGCTCTAGCCCCTTCCAGAGCTGAGATATCGAAACTCAAAAATTGGGCCCGAAAAAAAAAACGACAGTGGTACCCCTTACGTTTTTTTTTTTGGGCGAAAAATTAAGTTTCTCCAATCTTCCCAAAACTCTGGATTCTGATAGAGGGCCATGAGACTTAGACCTGAGTGCAAAAATGGAGGCTCTAGCCCCTTCCAGAGCTGAGATATCGAAACTCAAAAATTGGGCCCGAAAAAAAAAAACGACAGTGGTACCCCTTATGTTTTTTTTTTTGGGCGAAAAATTAAGTTTCTCCAATCTTCCCCAAACTCTGGATTCTGATAGAGGGCCATGAGACTTAGACCTGAGTGCAAAAATGGAGGCTCTAGCCCCTTCCAGAGCTGAGATATCGAAACTCAAAAATTGGGCCCGAAAAAAAACGACAGTGGTACCCCTTACGTTTTTTTTTTGGGCGAAAAATTAAGTTTCTCCAATCTTCCCAAAACTCTGGATTCTGATAGAGGGCCATGAGACTTAGACCTGAGTGCAAAAATGGAGGCTCTAGCCCCTTCCAGAGCTGAGATATCGAAACTCAAAAATTGGGCCCGAAAAAAAAACGACAGTGGTACCCCTTACGTTTTTTTTGGGGGGGCGAAAAATTAAGTTTTTCTTATCTTCCCAAAACTCTGGATTCTGATAGAGGGCCATGAGACTTAGACCTGAGTGCAAAAATGGAGGCTCTAGCCCCTTCCAGAGCTGAGATATCGAAACTCAAAAAGTGGGCCCGAAAAAAAAAACGACAGTGGTACCCCTTACGTTTTTTTTTTTTGGGCGAAAAATTAAGTTTCTCCAATCTTCCCAAAACTCTGGATTCTGATAGAGGGCCATGAGACTTAGACCTGAGTGCAAAAATGGAGGCTCTAGCCCCTTCCAGAGCTGAGATATCGAAACTCAAAAATTGGGCCCGAAAAAAAAACGACAGTGGTACCCCTTACGTTTTTTTTGGGGGGCGAAAAATTAAGTTTCTCCAATCTTCCCAAAACTCTGGATTCTGATAGAGGGCCATGAGACTTAGACCTGAGTGCAAAAATGGAGGCTCTAGCCCCTTCCAGAGCTGAGATATCGAAACTCAAAAATTGGGCCCGAAAAAAAAACGACAGTGGTACCCCTTACGTTTTTTTTGGGGGGGCGAAAAATTAAGTTTCTCCAATCTTCCCAAAACTCTGGATCCTGATAGAGGGCCATGAGACTTAGACCTGAGTGCAAAAATGGAGGCTCTAGCCCCTTCCAGAGATGAGATATCGAAACTCAAAAATTGGGCCCGAAAAAAAAACGACAGTGGTACCCCTTACGTTTTTTTTTGGGGGGCGAAAAATTAAGTTTCTCCAATCTTCCCAAAACTCTGGATTCTGATAGAGGGCCATGAGACTTAGACCTGAGTGGAAAAATGGAGGCTCTAGCCCCTTCCAGAGCTGAGATATCGAAACTCAAAAATTGGGCCCGAAAAAAAAACGACAGTGGTACCCCTTACGTTTTTTTTTTTTTTGGGCGAAAAATTAAGTTTCTCCAATCTTCCCAAAACTCTGGATTCTGATAGAGGGCCATGAGACTTAGACCTGAGTGCAAAAATGGAGGCTCTAGCCCCTTCCAGAGCTGAGATATCGAAACTCAAAAATTGGGCCCGAAAAAAAAACGACAGTGGTACCCCTTACGTTTTTTTTTTTGGGGCGAAAAATTAAGTTTCTCCAATCTTCCCAAAACTCTGGATTCTGATAGAGGGCCATGAGACTTAGACCTGAGTGCAAAAATGGAGGCTCTAGCCCCTTCCAGAGCTGAGATATCGAAACTCAAAAATTGGGCCCGAAAAAAAAAACGACAGTGGTACCCCTTACGTTTTTTTTTTGGGCGAAAAATTAAGTTTCTCCAATCTTCCCAAAACTCTGGATTCTGATAGAGGGCCATGAGACTTAGACCTGAGTGCAAAAATGGAGGCTCTAGCCCCTTCCAGAGCTGATATATCGAAACTCAAAAATTGGGCTCTAAAAAAAAACGACAGTGGTACCCCTTACGTTTTTTTTGGGGGGGCGAAAAATTAAGTTTCTCCAATCTTCCCAAAACTCTGGATTCTGATAGAGGGCCATGAGACTTAGACCTGAGTGCAAAAATGGAGGCTCTAGCCCCTTCCAGAGCTGAGATATCGAAACTCAAAAATTGGGCCTGAAAAAAAAAACGACAGTGGTACCCCTTACGTTTTTTTTTTGGGGGCGAAAAATTAAGTTTCTCCAATCTTCCCAAAACTCTGGATTCTGATAGAGGGCCATGAGACTTAGACCTGAGTGCAAAAATGGAGGCTCTAGCCCCTTCCAGAGCTGAGATATCGAAACTCAAAAATTGGGCCCGAAAAAAAAACGACAGTGGTACCCCTTACGTTTTTTTTTTTTTTTTGGGCGAAAAATTAAGTTTCTCCAATCTTCCCCAAACTCTGGATCCTGATAGAGGGCCATGAGACTTAGACCTGAGTGCAAAAATGGAGGCTCTAGCCCCTTCCAGAGCTGAGATATCGAAACTCAAAAAGTGGGCCCGAAAAAAAACCGACAGTGTTACCCCTTACGTTTTTTTTTTTGGGCGAAAAATTAAGTTTCTCCAATCTTCCCAAAACTCTGGATTCTGATAGAGGGCCATGAGACTTAGACCTGAGTGCAAAAATGGAGGCTCTAGCCCCTTCCAGAGCTGAGATATCGAAACTCAAAAATTGGGCCCGAAAAAAAAACGACAGTGGTACCCCTTACGTTTTTTTTTTGGGGGCGAAAAATTAAGTTTCTCCAATCTTCCCAAAACTCTGGATCCTGATAGAGGGCCATGAGACTTAGACCTGAGTGCAAAAATGGAGGCTCTAGCCCCTTCCAGAGCTGAGATATCGAAACTCAAAAATTGGGCCCGAAAAAAAAACGACAGTGGTACCCCTTACGTTTTTTTTGGGGGGGCGAAAAATTAAGTTTCTCCAATCTTCCCAAAACTCTGGATTCTGATAGAGGGCCATGAGACTTAGACCTGAGTGCAAAAATGGAGGCTCTAGCCCCTTCCAGAGCTGAGATATCGAAACTCAAAAATTGGGCCCGAAAAAAAAACGACAGTGGTACCCCTTACGTTTTTTTTGGGGGGGCGAAAAATTAAGTTTCTCCAATCTTCCCAAAACTCTGGATTCTGATAGAGGGCCATGAGACTTAGACCTGAGTGCAAAAATGGAGGCTCTAGCCCCTTCCAGAGCTGAGATATCGAAACTCAAAAAGTGGGCCCGAAAAAAAAACGACAGTGGTACCCCTTACGTTTTTTTTTTTGGGCGAAAAATTAAGTTTCTCCAATCTTCCCAAAACTCTGGATTCTGATAGAGGGCCATGAGACTTAGACCTGAGTGCAAAAATGGAGGCTCTAGCCCCTTCCAGAGCTGAGATATCGAAACTCAAAAATTGGGCCCGAAAAAAAAACGACAGTGGTACCCCTTACGTTTTTTTTTTTGGGCGAAAAATTAAGTTTCTCCAATCTTCCCAAAACTCTGGATTCTGATAGAGGGCCATGAGACTTAGACCTGAGTGCAAAAATGGAGGCTCTAGCCCCTTCCAGAGCTGAGATATCGAAACTCAAAAATTGGGCCCGAAAAAAAAACGACAGTGGTACCCCTTACGTTTTTTTTTTTTTGGGCGAAAAATTAAGTTTCTCCAATCTTCCCAAAACTCTGGATCCTGATAGAGGGCCATGAGACTTAGACCTGAGTGCAAAAATGGAGGCTCTAGCCCCTTCCAGAGCTGAGATATCGAAACTCAAAAATTGGGCCCGAAAAAAAAACGACAGTGGTACCCCTTACGTTTTTTTTTTTTTGGGCGAAAAATTAAGTTTCTCCAATCTTCCCAAAACTCTGGATTCTGATAGAGGGCCATGAGACTTAGACCTGAGTGCAAAAATGGAGGCTCTAGCCCCTTCCAGAGCTGAGATATCGAAACTCAAAAATTGGGCCCGAAAAATAAAACGACAGTGGTACCCCTTACGTTTTTTTTTTTTGGGCGAAAAATTAAGTTTCTCCAATCTTCCCAAAACTCTGGATTCTGATAGAGGGCCATGAGACTTAGACCTGAGTGCAAAAATGGAGGCTCTAGCCCCTTCCAGAGCTGAGATATCGAAACTCAAAAATTGGGCCCGAAAAAAAAACGACAGTGGTACCCCTTACGTTTTTTTTTTTGGGCGAAAAATTAAGTTTCTCCAATCTTCCCAAAACTCTGGATTCTGATAGAGGGCCATGAGACTTAGACCTGAGTGCAAAAATGGAGGCTCTAGCCCCTTCCAGAGCTGAGATATCGAAACTCAAAAATTGGGCCTGAAAAAAAAACGACAGTGGTACCCCTTACGTTTTTTTTTGGGGGCGAAAAATTAAGTTTCTCCAATCTTCCCAAAACTCTGGATTCTGATAGAGGGCCATGAGACTTAGACCTGAGTGCAAAAATGGAGGCTCTAGCCCCTTCCAGAGCTGAGATATCGAAACTCAAAAATTGGGCCCGAAAAAAAAACGACAGTGGTACCCCTTACGTTTTTTTTTTTTTGGGCAAAAAATTAAGTTTCTCCAATCTTCCCAAAACTCTGGATCCTGATAGAGGGCCATGAGACTTAGACCTGAGTGCAAAAATGGAGGCTCTAGCCCCTTCCAGAGCTGAGATATCGAAACTCAAAAATTGGGCCCGAAAAAAAAAAACGACAGTGGTATCCCTTACGTTTTTTTTTGGGGGCGAAAAATTAAGTTTCTCCAATCTTCCCAAAACTCTGGATTCTGATAGAGGGCCATGAGACTTAGACCTGAGTGCAAAAATGGAGGCTCTAGCCCCTTCCAGAGCTGAGATATCGAAACTCAAAAATTGGGCCCGAAAAAAAAAACGACAGTGGTACCCCTTACGTTTTTTTTTTTTGGGCGAAAAATTAAGTTTCTCCAATCTTCCCAAAACTCTGGATTCTGATAGAGGGCCATGAGACTTAGACCTGAGTGCAAAAATGGAGGCTCTAGCCCCTTCCAGAGCTGAGATATCGAAACTCAAAAATTGGGCCCGAAAAAAAAAAACGACAGTGGTACCCCTTATGTTTTTTTTTTTGGGCGAAAAATTAAGTTTCTCCAATCTTCCCCAAACTCTGGATTCTGATAGAGGGCCATGAGACTTAGACCTGAGTGCAAAAATGGAGGCTCTAGCCCCTTCCAGAGCTGAGATATCGAAACTCAAAAATTGGGCCCGAAAAAAAAACGACAGTGGTACCCCTTACGTTTTTTTTGGGGGGGCGAAAAATTAAGTTTTTCTTATCTTCCCAAAACTCTGGATTCTGATAGAGGGCCATGAGACTTAGACCTGAGTGCAAAAATGGAGGCTCTAGCCCCTTCCAGAGCTGAGATATCGAAACTCAAAAAGTGGGCCCGAAAAAAAAACGACAGTGGTACCCCTTACGTTTTTTTTTTTTGGGTGAAAAATTAAGTTTCTCCAATCTTCCCAAAACTCTGGATTCTGATAGAGGGCCATGAGACTTAGACCTGAGTGCAAAAATGGAGGCTCTAGCCCCTTCCAGAGCTGAGATATCGAAACTCAAAAATTGGGCCCGAAAAAAAAACGACAGTGGTACCCCTTACGTTTTTTTTTTGGGGCGAAAAATTAAGTTTCTCCAATCTTCCCAAAACTCTGGATTCTGATAGAGGGCCATGAGACTTAGACCTGAGTGCAAAAATGGAGGCTCTAGCCCCTTCCAGAGCTGAGATATCGAAACTCAAAAATTGGGCCCGAAAAAAAAACGACAGTGGTACCCCTTACGTTTTTTTTGGGGGGGCGAAAAATTAAGTTTCTCCAATCTTCCCAAAACTCTGGATCCTGATAGAGGGCCATGAGACTTAGACCTGAGTGCAAAAATGGAGGCTCTAGCCCCTTCCAGAGATGAGATATCGAAACTCAAAAATTGGGCCCGAAAAAAAAACGACAGTGGTACCCCTTACGTTTTTTTTTGGGGGGCGAAAAATTAAGTTTCTCCAATCTTCCCAAAACTCTGGATTCTGATAGAGGGCCATGAGACTTAGACCTGAGTGGAAAAATGGAGGCTCTAGCCCCTTCCAGAGCTGAGATATCGAAACTCAAAAATTGGGCCCGAAAAAAAAACGACAGTGGTACCCCTTACGTTTTTTTTTTTTGGGCGAAAAATTAAGTTTCTCCAATCTTCCCAAAACTCTGGATTCTGATAGAGGGCCATGAGACTTAGACCTGAGTGCAAAAATGGAGGCTCTAGCCCCTTCCAGAGCTGAGATATCGAAACTCAAAAATTGGGCCCGAAAAAAAAACGACAGTGGTACCCCTTACGTTTTTTTTTTTGGGGCGAAAAATTAAGTTTCTCCAATCTTCCCAAAACTCTGGATTCTGATAGAGGGCCATGAGACTTAGACCTGAGTGCAAAAATGGAGGCTCTAGCCCCTTCCAGAGCTGAGATATCGAAACTCAAAAATTGGGCCCGAAAAAAAAAACGACAGTGGTACCCCTTACGTTTTTTTTTTTTGGGCGAAAAATTAAGTTTCTCCAATCTTCCCAAAACTCTGGATTCTGATAGAGGGCCATGAGACTTAGACCTGAGTGCAAAAATGGAGGCTCTAGCCCCTTCCAGAGCTGATATATCGAAACTCAAAAATTGGGCTCTAAAAAAAAACGACAGTGGTACCCCTTACGTTTTTTTTGGGGGGGCGAAAAATTAAGTTTCTCCAATCTTCCCAAAACTCTGGATTCTGATAGAGGGCCATGAGACTTAGACCTGAGTGCAAAAATGGAGGCTCTAGCCCCTTCCAGAGCTGAGATATCGAAACTCAAAAATTGGGCCTGAAAAAAAAACGACAGTGGTACCCCTTACGTTTTTTTTTTGGGGGCGAAAAATTAAGTTTCTCCAATCTTCCCAAAACTCTGGATTCTGATAGAGGGCCATGAGACTTAGACCTGAGTGCAAAAATGGAGGCTCTAGCCCCTTCCAGAGCTGAGATATCGAAACTCAAAAATTGGGCCCGAAAAAAAAACGACAGTGGTACCCCTTACGTTTTTTTTTGGGGGCGAAAAATTAAGTTTCTCCAATCTTCCCAATACTCTGGATTCTGATAGAGGGCCATGAGACTTAGACCTGAGTGCAAAAATGGAGGCTCTAGCCCCTTCCAGAGCTGAGATATCGAAACTCAAAAATTGGGCCCGAAAAAAAAACGACAGTGGTACCCCTTACGTTTTTTTTGGGGGGGCGAAAAATTAAGTTTCTCCAATCTTCCCAAAACTCTGGATTCTGATAGAGGGCCATGAGACTTAGACCTGAGTGCAAAAATGGAGGCTCTAGCCCCTTCCAGAGCTGAGATATCGAAACTCAAAAATTGGGCCCGAAAAAAAAACGACAGTGGTACCCCTTACGTTTTTTTTGGGGGGGCGAAAAATTAAGTTTCTCCAATCTTCCCAAAACTCTGGATTCTGATAGAGGGCCATGAGACTTAGACCTGAGTGCAAAAATGGAGGCTCTAGCCCCTTCCAGAGCTGAGATATCGAAACTCAAAAATTGGGCCCGAAAAAAAAACGACAGTGGTACCCCTTACGTTTTTTTTGGGGGGGCGAAAAATTAAGTTTCTCCAATCTTCCCAAAACTCTGGATTCTGATAGAGGGCCATGAGACTTAGACCTGAGTGCAAAAATGGAGGCTCTAGCCCCTTCCAGAGCTGAGATATCGAAACTCAAAAAGTGGGCCCGAAAAAAAAACGACAGTGGTACCCCTTACGTTTTTTTTTTTTGGGCGAAAAATTAAGTTTCTCCAATCTTCCCAAAACTCTGGATTCTGATAGAGGGCCATGAGACTTAGACCTGAGTGCAAAAATGGAGGCTCTAGCCCCTTCCAGAGCTGAGATATCGAAACTCAAAAATTGGGCCCGAAAAAAAAACGACAGTGGTACCCCTTACGTTTTTTTTTTTGGGGCGAAAAATTAAGTTTCTCCAATCTTCCCAAAACTCTGGATTCTGATAGAGGGCCATGAGACTTAGACCTGAGTGCAAAAATGGAGGCTCTAGCCCCTTCCAGAGCTGAGATATCGAAACTCAAAAATTGGGCCCGAAAAAAAAAACGACAGTGGTACCCCTTACGTTTTTTTTTTGGGCGAAAAATTAAGTTTCTCCAATCTTCCCAAAACTCTGGATTCTGATAGAGGGCCATGAGACTTAGACCTGAGTGCAAAAATGGAGGCTCTAGCCCCTTCCAGAGCTGATATATCGAAACTCAAAAATTGGGCTCTAAAAAAAAACGACAGTGGTACCCCTTACGTTTTTTTTGGGGGGGCGAAAAATTAAGTTTCTCCAATCTTCCCAAAACTCTGGATTCTGATAGAGGGCCATGAGACTTAGACCTGAGTGCAAAAATGGAGGCTCTAGCCCCTTCCAGAGCTGAGATATCGAAACTCAAAAATTAGGCCTGAAAAAAAAACGACAGTGGTACCCCTTACGTTTTTTTTTTGGGGGCGAAAAATTAAGTTTCTCCAATCTTCCCAAAACTCTGGATTCTGATAGAGGGCCATGAGACTTAGACCTGAGTGCAAAAATGGAGGCTCTAGCCCCTTCCAGAGCTGAGATATCGAAACTCAAAAATTGGGCCCGAAAAAAAAACGACAGTGGTACCCCTTACGTTTTTTTTTTTTTTTTGGGCGAAAAATTAAGTTTCTCCAATCTTCCCCAAACTCTGGATCCTGATAGAGGGCCATGAGACTTAGACCTGAGTGCAAAAATGGAGGCTCTAGCCCCTTCCAGAGCTGAGATATCGAAACTCAAAAAGTGGGCCCGAAAAAAAACCGACAGTGTTACCCCTTACGTTTTTTTTTTTGGGCGAAAAATTAAGTTTCTCCAATCTTCCCAAAACTCTGGATTCTGATAGAGGGCCATGAGACTTAGACCTGAGTGCAAAAATGGAGGCTCTAGCCCCTTCCAGAGCTGAGATATCGAAACTCAAAAATTGGGCCCGAAAAAAAAACGACAGTGGTACCCCTTACGTTTTTTTTTTGGGGGCGAAAAATTAAGTTTCTCCAATCTTCCCAAAACTCTGGATTCTGATAGAGGGCCATGAGACTTAGACCTGAGTGCAAAAATGGAGGCTCTAGCCCCTTCCAGAGCTGAGATATCGAAACTCAAAAATTGGGCCCGAAAAAAAAACGACAGTGGTACCCCTTACGTTTTTTTTGGGGGGGCGAAAAATTAAGTTTCTCCAATCTTCCCAAAACTCTGGATCCTGATAGAGGGCCATGAGACTTAGACCTGAGTGCAAAAATGGAGGCTCTAGCCCCTTCCAGAGCTGAGATATCGAAACTCAAAAATTGGGCCCGAAAAAAAAACGACAGTGGTACCCCTTACGTTTTTTTTGGGGGGGCGAAAAATTAAGTTTCTCCAATCTTCCCAAAACTCTGGATTCTGATAGAGGGCCATGAGACTTAGACCTGAGTGCAAAAATGGAGGCTCTAGCCCCTTCCAGAGCTGAGATATCGAAACTCAAAAATTGGGCCCGAAAAAAAAACGACAGTGGTACCCCTTACGTTTTTTTTGGGGGGGCGAAAAATTAAGTTTCTCCAATCTTCCCAAAACTCTGGATTCTGATAGAGGGCCATGAGACTTAGACCTGAGTGCAAAAATGGAGGCTCTAGCCCCTTCCAGAGCTGAGATATCGAAACTCAAAAAGTGGGCCCGAAAAAAAAACGACAGTGGTACCCCTTACGTTTTTTTTTTTGGGCGAAAAATTAAGTTTCTCCAATCTTCCCAAAACTCTGGATTCTGATAGAGGGCCATGAGACTTAGACCTGAGTGCAAAAATGGAGGCTCTAGCCCCTTCCAGAGCTGAGATATCGAAACTCAAAAATTGGGCCCGAAAAAAAAACGACAGTGGTACCCCTTACGTTTTTTTTTTTGGGCGAAAAATTAAGTTTCTCCAATCTTCCCAAAACTCTGGATTCTGATAGAGGGCCATGAGACTTAGACCTGAGTGCAAAAATGGAGGCTCTAGCCCCTTCCAGAGCTGAGATATCGAAACTCAAAAATTGGGCCTGAAAAAAAAACGACAGTGGTACCCCTTACGTTTTTTTTGGGGGGCGAAAAATTAAGTTTCTCCAATCTTCCCAAAACTCTGGATTCTGATAGAGGGCCATGAGACTTAGACCTGAGTGCAAAAATGGAGGCTCTAGCCCCTTCCAGAGCTGAGATATCGAAACTCAAAAATTGGGCCCGAAAAAAAAACGACAGTGGTACCCCTTACGTTTTTTTTTTTTTGGGCGAAAAATTAAGTTTCTCCAATCTTCCCAAAACTCTGGATCCTGATAGAGGGCCATGAGACTTAGACCTGAGTGCAAAAATGGAGGCTCTAGCCCCTTCCAGAGCTGAGATATCGAAACTCAAAAATTGGGCCCGAAAAAAAAACGACAGTGGTACCCCTTACGTTTTTTTTTTTTGGGCGAAAAATTAAGTTTCTCCAATCTTCCCAAAACTCTGGATTCTGATAGAGGGCCATGAGACTTAGACCTGAGTGCAAAAATGGAGGCTCTAGCCCCTTCCAGAGCTGAGATATCGAAACTCAAAAATTGGGCCCGAAAAATAAAACGACAGTGGTACCCCTTACGTTTTTTTTTTTTTGGGCGAAAAATTAAGTTTCTCCAATCTTCCCAAAACTCTGGATTCTGATAGAGGGCCATGAGACTTAGACCTGAGTGCAAAAATGGAGGCTCTAGCCCCTTCCAGAGCTGAGATATCGAAACTCAAAAATTGGGCCCGAAAAAAAAACGACAGTGGTACCCCTTACGTTTTTTTTTTTGGGCGAAAAATTAAGTTTCTCCAATCTTCCCAAAACTCTGGATTCTGATAGAGGGCCATGAGACTTAGACCTGAGTGCAAAAATGGAGGCTCTAGCCCCTTCCAGAGCTGAGATATCGAAACTCAAAAATTGGGCCTGAAAAAAAACGACAGTGGTACCCCTTACGTTTTTTTTTGGGGGCGAAAAATTAAGTTTCTCCAATCTTCCCAAAACTCTGGATTCTGATAGAGGGCCATGAGACTTAGACCTGAGTGCAAAAATGGAGGCTCTAGCCCCTTCCAGAGCTGAGATATCGAAACTCAAAAATTGGGCCCGAAAAAAAAACGACAGTGGTACCCCTTACGTTTTTGTTTTTTTTTGGGCAAAAAATTAAGTTTCTCCAATCTTCCCAAAACTCTGGATCCTGATAGAGGGCCATGAGACTTAGACCTGAGTGCAAAAATGGAGGCTCTAGCCCCTTCCAGAGCTGAGATATCGAAACTCAAAAATTGGGCCCGAAAAAAAAAACCACAGTGGTACCCCTTACGTTTTTTTTGGGGGGCGAAAAATTAAGTTTCTCCAATCTTCCCAAAACTCTGGATTCTGATAGAGGGCCATGAGACTTAGACCTGAGTGCAAAAATGGAGGCTCTAGCCCCTTCCAGAGCTGAGATATCGAAACTCAAAAATTGGGCCCGAAAAAAAAAACGACAGTGGTACCCCTTACGTTTTTTTTTTTTGGGCGAAAAATTAAGTTTCTCCAATCTTCCCAAAACTCTGGATTCTGATAGAGGGCCATGAGACTTAGACCTGAGTGCAAAAATGGAGGCTCTAGCCCCTTCCAGAGCTGAGATATCGAAACTCAAAAATTGGGCCCGAAAAAAAAAACGACAGTGGTACCCCTTATGTTTTTTTTTTTGGGCGAAAAATTAAGTTTCTCCAATCTTCCCCAAACTCTGGATTCTGATAGAGGGCCATGAGACTTAGACCTGAGTGCAAAAATGGAGGCTCTAGCCCCTTCCAGAGCTGAGATATCGAAACTCAAAAATTGGGCCCGAAAAAAAAACGACAGTGGTACCCCTTACGTTTTTTTTTGGGGGCGAAAAATTAAGTTTTTCTTATCTTCCCAAAACTCTGGATTCTGATAGAGGGCCATGAGACTTAGACCTGAGTGCAAAAATGGAGGCTCTAGCCCCTTCCAGAGCTGAGATATCGAAACTCAAAAAGTGGGCCCGAAAAAAAAACGACAGTGGTACCCCTTACGTTTTTTTTTTGGGCGAAAAATTAAGTTTCTCCAATCTTCCCAAAACTCTGGATTCTGATAGAGGGCCATGAGACTTAGACCTGAGTGCAAAAATGGAGGCTCTAGCCCCTTCCAGAGCTGAGATATCGAAACTCAAAAATTGGGCCCGAAAAAAAAACGACAGTGGTACCCCTTACGTTTTTTTTTTTTTTGGGCAAAAAATTAAGTTTCTCCAATCTTCCCAAAACTCTGGATCCTGATAGAGGGCCATGAGACTTAGACCTGAGTGCAAAAATGGAGGCTCTAGCCCCTTCCAGAGCTGAGATATCGAAACTCAAAAATTGGGCCCGAAAAAAAAAAACGACAGTGGTACCCCTTACGTTTTTTTTTGGGGGCGAAAAATTAAGTTTCTCCAATCTTCCCAAAACTCTGGATTCTGATAGAGGGCCATGAGACTTAGACCTGAGTGCAAAAATGGAGGCTCTAGCCCCTTCCAGAGCTGAGATATCGAAACTCAAAAATTGGGCCCGAAAAAAAAAACGACAGTGGTACCCCTTACGTTTTTTTTTTTTGGGCGAAAAATTAAGTTTCTCCAATCTTCCCAAAACTCTGGATTCTGATAGAGGGCCATGAGACTTAGACCTGAGTGCAAAAATGGAGGCTCTAGCCCCTTCCAGAGCTGAGATATCGAAACTCAAAAATTGGGCCCGAAAAAAAAAACGACAGTGGTACCCCTTATGTTTTTTTTTTTGGGCGAAAAATTAAGTTTCTCCAATCTTCCCCAAACTCTGGATTCTGATAGAGGGCCATGAGACTTAGACCTGAGTGCAAAAATGGAGGCTCTAGCCCCTTCCAGAGCTGAGATATCGAAACTCAAAAATTGGGCCCGAAAAAAAAACGACAGTGGTACCCCTTACGTTTTTTTTTTTGGGCGAAAAATTAAGTTTCTCCAATCTTCCCAAAACTCTGGATTCTGATAGAGGGCCATGAGACTTAGACCTGAGTGCAAAAATGGAGGCTCTAGCCCCTTCCAGAGCTGAGATATCGAAACTCAAAAATTGGGCCCGAAAAAAAAACGACAGTGGTACCCCTTACGTTTTTTTTGGGGGGGCGAAAAATTAAGTTTTTCTTATCTTCCCAAAACTCTGGATTCTGATAGAGGGCCATGAGACTTAGACCTGAGTGCAAAAATGGAGGCTCTAGCCCCTTCCAGAGCTGAGATATCGAAACTCAAAAAGTGGGCCCGAAAAAAAAACGACAGTGGTACCCCTTACGTTTTTTTTTTTTGGGCGAAAAATTAAGTTTCTCCAATCTTCCCAAAACTCTGGATTCTGATAGAGGGCCATGAGACTTAGACCTGAGTGCAAAAATGGAGGCTCTAGCCCCTTCCAGAGCTGAGATATCGAAACTCAAAAATTGGGCCCGAAAAAAAAACGACAGTGGTACCCCTTACGTTTTTTTTGGGGGGCGAAAAATTAAGTTTCTCCAATCTTCCCAAAACTCTGGATTCTGATAGAGGGCCATGAGACTTAGACCTGAGTGCAAAAATGGAGGCTCTAGCCCCTTCCAGAGCTGAGATATCGAAACTCAAAAATTGGGCCCGAAAAAAAAACGACAGTGGTACCCCTTACGTTTTTTTTGGGGGGGCGAAAAATTAAGTTTCTCCAATCTTCCCAAAACTCTGGATCCTGATAGAGGGCCATGAGACTTAGACCTGAGTGCAAAAATGGAGGCTCTAGCCCCTTCCAGAGATGAGATATCGAAACTCAAAAATTGGGCCCGAAAAAAAAACGACAGTGGTACCCCTTACGTTTTTTTTTGGGGGGCGAAAAATTAAGTTTCTCCAATCTTCCCAAAACTCTGGATTCTGATAGAGGGCCATGAGACTTAGACCTGAGTGGAAAAATGGAGGCTCTAGCCCCTTCCAGAGCTGAGATATCGAAACTCAAAAATTGGGCCCGAAAAAAAAACGACAGTGGTACCCCTTACGTTTTTTTTTTTTTTGGGCGAAAAATTAAGTTTCTCCAATCTTCCCAAAACTCTGGATTCTGATAGAGGGCCATGAGACTTAGACCTGAGTGCAAAAATGGAGGCTCTAGCCCCTTCCAGAGCTGAGATATCGAAACTCAAAAATTGGGCCCGAAAAAAAAACGACAGTGGTACCCCTTACGTTTTTTTTTTTGGGGCGAAAAATTAAGTTTCTCCAATCTTCCCAAAACTCTGGATTCTGATAGAGGGCCATGAGACTTAGACCTGAGTGCAAAAATGGAGGCTCTAGCCCCTTCCAGAGCTGAGATATCGAAACTCAAAAATTGGGCCCGAAAAAAAAAACGACAGTGGTACCCCTTACGTTTTTTTTTTGGGCGAAAAATTAAGTTTCTCCAATCTTCCCAAAACTCTGGATTCTGATAGAGGGCCATGAGACTTAGACCTGAGTGCAAAAATGGAGGCTCTAGCCCCTTCCAGAGCTGATATATCGAAACTCAAAAATTGGGCTCTAAAAAAAAACGACAGTGGTACCCCTTACGTTTTTTTTGGGGGGGCGAAAAATTAAGTTTCTCCAATCTTCCCAAAACTCTGGATTCTGATAGAGGGCCATGAGACTTAGACCTGAGTGCAAAAATGGAGGCTCTAGCCCCTTCCAGAGCTGAGATATCGAAACTCAAAAATTGGGCCTGAAAAAAAAACGACAGTGGTACCCCTTACGTTTTTTTTTTGGGGGCGAAAAATTAAGTTTCTCCAATCTTCCCAAAACTCTGGATTCTGATAGAGGGCCATGAGACTTAGACCTGAGTGCAAAAATGGAGGCTCTAGCCCCTTCCAGAGCTGAGATATCGAAACTCAAAAATTGGGCCCGAAAAAAAAACGACAGTGGTACCCCTTACGTTTTTTTGTTTTTTTTGGGCGAAAAATTAAGTTTCTCCAATCTTCCCCAAACTCTGGATCCTGATAGAGGGCCATGAGACTTAGACCTGAGTGCAAAAATGGAGGCTCTAGCCCCTTCCAGAGCTGAGATATCGAAACTCAAAAAGTGGGCCCGAAAAAAAACCGACAGTGTTACCCCTTACGTTTTTTTTTTTGGGCGAAAAATTAAGTTTCTCCAATCTTCCCAAAACTCTGGATTCTGATAGAGGGCCATGAGACTTAGACCTGAGTGCAAAAATGGAGGCTCTAGCCCCTTCCAGAGCTGAGATATCGAAACTCAAAAATTGGGCCCGAAAAAAAAACGACAGTGGTACCCCTTACGTTTTTTTTTTGGGGGCGAAAAATTAAGTTTCTCCAATCTTCCCAAAACTCTGGATTCTGATAGAGGGCCATGAGACTTAGACCTGAGTGCAAAAATGGAGGCTCTAGCCCCTTCCAGAGCTGAGATATCGAAACTCAAAAATTGGGCCCGAAAAAAAAACGACAGTGGTACCCCTTACGTTTTTTTTGGGGGGGCGAAAAATTAAGTTTCTCCAATCTTCCCAAAACTCTGGATCCTGATAGAGGGCCATGAGACTTAGACCTGAGTGCAAAAATGGAGGCTCTAGCCCCTTCCAGAGCTGAGATATCGAAACTCAAAAATTGGGCCCGAAAAAAAAACGACAGTGGTACCCCTTACGTTTTTTTTGGGGGGGCGAAAAATTAAGTTTCTCCAATCTTCCCAAAACTCTGGATTCTGATAGAGGGCCATGAGACTTAGACCTGAGTGCAAAAATGGAGGCTCTAGCCCCTTCCAGAGCTGAGATATCGAAACTCAAAAATTGGGCCCGAAAAAAAAACGACAGTGGTACCCCTTACGTTTTTTTTGGGGGGGCGAAAAATTAAGTTTCTCCAATCTTCCCAAAACTCTGGATTCTGATAGAGGGCCATGAGACTTAGACCTGAGTGCAAAAATGGAGGCTCTAGCCCCTTCCAGAGCTGAGATATCGAAACTCAAAAAGTGGGCCCGAAAAAAAAACGACAGTGGTACCCCTTACGTTTTTTTTTTTGGGCGAAAAATTAAGTTTCTCCAATCTTCCCAAAACTCTGGATTCTGATAGAGGGCCATGAGACTTAGACCTGAGTGCAAAAATGGAGGCTCTAGCCCCTTCCAGAGCTGAGATATCGAAACTCAAAAATTGGGCCCGAAAAAAAAACGACAGTGGTACCCCTTACGTTTTTTTTTTTGGGCGAAAAATTAAGTTTCTCCAATCTTCCCAAAACTCTGGATTCTGATAGAGGGCCATGAGACTTAGACCTGAGTGCAAAAATGGAGGCTCTAGCCCCTTCCAGAGCTGAGATATCGAAACTCAAAAATTGGGCCTGAAAAAAAAACGACAGTGGTACCCCTTACGTTTTTTTTTGGGGGCGAAAAATTAAGTTTCTCCAATCTTCCCAAAACTCTGGATTCTGATAGAGGGCCATGAGACTTAGACCTGAGTGCAAAAATGGAGGCTCTAGCCCCTTCCAGAGCTGAGATATCGAAACTCAAAAATTGGGCCCGAAAAAAAAACGACAGTGGTACCCCTTACGTTTTTTTTTTTTTGGGCGAAAAATTAAGTTTCTCCAATCTTCCCAAAACTCTGGATCCTGATAGAGGGCCATGAGACTTAGACCTGAGTGCAAAAATGGAGGCTCTAGCCCCTTCCAGAGCTGAGATATCGAAACTCAAAAATTGGGCCCGAAAAAAAAACGACAGTGGTACCCCTTACGTTTTTTTTTTTTTTTGGGCAAAAAATTAAGTTTCTCCAATCTTCCCAAAACTCTGGATCCTGATAGAGGGCCATGAGACTTAGACCTGAGTGCAAAAATGGAGGCTCTAGCCCCTTCCAGAGCTGAGATATCGAAACTCAAAAATTGGGCCCGAAAAAAAAAAACGACAGTGGTATCCCTTACGTTTTTTTTTGGGGGCGAAAAATTAAGTTTCTCCAATCTTCCCAAAACTCTGGATTCTGATAGAGGGCCATGAGACTTAGACCTGAGTGCAAAAATGGAGGCTCTAGCCCCTTCCAGAGCTGAGATATCGAAACTCAAAAATTGGGCCCGAAAAAAAAAACGACAGTGGTACCCCTTACGTTTTTTTTTTTGGGCGAAAAATTAAGTTTCTCCAATCTTCCCAAAACTCTGGATTCTGATAGAGGGCCATGAGACTTAGACCTGAGTGCAAAAATGGAGGCTCTAGCCCCTTCCAGAGCTGAGATATCGAAACTCAAAAATTGGGCCCGAAAAAAAAAAACGACAGTGGTACCCCTTATGTTTTTTTTTTTTGGGCGAAAAATTAAGTTTCTCCAATCTTCCCCAAACTCTGGATTCTGATAGAGGGCCATGAGACTTAGACCTGAGTGCAAAAATGGAGGCTCTAGCCCCTTCCAGAGCTGAGATATCGAAACTCAAAAATTGGGCCCGAAAAAAAAACGACAGTGGTACCCCTTACGTTTTTTTTGGGGGGGCGAAAAATTAAGTTTTTCTTATCTTCCCAAAACTCTGGATTCTGATAGAGGGCCATGAGACTTAGACCTGAGTGCAAAAATGGAGGCTCTAGCCCCTTCCAGAGCTGAGATATCGAAACTCAAAAAGTGGGCCCGAAAAAAAAACGACAGTGGTACCCCTTACGTTTTTTTTTTTTGGGCGAAAAATTAAGTTTCTCCAATCTTCCCAAAACTCTGGATTCTGATAGAGGGCCATGAGACTTAGACCTGAGTGCAAAAATGGAGGCTCTAGCCCCTTCCAGAGCTGAGATATCGAAACTCAAAAATTGGGCCCGAAAAAAAAACGACAGTGGTACCCCTTACGTTTTTTTTTTTTTTTGGGCAAAAAATTAAGTTTCTCCAATCTTCCCAAAACTCTGGATCCTGATAGAGGGCCATGAGACTTAGACCTGAGTGCAAAAATGGAGGCTCTAGCCCCTTCCAGAGCTGAGATATCGAAACTCAAAAATTGGGCCCGAAAAAAAAAAACGACAGTGGTATCCCTTACGTTTTTTTTTGGGGGCGAAAAATTAAGTTTCTCCAATCTTCCCAAAACTCTGGATTCTGATAGAGGGCCATGAGACTTAGACCTGAGTGCAAAAATGGAGGCTCTAGCCCCTTCCAGAGCTGAGATATCGAAACTCAAAAATTGGGCCCGAAAAAAAAAACGACAGTGGTACCCCTTACGTTTTTTTTTTTGGGCGAAAAATTAAGTTTCTCCAATCTTCCCAAAACTCTGGATTCTGATAGAGGGCCATGAGACTTAGACCTGAGTGCAAAAATGGAGGCTCTAGCCCCTTCCAGAGCTGAGATATCGAAACTCAAAAATTGGGCCCGAAAAAAAAAAACGACAGTGGTACCCCTTATGTTTTTTTTTTTGGGCGAAAAATTAAGTTTCTCCAATCTTCCCCAAACTCTGGATTCTGATAGAGGGCCATGAGACTTAGACCTGAGTGCAAAAATGGAGGCTCTAGCCCCTTCCAGAGCTGAGATATCGAAACTCAAAAATTGGGCCCGAAAAAAAAACGACAGTGGTACCCCTTACGTTTTTTTTGGGGGGGCGAAAAATTAAGTTTTTCTTATCTTCCCAAAACTCTGGATTCTGATAGAGGGCCATGAGACTTAGACCTGAGTGCAAAAATGGAGGCTCTAGCCCCTTCCAGAGCTGAGATATCGAAACTCAAAAAGTGGGCCCGAAAAAAAAACGACAGTGGTACCCCTTACGTTTTTTTTTTTTGGGCGAAAAATTAAGTTTCTCCAATCTTCCCAAAACTCTGGATTCTGATAGAGGGCCATGAGACTTAGACCTGAGTGCAAAAATGGAGGCTCTAGCCCCTTCCAGAGCTGAGATATCGAAACTCAAAAATTGGGCCCGAAAAAAAAACGACAGTGGTACGTACCCCTTACGTTTTTTTTTTGGGGCGAAAAATTAAGTTTCTCCAATCTTCCCAAAACTCTGGATTCTGATAGAGGGCCATGAGACTTAGACCTGAGTGCAAAAATGGAGGCTCTAGCCCCTTCCAGAGATGAGATATCGAAACTCAAAAATTGGGCCCGAAAAAAAAACGACAGTGGTACCCCTTACGTTTTTTTTTTGGGGGGCGAAAAATTAAGTTTCTCCAATCTTCCCAAAACTCTGGATTCTGATAGAGGGCCATGAGACTTAGACCTGAGTGGAAAAATGGAGGCTCTAGCCCCTTCCAGAGCTGAGATATCGAAACTCAAAAATTGGGCCCGAAAAAAAAACGACAGTGGTACCCCTTACGTTTTTTTTTTTTTGGGCGAAAAATTAAGTTTCTCCAATCTTCCCAAAACTCTGGATTCTGATAGAGGGCCATGAGACTTAGACCTGAGTGCAAAAATGGAGGCTCTAGCCCCTTCCAGAGCTGAGATATCGAAACTCAAAAATTGGGCCCGAAAAAAAAACGACAGTGGTACCCCTTACGTTTTTTTTTTTGGGGCGAAAAATTAAGTTTCTCCAATCTTCCCAAAACTCTGGATTCTGATAGAGGGCCATGAGACTTAGACCTGAGTGCAAAAATGGAGGCTCTAGCCCCTTCCAGAGCTGAGATATCGAAACTCAAAAATTGGGCCCGAAAAAAAAAACGACAGTGGTACCCCTTACGTTTTTTTTTTTTGGGCGAAAAATTAAGTTTCTCCAATCTTCCCAAAACTCTGGATTCTGATAGAGGGCCATGAGACTTAGACCTGAGTGCAAAAATGGAGGCTCTAGCCCCTTCCAGAGCTGATATATCGAAACTCAAAAATTGGGCTCTAAAAAAAAACGACAGTGGTACCCCTTACGTTTTTTTTGGGGGGGCGAAAAATTAAGTTTCTCCAATCTTCCCAAAACTCTGGATTCTGATAGAGGGCCATGAGACTTAGACCTGAGTGCAAAAATGGAGGCTCTAGCCCCTTCCAGAGCTGAGATATCGAAACTCAAAAATTGGGCCTGAAAAAAAAACGACAGTGGTACCCCTTACGTTTTTTTTTGGGGGGCGAAAAATTAAGTTTCTCCAATCTTCCCAAAACTCTGGATTCTGATAGAGGGCCATGAGACTTAGACCTGAGTGCAAAAATGGAGGCTCTAGCCCCTTCCAGAGCTGAGATATCGAAACTCAAAAATTGGGCCCGAAAAAAAAACGACAGTGGTACCCCTTACGTTTTTTTTTGGGGGCGAAAAATTAAGTTTCTCCAATCTTCCCAATACTCTGGATTCTGATAGAGGGCCATGAGACTTAGACCTGAGTGCAAAAATGGAGGCTCTAGCCCCTTCCAGAGCTGAGATATCGAAACTCAAAAATTGGGCCCGAAAAAAAAACGACAGTGGTACCCCTTACGTTTTTTTTTGGGGGGCGAAAAATTAAGTTTCTCCAATCTTCCCAAAACTCTGGATTCTGATAGAGGGCCATGAGACTTAGACCTGAGTGCAAAAATGGAGGCTCTAGCCCCTTCCAGAGCTGAGATATCGAAACTCAAAAATTGGGCCCGAAAAAAAAACGACAGTGGTACCCCTTACGTTTTTTTTGGGGGGGCGAAAAATTAAGTTTCTCCAATCTTCCCAAAACTCTGGATTCTGATAGAGGGCCATGAGACTTAGACCTGAGTGCAAAAATGGAGGCTCTAGCCCCTTCCAGAGCTGAGATATCGAAACTCAAAAATTGGGCCCGAAAAAAAAACGACAGTGGTACCCCTTACGTTTTTTTTGGGGGGGCGAAAAATTAAGTTTCTCCAATCTTCCCAAAACTCTGGATTCTGATAGAGGGCCATGAGACTTAGACCTGAGTGCAAAAATGGAGGCTCTAGCCCCTTCCAGAGCTGAGATATCGAAACTCAAAAAGTGGGCCCGAAAAAAAAACGACAGTGGTACCCCTTACGTTTTTTTTTTTTGGGCGAAAAATTAAGTTTCTCCAATCTTCCCAAAACTCTGGATTCTGATAGAGGGCCATGAGACTTAGACCTGAGTGCAAAAATGGAGGCTCTAGCCCCTTCCAGAGCTGAGATATCGAAACTCAAAAATTGGGCCCGAAAAAAAAACGACAGTGGTACCCCTTACGTTTTTTTTTTTGGGGCGAAAAATTAAGTTTCTCCAATCTTCCCAAAACTCTGGATTCTGATAGAGGGCCATGAGACTTAGACCTGAGTGCAAAAATGGAGGCTCTAGCCCCTTCCAGAGCTGAGATATCGAAACTCAAAAATTGGGCCCGAAAAAAAAAACGACAGTGGTACCCCTTACGTTTTTTTTTTGGGCGAAAAATTAAGTTTCTCCAATCTTCCCAAAACTCTGGATTCTGATAGAGGGCCATGAGACTTAGACCTGAGTGCAAAAATGGAGGCTCTAGCCCCTTCCAGAGCTGATATATCGAAACTCAAAAATTGGGCTCTAAAAAAAAACGACAGTGGTACCCCTTACGTTTTTTTTGGGGGGGCGAAAAATTAAGTTTCTCCAATCTTCCCAAAACTCTGGATTCTGATAGAGGGCCATGAGACTTAGACCTGAGTGCAAAAATGGAGGCTCTAGCCCCTTCCAGAGCTGAGATATCGAAACTCAAAAATTGGGCCTGAAAAAAAAACGACAGTGGTACCCCTTACGTTTTTTTTTTGGGGGCGAAAAATTAAGTTTCTCCAATCTTCCCAAAACTCTGGATTCTGATAGAGGGCCATGAGACTTAGACCTGAGTGCAAAAATGGAGGCTCTAGCCCCTTCCAGAGCTGAGATATCGAAACTCAAAAATTGGGCCCGAAAAAAAAACGACAGTGGTACCCCTTACGTTTTTTTTTTTTTTTTGGGCGAAAAATTAAGTTTCTCCAATCTTCCCCAAACTCTGGATCCTGATAGAGGGCCATGAGACTTAGACCTGAGTGCAAAAATGGAGGCTCTAGCCCCTTCCAGAGCTGAGATATCGAAACTCAAAAAGTGGGCCCGAAAAAAAACCGACAGTGTTACCCCTTACGTTTTTTTTTTTGGGCGAAAAATTAAGTTTCTCCAATCTTCCCAAAACTCTGGATTCTGATAGAGGGCCATGAGACTTAGACCTGAGTGCAAAAATGGAGGCTCTAGCCCCTTCCAGAGCTGAGATATCGAAACTCAAAAATTGGGCCCGAAAAAAAAACGACAGTGGTACCCCTTACGTTTTTTTTTTGGGGGCGAAAAATTAAGTTTCTCCAATCTTCCCAAAACTCTGGATTCTGATAGAGGGCCATGAGACTTAGACCTGAGTGCAAAAATGGAGGCTCTAGCCCCTTCCAGAGCTGAGATATCGAAACTCAAAAATTGGGCCCGAAAAAAAAACGACAGTGGTACCCCTTACGTTTTTTTTGGGGGGGCGAAAAATTAAGTTTCTCCAATCTTCCCAAAACTCTGGATCCTGATAGAGGGCCATGAGACTTAGACCTGAGTGCAAAAATGGAGGCTCTAGCCCCTTCCAGAGCTGAGATATCGAAACTCAAAAATTGGGCCCGAAAAAAAAACGACAGTGGTACCCCTTACGTTTTTTTTGGGGGGGCGAAAAATTAAGTTTCTCCAATCTTCCCAAAACTCTGGATTCTGATAGAGGGCCATGAGACTTAGACCTGAGTGCAAAAATGGAGGCTCTAGCCCCTTCCAGAGCTGAGATATCGAAACTCAAAAATTGGGCCCGAAAAAAAAACGACAGTGGTACCCCTTACGTTTTTTTTGGGGGGGCGAAAAATTAAGTTTCTCCAATCTTCCCAAAACTCTGGATTCTGATAGAGGGCCATGAGACTTAGACCTGAGTGCAAAAATGGAGGCTCTAGCCCCTTCCAGAGCTGAGATATCGAAACTCAAAAAGTGGGCCCGAAAAAAAAACGACAGTGGTACCCCTTACGTTTTTTTTTTTGGGCGAAAAATTAAGTTTCTCCAATCTTCCCAAAACTCTGGATTCTGATAGAGGGCCATGAGACTTAGACCTGAGTGCAAAAATGGAGGCTCTAGCCCCTTCCAGAGCTGAGATATCGAAACTCAAAAATTGGGCCCGAAAAAAAAAACGACAGTGGTACCCCTTACGTTTTTTTTTTTGGGCGAAAAATTAAGTTTCTCCAATCTTCCCAAAACTCTGGATTCTGATAGAGGGCCATGAGACTTAGACCTGAGTGCAAAAATGGAGGCTCTAGCCCCTTCCAGAGCTGAGATATCGAAACTCAAAAATTGGGCCTGAAAAAAAAACGACAGTGGTACCCCTTACGTTTTTTTTTGGGGGCGAAAAATTAAGTTTCTCCAATCTTCCCAAAACTCTGGATTCTGATAGAGGGCCATGAGACTTAGACCTGAGTGCAAAAATGGAGGCTCTAGCCCCTTCCAGAGCTGAGATATCGAAACTCAAAAATTGAGCCCGAAAAAAAAACGACAGTGGTACCCCTTACGTTTTTTTTTTTTTGGGCGAAAAATTAAGTTTCTCCAATCTTCCCAAAACTCTGGATCCTGATAGAGGGCCATGAGACTTAGACCTGAGTGCAAAAATGGAGGCTCTAGCCCCTTCCAGAGCTGAGATATCGAAACTCAAAAAGTGGGCCCGAAAAAAAAACGACAGTGGTACCCCTTACGTTTTTTTTTTTGGGCGAAAAATTAAGTTTCTCCAATCTTCCCAAAACTCTGGATTCTGATAGAGGGCCATGAGACTTAGACCTGAGTGCAAAAATGGAGGCTCTAGCCCCTTCCAGAGCTGAGATATCGAAACTCAAAAATTGGGCCCGAAAAAAAAACGACAGTGGTACCCCTTACGTTTTTTTTTTTGGGCGAAAAATTAAGTTTCTCCAATCTTCCCAAAACTCTGGATTCTGATAGAGGGCCATGAGACTTAGACCTGAGTGCAAAAATGGAGGCTCTAGCCCCTTCCAGAGCTGAGATATCGAAACTCAAAAATTGGGCCTGAAAAAAAAACGACAGTGGTACCCCTTACGTTTTTTTTTGGGGGCGAAAAATTAAGTTTCTCCAATCTTCCCAAAACTCTGGATTCTGATAGAGGGCCATGAGACTTAGACCTGAGTGCAAAAATGGAGGCTCTAGCCCCTTCCAGAGCTGAGATATCGAAACTCAAAAATTGGGCCCGAAAAAAAAACGACAGTGGTACCCCTTACGTTTTTTTTTTTTTGGGCAAAAAATTAAGTTTCTCCAATCTTCCCAAAACTCTGGATCCTGATAGAGGGCCATGAGACTTAGACCTGAGTGCAAAAATGGAGGCTCTAGCCCCTTCCAGAGCTGAGATATCGAAACTCAAAAATTGGGCCCGAAAAAAAAAAACGACAGTGGTACCCCTTACGTTTTTTTTTGGGGGCGAAAAATTAAGTTTCTCCAATCTTCCCAAAACTCTGGATTCTGATAGAGGGCCATGAGACTTAGACCTGAGTGCAAAAATGGAGGCTCTAGCCCCTTCCAGAGCTGAGATATCGAAACTCAAAAATTGGGCCCGAAAAAAAAAACGACAGTGGTACCCCTTACGTTTTTTTTTTTTGGGCGAAAAATTAAGTTTCTCCAATCTTCCCAAAACTCTGGATTCTGATAGAGGGCCATGAGACTTAGACCTGAGTGCAAAAATGGAGGCTCTAGCCCCTTCCAGAGCTGAGATATCGAAACTCAAAAATTGGGCCCGAAAAAAAAAAACGACAGTGGTACCCCTTATGTTTTTTTTTTTGGGCGAAAAATTAAGTTTCTCCAATCTTCCCCAAACTCTGGATTCTGATAGAGGGCCATGAGACTTAGACCTGAGTGCAAAAATGGAGGCTCTAGCCCCTTCCAGAGCTGAGATATCGAAACTCAAAAATTGGGCCCGAAAAAAAAACGACAGTGGTACCCCTTACGTTTTTTTTTTTGGGCGAAAAATTAAGTTTCTCCAATCTTCCCAAAACTCTGGATTCTGATAGAGGGCCATGAGACTTAGACCTGAGTGCAAAAATGGAGGCTCTAGCCCCTTCCAGAGCTGAGATATCGAAACTCAAAAATTGGGCCCGAAAAAAAAACGACAGTGGTACCCCTTACATTTTTTTTGGGGGGGCGAAAAATTAAGTTTTTCTTATCTTCCCAAAACTCTGGATTCTAATAGAGGGCCATGAGACTTAGACCTGAGTGCAAAAATGGAGGCTCTAGCCCCTTCCAGAGCTGAGATATCGAAACTCAAAAAGTGGGCCCGAAAAAAAAACGACAGTGGTACCCCTTACGTTTTTTTTTTTTGGGCGAAAAATTAAGTTTCTCCAATCTTCCCAAAACTCTGGATTCTGATAGAGGGCCATGAGACTTAGACCTGAGTGCAAAAATGGAGGCTCTAGCCCCTTCCAGAGCTGAGATATCGAAACTCAAAAAGTGGGCCCGAAAAAAAAACGACAGTGGTACCCCTTACGTTTTTTTTTTTGGGCGAAAAATTAAGTTTCTCCAATCTTCCCAAAACTCTGGATTCTGATAGAGGGCCATGAGACTTAGACCTGAGTGCAAAAATGGAGGCTCTAGCCCCTTCCAGAGCTGAGATATCGAAACTCAAAAATTGGGCCCGAAAAAAAAACGACAGTGGTACCCCTTACGTTTTTTTTTTTGGGCGAAAAATTAAGTTTCTCCAATCTTCCCAAAACTCTGGATTCTGATAGAGGGCCATGAGACTTAGACCTGAGTGCAAAAATGGAGGCTCTAGCCCCTTCCAGAGCTGAGATATCGAAACTCAAAAATTGGGCCTGAAAAAAAAACGACAGTGGTACCCCTTACGTTTTTTTTTGGGGGCGAAAAATTAAGTTTCTCCAATCTTCCCAAAACTCTGGATTCTGATAGAGGGCCATGAGACTTAGACCTGAGTGCAAAAATGGAGGCTCTAGCCCCTTCCAGAGCTGAGATATCGAAACTCAAAAATTGGGCCCGAAAAAAAAACGACAGTGGTACCCCTTACGTTTTTTTTTTTTTTTGGGCAAAAAATTAAGTTTCTCCAATCTTCCCAAAACTCTGGATCCTGATAGAGGGCCATGAGACTTAGACCTGAGTGCAAAAATGGAGGCTCTAGCCCCTTCCAGAGCTGAGATATCGAAACTCAAAAATTGGGCCCGAAAAAAAAAAACGACAGTGGTACCCCTTACGTTTTTTTTGGGGGGCGAAAAATTAAGTTTCTCCAATCTTCCCAAAACTCTGGATTCTGATAGAGGGCCATGAGACTTAGACCTGAGTGCAAAAATGGAGGCTCTAGCCCCTTCCAGAGCTGAGATATCGAAACTCAAAAATTGGGCCCGAAAAAAAAAACGACAGTGGTACCCCTTACGTTTTTTTTTTTGGGCGAAAAATTAAGTTTCTCCAATCTTCCCAAAACTCTGGATTCTGATAGAGGGCCATGAGACTTAGACCTGAGTGCAAAAATGGAGGCTCTAGCCCCTTCCAGAGCTGAGATATCGAAACTCAAAAATTGGGCCCGAAAAAAAAAAACGACAGTGGTACCCCTTATGTTTTTTTTTTTGGGCGAAAAATTAAGTTTCTCCAATCTTCCCCAAACTCTGGATTCTGATAGAGGGCCATGAGACTTAGACCTGAGTGCAAAAATGGAGGCTCTAGCCCCTTCCAGAGCTGAGATATCGAAACTCAAAAATTGGGCCCGAAAAAAAACGACAGTGGTACCCCTTACGTTTTTTTTTTTGGGCGAAAAATTAAGTTTCTCCAATCTTCCCAAAACTCTGGATTCTGATAGAGGGCCATGAGACTTAGACCTGAGTGCAAAAATGGAGGCTCTAGCCCCTTCCAGAGCTGAGATATCGAAACTCAAAAATTGGGCCCGAAAAAAAAACGACAGTGGTACCCCTTACGTTTTTTTTGGGGGGGCGAAAAATTAAGTTTTTCTTATCTTCCCAAAACTCTGGATTCTGATAGAGGGCCATGAGACTTAGACCTGAGTGCAAAAATGGAGGCTCTAGCCCCTTCCAGAGCTGAGATATCGAAACTCAAAAAGTGGGCCCGAAAAAAAAAACGACAGTGGTACCCCTTACGTTTTTTTTTTTTGGGCGAAAAATTAAGTTTCTCCAATCTTCCCAAAACTCTGGATTCTGATAGAGGGCCATGAGACTTAGACCTGAGTGCAAAAATGGAGGCTCTAGCCCCTTCCAGAGCTGAGATATCGAAACTCAAAAATTGGGCCCGAAAAAAAAACGACAGTGGTACCCCTTACGTTTTTTTTGGGGGGCGAAAAATTAAGTTTCTCCAATCTTCCCAAAACTCTGGATTCTGATAGAGGGCCATGAGACTTAGACCTGAGTGCAAAAATGGAGGCTCTAGCCCCTTCCAGAGCTGAGATATCGAAACTCAAAAATTGGGCCCGAAAAAAAAACGACAGTGGTACCCCTTACGTTTTTTTTGGGGGGGCGAAAAATTAAGTTTCTCCAATCTTCCCAAAACTCTGGATCCTGATAGAGGGCCATGAGACTTAGACCTGAGTGCAAAAATGGAGGCTCTAGCCCCTTCCAGAGATGAGATATCGAAACTCAAAAATTGGGCCCGAAAAAAAAACGACAGTGGTACCCCTTACGTTTTTTTTTGGGGGGCGAAAAATTAAGTTTCTCCAATCTTCCCAAAACTCTGGATTCTGATAGAGGGCCATGAGACTTAGACCTGAGTGGAAAAATGGAGGCTCTAGCCCCTTCCAGAGCTGAGATATCGAAACTCAAAAATTGGGCCCGAAAAAAAAACGACAGTGGTACCCCTTACGTTTTTTTTTTTTTTGGGCGAAAAATTAAGTTTCTCCAATCTTCCCAAAACTCTGGATTCTGATAGAGGGCCATGAGACTTAGACCTGAGTGCAAAAATGGAGGCTCTAGCCCCTTCCAGAGCTGAGATATCGAAACTCAAAAATTGGGCCCGAAAAAAAAACGACAGTGGTACCCCTTACGTTTTTTTTTTTGGGGCGAAAAATTAAGTTTCTCCAATCTTCCCAAAACTCTGGATTCTGATAGAGGGCCATGAGACTTAGACCTGAGTGCAAAAATGGAGGCTCTAGCCCCTTCCAGAGCTGAGATACGAAACTCAAAAATTGGGCCCGAAAAAAAAAACGACAGTGGTACCCCTTACGTTTTTTTTTTGGGCGAAAAATTAAGTTTCTCCAATCTTCCCAAAACTCTGGATTCTGATAGAGGGCCATGAGACTTAGACCTGAGTGCAAAAATGGAGGCTCTAGCCCCTTCCAGAGCTGATATATCGAAACTCAAAAATTGGGCTCTAAAAAAAAACGACAGTGGTACCCCTTACGTTTTTTTTGGGGGGGCGAAAAATTAAGTTTCTCCAATCTTCCCAAAACTCTGGATTCTGATAGAGGGCCATGAGACTTAGACCTGAGTGCAAAAATGGAGGCTCTAGCCCCTTCCAGAGCTGAGATATCGAAACTCAAAAATTGGGCCTGAAAAAAAAAACGACAGTGGTACCCCTTACGTTTTTTTTTTGGGGGCGAAAAATTAAGTTTCTCCAATCTTCCCAAAACTCTGGATTCTGATAGAGGGCCATGAGACTTAGACCTGAGTGCAAAAATGGAGGCTCTAGCCCCTTCCAGAGCTGAGATATCGAAACTCAAAAATTGGGCCCGAAAAAAAAACGACAGTGGTACCCCTTACGTTTTTTTTTTTTTTTTGGGCGAAAAATTAAGTTTCTCCAATCTTCCCCAAACTCTGGATCCTGATAGAGGGCCATGAGACTTAGACCTGAGTGCAAAAATGGAGGCTCTAGCCCCTTCCAGAGCTGAGATATCGAAACTCAAAAAGTGGGCCCGAAAAAAAACCGACAGTGTTACCCCTTACGTTTTTTTTTTTGGGCGAAAAATTAAGTTTCTCCAATCTTCCCAAAACTCTGGATTCTGATAGAGGGCCATGAGACTTAGACCTGAGTGCAAAAATGGAGGCTCTAGCCCCTTCCAGAGCTGAGATATCGAAACTCAAAAATTGGGCCCGAAAAAAAAACGACAGTGGTACCCCTTACGTTTTTTTTTTGGGGGCGAAAAATTAAGTTTCTCCAATCTTCCCAAAACTCTGGATCCTGATAGAGGGCCATGAGACTTAGACCTGAGTGCAAAAATGGAGGCTCTAGCCCCTTCCAGAGCTGAGATATCGAAACTCAAAAATTGGGCCCGAAAAAAAAACGACAGTGGTACCCCTTACGTTTTTTTTGGGGGGGCGAAAAATTAAGTTTCTCCAATCTTCCCAAAACTCTGGATTCTGATAGAGGGCCATGAGACTTAGACCTGAGTGCAAAAATGGAGGCTCTAGCCCCTTCCAGAGCTGAGATATCGAAACTCAAAAATTGGGCCCGAAAAAAAAACGACAGTGGTACCCCTTACGTTTTTTTTGGGGGGGCGAAAAATTAAGTTTCTCCAATCTTCCCAAAACTCTGGATTCTGATAGAGGGCCATGAGACTTAGACCTGAGTGCAAAAATGGAGGCTCTAGCCCCTTCCAGAGCTGAGATATCGAAACTCAAAAAGTGGGCCCGAAAAAAAAACGACAGTGGTACCCCTTACGTTTTTTTTTTTGGGCGAAAAATTAAGTTTCTCCAATCTTCCCAAAACTCTGGATTCTGATAGAGGGCCATGAGACTTAGACCTGAGTGCAAAAATGGAGGCTCTAGCCCCTTCCAGAGCTGAGATATCGAAACTCAAAAATTGGGCCCGAAAAAAAAACGACAGTGGTACCCCTTACGTTTTTTTTTTTTGGGCGAAAAATTAAGTTTCTCCAATCTTCCCAAAACTCTGGATTCTGATAGAGGGCCATGAGACTTAGACCTGAGTGCAAAAATGGAGGCTCTAGCCCCTTCCAGAGCTGAGATATCGAAACTCAAAAATTGGGCCCGAAAAAAAAACGACAGTGGTACCCCTTACGTTTTTTTTTTTTTGGGCGAAAAATTAAGTTTCTCCAATCTTCCCAAAACTCTGGATCCTGATAGAGGGCCATGAGACTTAGACCTGAGTGCAAAAATGGAGGCTCTAGCCCCTTCCAGAGCTGAGATATCGAAACTCAAAAATTGGGCCCGAAAAAAAAACGACAGTGGTACCCCTTACGTTTTTTTTTTTTTGGGCGAAAAATTAAGTTTCTCCAATCTTCCCAAAACTCTGGATTCTGATAGAGGGCCATGAGACTTAGACCTGAGTGCAAAAATGGAGGCTCTAGCCCCTTCCAGAGCTGAGATATCGAAACTCAAAAATTGGGCCCGAAAAATAAAACGACAGTGGTACCCCTTACGTTTTTTTTTTTTGGGCGAAAAATTAAGTTTCTCCAATCTTCCCAAAACTCTGGATTCTGATAGAGGGCCATGAGACTTAGACCTGAGTGCAAAAATGGAGGCTCTAGCCCCTTCCAGAGCTGAGATATCGAAACTCAAAAATTGGGCCCGAAAAAAAAACGACAGTGGTACCCCTTACGTTTTTTTTTTTGGGCGAAAAATTAAGTTTCTCCAATCTTCCCAAAACTCTGGATTCTGATAGAGGGCCATGAGACTTAGACCTGAGTGCAAAAATGGAGGCTCTAGCCCCTTCCAGAGCTGAGATATCGAAACTCAAAAATTGGGCCTGAAAAAAAAACGACAGTGGTACCCCTTACGTTTTTTTTTGGGGGCGAAAAATTAAGTTTCTCCAATCTTCCCAAAACTCTGGATTCTGATAGAGGGCCATGAGACTTAGACCTGAGTGCAAAAATGGAGGCTCTAGCCCCTTCCAGAGCTGAGATATCGAAACTCAAAAATTGGGCCTGAAAAAAAAACGACAGTGGTACCCCTTACGTTTTTTTTTGGGGGCGAAAAATTAAGTTTCTCCAATCTTCCCAAAACTCTGGATTCTGATAGAGGGCCATGAGACTTAGACCTGAGTGCAAAAATGGAGGCTCTAGCCCCTTCCAGAGCTGAGATATCGAAACTCAAAAATTGGGCCCGAAAAAAAAAAACGACAGTGGTACCCCTTATGTTTTTTTTTTTGGGCGAAAAATTAAGTTTCTCCAATCTTCCCCAAACTCTGGATTCTGATAGAGGGCCATGAGACTTAGACCTGAGTGCAAAAATGGAGGCTCTAGCCCCTTCCAGAGCTGAGATATCGAAACTCAAAAATTGGGCCCGAAAAAAAAACGACAGTGGTACCCCTTACGTTTTTTTTGGGGGGGCGAAAAATTAAGTTTTTCTTATCTTCCCAAAACTCTGGATTCTGATAGAGGGCCATGAGACTTAGACCTGAGTGCAAAAATGGAGGCTCTAGCCCCTTCCAGAGCTGAGATATCGAAACTCAAAAAGTGGGCCCGAAAAAAAAACGACAGTGGTACCCCTTACGTTTTTTTTTTTTGGGTGAAAAATTAAGTTTCTCCAATCTTCCCAAAACTCTGGATTCTGATAGAGGGCCATGAGACTTAGACCTGAGTGCAAAAATGGAGGCTCTAGCCCCTTCCAGAGCTGAGATATCGAAACTCAAAAATTGGGCCCGAAAAAAAAACGACAGTGGTACCCCTTACGTTTTTTTTTTTGGGGCGAAAAATTAAGTTTCTCCAATCTTCCCAAAACTCTGGATTCTGATAGAGGGCCATGAGACTTAGACCTGAGTGCAAAAATGGAGGCTCTAGCCCCTTCCAGAGCTGAGATATCGAAACTCAAAAATTGGGCCCGAAAAAAAAACGACAGTGGTACCCCTTACGTTTTTTTTGGGGGGGCGAAAAATTAAGTTTCTCCAATCTTCCCAAAACTCTGGATCCTGATAGAGGGCCATGAGACTTAGACCTGAGTGCAAAAATGGAGGCTCTAGCCCCTTCCAGAGATGAGATATCGAAACTCAAAAATTGGGCCCGAAAAAAAAACGACAGTGGTACCCCTTACGTTTTTTTTTGGGGGGCGAAAAATTAAGTTTCTCCAATCTTCCCAAAACTCTGGATTCTGATAGAGGGCCATGAGACTTAGACCTGAGTGGAAAAATGGAGGCTCTAGCCCCTTCCAGAGCTGAGATATCGAAACTCAAAAATTGGGCCCGAAAAAAAAACGACAGTGGTACCCCTTACGTTTTTTTTTTTTTGGGCGAAAAATTAAGTTTCTCCAATCTTCCCAAAACTCTGGATTCTGATAGAGGGCCATGAGACTTAGACCTGAGTGCAAAAATGGAGGCTCTAGCCCCTTCCAGAGCTGAGATATCGAAACTCAAAAATTGGGCCCGAAAAAAAAACGACAGTGGTACCCCTTACGTTTTTTTTTTTGGGGCGAAAAATTAAGTTTCTCCAATCTTCCCAAAACTCTGGATTCTGATAGAGGGCCATGAGACTTAGACCTGAGTGCAAAAATGGAGGCTCTAGCCCCTTCCAGAGCTGAGATATCGAAACTCAAAAATTGGGCCCGAAAAAAAAAACGACAGTGGTACCCCTTACGTTTTTTTTTTTTGGGCGAAAAATTAAGTTTCTCCAATCTTCCCAAAACTCTGGATTCTGATAGAGGGCCATGAGACTTAGACCTGAGTGCAAAAATGGAGGCTCTAGCCCCTTCCAGAGCTGATATATCGAAACTCAAAAATTGGGCTCTAAAAAAAAACGACAGTGGTACCCCTTACGTTTTTTTTGGGGGGGCGAAAAATTAAGTTTCTCCAATCTTCCCAAAACTCTGGATTCTGATAGAGGGCCATGAGACTTAGACCTGAGTGCAAAAATGGAGGCTCTAGCCCCTTCCAGAGCTGAGATATCGAAACTCAAAAATTGGGCCTGAAAAAAAAACGACAGTGGTACCCCTTACGTTTTTTTTTTGGGGGCGAAAAATTAAGTTTCTCCAATCTTCCCAAAACTCTGGATTCTGATAGAGGGCCATGAGACTTAGACCTGAGTGCAAAAATGGAGGCTCTAGCCCCTTCCAGAGCTGAGATATCGAAACTCAAAAATTGGGCCCGAAAAAAAAACGACAGTGGTACCCCTTACGTTTTTTTTTGGGGGCGAAAAATTAAGTTTCTCCAATCTTCCCAATACTCTGGATTCTGATAGAGGGCCATGAGACTTAGACCTGAGTGCAAAAATGGAGGCTCTAGCCCCTTCCAGAGCTGAGATATCGAAACTCAAAAATTGGGCCCGAAAAAAAAACGACAGTGGTACCCCTTACGTTTTTTTTGGGGGGGCGAAAAATTAAGTTTCTCCAATCTTCCCAAAACTCTGGATTCTGATAGAGGGCCATGAGACTTAGACCTGAGTGCAAAAATGGAGGCTCTAGCCCCTTCCAGAGCTGAGATATCGAAACTCAAAAATTGGGCCCGAAAAAAAAACGACAGTGGTACCCCTTACGTTTTTTTTGGGGGGGCGAAAAATTAAGTTTCTCCAATCTTCCCAAAACTCTGGATTCTGATAGAGGGCCATGAGACTTAGACCTGAGTGCAAAAATGGAGGCTCTAGCCCCTTCCAGAGCTGAGATATCGAAACTCAAAAATTGGGCCCGAAAAAAAAACGACAGTGGTACCCCTTACGTTTTTTTTGGGGGGGCGAAAAATTAAGTTTCTCCAATCTTCCCAAAACTCTGGATTCTGATAGAGGGCCATGAGACTTAGACCTGAGTGCAAAAATGGAGGCTCTAGCCCCTTCCAGAGCTGAGATATCGAAACTCAAAAAGTGGGCCCGAAAAAAAAACGACAGTGGTACCCCTTACGTTTTTTTTTTTTGGGCGAAAAATTAAGTTTCTCCAATCTTCCCAAAACTCTGGATTCTGATAGAGGGCCATGAGACTTAGACCTGAGTGCAAAAATGGAGGCTCTAGCCCCTTCCAGAGCTGAGATATCGAAACTCAAAAATTGGGCCCGAAAAAAAAACGACAGTGGTACCCCTTACGTTTTTTTTTTTTGGGGCGAAAAATTAAGTTTCTCCAATCTTCCCAAAACTCTGGATTCTGATAGAGGGCCATGAGACTTAGACCTGAGTGCAAAAATGGAGGCTCTAGCCCCTTCCAGAGCTGAGATATCGAAACTCAAAAATTGGGCCCGAAAAAAAAAACGACAGTGGTACCCCTTACGTTTTTTTTTTGGGCGAAAAATTAAGTTTCTCCAATCTTCCCAAAACTCTGGATTCTGATAGAGGGCCATGAGACTTAGACCTGAGTGCAAAAATGGAGGCTCTAGCCCCTTCCAGAGCTGAGATATCGAAACTCAAAAATTGGGCCCGAAAAAAAAACGACAGTGGTACCCCTTACGTTTTTTTTTTTTTTTGGGCGAAAAATTAAGTTTCTCCAATCTTCCCCAAACTCTGGATCCTGATAGAGGGCCATGAGACTTAGACCTGAGTGCAAAAATGGAGGCTCTAGCCCCTTCCAGAGCTGAGATATCGAAACTCAAAAAGTGGGCCCGAAAAAAAACCGACAGTGTTACCCCTTACGTTTTTTTTTTTGGGCGAAAAATTAAGTTTCTCCAATCTTCCCAAAACTCTGGATTCTGATAGAGGGCCATGAGACTTAGACCTGAGTGCAAAAATGGAGGCTCTAGCCCCTTCCAGAGCTGAGATATCGAAACTCAAAAATTGGGCCCGAAAAAAAAACGACAGTGGTACCCCTTACGTTTTTTTTTTGGGGGCGAAAAATTAAGTTTCTCCAATCTTCCCAAAACTCTGGATTCTGATAGAGGGCCATGAGACTTAGACCTGAGTGCAAAAATGGAGGCTCTAGCCCCTTCCAGAGCTGAGATATCGAAACTCAAAAATTGGGCCCGAAAAAAAAACGACAGTGGTACCCCTTACGTTTTTTTTGGGGGGGCGAAAAATTAAGTTTCTCCAATCTTCCCAAAACTCTGGATCCTGATAGAGGGCCATGAGACTTAGACCTGAGTGCAAAAATGGAGGCTCTAGCCCCTTCCAGAGCTGAGATATCGAAACTCAAAAATTGGGCCCGAAAAAAAAACGACAGTGGTACCCCTTACGTTTTTTTTGGGGGGGCGAAAAATTAAGTTTCTCCAATCTTCCCAAAACTCTGGATTCTGATAGAGGGCCATGAGACTTAGACCTGAGTGCAAAAATGGAGGCTCTAGCCCCTTCCAGAGCTGAGATATCGAAACTCAAAAAGTGGGCCCGAAAAAAAAAAACGACAGTGGTACCCCTTACGTTTTTTTTTTTGGGCGAAAAATTAAGTTTCTCCAATCTTCCCAAAACTCTGGATTCTGATAGAGGGCCATGAGACTTAGACCTGAGTGCAAAAATGGAGGCTCTAGCCCCTTCCAGAGCTGAGATATCGAAACTCAAAAATTGGGCCCGAAAAAAAAACGACAGTGGTACCCCTTACGTTTTTTTTTTTTGGGCGAAAAATTAAGTTTCTCCAATCTTCCCAAAACTCTGGATTCTGATAGAGGGCCATGAGACTTAGACCTGAGTGCAAAAATGGAGGCTCTAGCCCCTTCCAGAGCTGAGATATCGAAACTCAAAAATTGGGCCTGAAAAAAAAACGACAGTGGTACCCCTTACGTTTTTTTTGGGGGGCGAAAAATTAAGTTTCTCCAATCTTCCCAAAACTCTGGATTCTGATAGAGGGCCATGAGACTTAGACCTGAGTGCAAAAATGGAGGCTCTAGCCCCTTCCAGAGCTGAGATATCGAAACTCAAAAATTGGGCCCGAAAAAAAAACGACAGTGGTACCCCTTACGTTTTTTTTTTTTTGGGCGAAAAATTAAGTTTCTCCAATCTTCCCAAAACTCTGGATCCTGATAGAGGGCCATGAGACTTAGACCTGAGTGCAAAAATGGAGGCTCTAGCCCCTTCCAGAGCTGAGATATCGAAACTCAAAAATTGGGCCCGAAAAAAAAACGACAGTGGTACCCCTTACGTTTTTTTTTTTTGGGCGAAAAATTAAGTTTCTCCAATCTTCCCAAAACTCTGGATTCTGATAGAGGGCCATGAGACTTAGACCTGAGTGCAAAAATGGAGGCTCTAGCCCCTTCCAGAGCTGAGATATCGAAACTCAAAAATTGGGCCCGAAAAATAAAACGACAGTGGTACCCCTTACGTTTTTTTTTTTTGGGCGAAAAATTAAGTTTCTCCAATCTTCCCAAAACTCTGGATTCTGATAGAGGGCCATGAGACTTAGACCTGAGTGCAAAAATGGAGGCTCTAGCCCCTTCCAGAGCTGAGATATCGAAACTCAAAAATTGGGCCCGAAAAAAAAACGACAGTGGTACCCCTTACGTTTTTTTTTTTGGGGCGAAAAATTAAGTTTCTCCAATCTTCCCAAAACTCTGGATTCTGATAGAGGGCCATGAGACTTAGACCTGAGTGCAAAAATGGAGGCTCTAGCCCCTTCCAGAGCTGAGATATCGAAACTCAAAAATTGGGCCTGAAAAAAAAACGACAGTGGTACCCCTTACGTTTTTTTTTGGGGGCGAAAAATTAAGTTTCTCCAATCTTCCCAAAACTCTGGATTCTGATAGAGGGCCATGAGACTTAGACCTGAGTGCAAAAATGGAGGCTCTAGCCCCTTCCAGAGCTGAGATATCGAAACTCAAAAATTGGGCCCGAAAAAAAAACGACAGTGGTACCCCTTACGTTTTTGTTTTTTTTTGGGCAAAAAATTAAGTTTCTCCAATCTTCCCAAAACTCTGGATCCTGATAGAGGGCCATGAGACTTAGACCTGAGTGCAAAAATGGAGGCTCTAGCCCCTTCCAGAGCTGAGATATCGAAACTCAAAAATTGGGCCCGAAAAAAAAAAACGACAGTGGTACCCCTTACGTTTTTTTTGGGGGGCGAAAAATTAAGTTTCTCCAATCTTCCCAAAACTCTGGATTCTGATAGAGGGCCATGAGACTTAGACCTGAGTGCAAAAATGGAGGCTCTAGCCCCTTCCAGAGCTGAGATATCGAAACTCAAAAATTGGGCCCGAAAAAAAAAACGACAGTGGTACCCCTTACGTTTTTTTTTTTTGGGCGAAAAATTAAGTTTCTCCAATCTTCCCAAAACTCTGGATTCTGATAGAGGGCCATGAGACTTAGACCTGAGTGCAAAAATGGAGGCTCTAGCCCCTTCCAGAGCTGAGATATCGAAACTCAAAAATTGGGCCCGAAAAAAAAAAACGACAGTGGTACCCCTTATGTTTTTTTTTTTGGGCGAAAAATTAAGTTTCTCCAATCTTCCCCAAACTCTGGATTCTGATAGAGGGCCATGAGACTTAGACCTGAGTGCAAAAATGGAGGCTCTAGCCCCTTCCAGAGCTGAGATATCGAAACTCAAAAATTGGGCCCGAAAAAAAAACGACAGTGGTACCCCTTACGTTTTTTTTTGGGGGCGAAAAATTAAGTTTTTCTTATCTTCCCAAAACTCTGGATTCTGATAGAGGGCCATGAGACTTAGACCTGAGTGCAAAAATGGAGGCTCTAGCCCCTTCCAGAGCTGAGATATCGAAACTCAAAAAGTGGGCCCGAAAAAAAAACGACAGTGGTACCCCTTACGTTTTTTTTTTTTGGGCGAAAAATTAAGTTTCTCCAATCTTCCCAAAACTCTGGATTCTGATAGAGGGCCATGAGACTTAGACCTGAGTGCAAAAATGGAGGCTCTAGCCCCTTCCAGAGCTGAGATATCGAAACTCAAAAATTGGGCCCGAAAAAAAAACGACAGTGGTACCCCTTACGTTTTTTTTTTTTTTGGGCAAAAAATTAAGTTTCTCCAATCTTCCCAAAACTCTGGATCCTGATAGAGGGCCATGAGACTTAGACCTGAGTGCAAAAATGGAGGCTCTAGCCCCTTCCAGAGCTGAGATATCGAAACTCAAAAATTGGGCCCGAAAAAAAAAAACGACAGTGGTACCCCTTACGTTTTTTTTTGGGGGCGAAAAATTAAGTTTCTCCAATCTTCCCAAAACTCTGGATTCTGATAGAGGGCCATGAGACTTAGACCTGAGTGCAAAAATGGAGGCTCTAGCCCCTTCCAGAGCTGAGATATCGAAACTCAAAAATTGGGCCCGAAAAAAAAAACGACAGTGGTACCCCTTACGTTTTTTTTTTTGGGCGAAAAATTAAGTTTCTCCAATCTTCCCAAAACTCTGGATTCTGATAGAGGGCCATGAGACTTAGACCTGAGTGCAAAAATGGAGGCTCTAGCCCCTTCCAGAGCTGAGATATCGAAACTCAAAAATTGGGCCCGCCGAAAAAAAAAAACGACAGTGGTACCCCTTATGTTTTTTTTTTTTGGGCGAAAAATTAAGTTTCTCCAATCTTCCCCAAACTCTGGATTCTGATAGAGGGCCATGAGACTTAGACCTGAGTGCAAAAATGGAGGCTCTAGCCCCTTCCAGAGCTGAGATATCGAAACTCAAAAATTGGGCCCGAAAAAAAAACGACAGTGGTACCCCTTACGTTTTTTTTTTGGGCGAAAAATTAAGTTTCTCCAATCTTCCCAAAACTCTGGATTCTGATAGAGGGCCATGAGACTTAGACCTGAGTGCAAAAATGGAGGCTCTAGCCCCTTCCAGAGCTGAGATATCGAAACTCAAAAATTGGGCCCGAAAAAAAAACGACAGTGGTACCCCTTACGTTTTTTTTGGGGGGGCGAAAAATTAAGTTTTTCTTATCTTCCCAAAACTCTGGATTCTGATAGAGGGCCATGAGACTTAGACCTGAGTGCAAAAATGGAGGCTCTAGCCCCTTCCAGAGCTGAGATATCGAAACTCAAAAAGTGGGCCCGAAAAAAAAACGACAGTGGTACCCCTTACGTTTTTTTTTTTTGGGCGAAAAATTAAGTTTCTCCAATCTTCCCAAAACTCTGGATTCTGATAGAGGGCCATGAGACTTAGACCTGAGTGCAAAAATGGAGGCTCTAGCCCCTTCCAGAGCTGAGATATCGAAACTCAAAAATTGGGCCCGAAAAAAAAACGACAGTGGTACCCCTTACGTTTTTTTTGGGGGGCGAAAAATTAAGTTTCTCCAATCTTCCCAAAACTCTGGATTCTGATAGAGGGCCATGAGACTTAGACCTGAGTGCAAAAATGGAGGCTCTAGCCCCTTCCAGAGCTGAGATATCGAAACTCAAAAATTGGGCCCGAAAAAAAAACGACAGTGGTACCCCTTACGTTTTTTTTGGGGGGGCGAAAAATTAAGTTTCTCCAATCTTCCCAAAACTCTGGATCCTGATAGAGGGCCATGAGACTTAGACCTGAGTGCAAAAATGGAGGCTCTAGCCCCTTCCAGAGATGAGATATCGAAACTCAAAAATTGGGCCCGAAAAAAAAACGACAGTGGTACCCCTTACGTTTTTTTTTGGGGGGCGAAAAATTAAGTTTCTCCAATCTTCCCAAAACTCTGGATTCTGATAGAGGGCCATGAGACTTAGACCTGAGTGGAAAAATGGAGGCTCTAGCCCCTTCCAGAGCTGAGATATCGAAACTCAAAAATTGGGCCCGAAAAAAAAACGACAGTGGTACCCCTTACGTTTTTTTTTTTTTTGGGCGAAAAATTAAGTTTCTCCAATCTTCCCAAAACTCTGGATTCTGATAGAGGGCCATGAGACTTAGACCTGAGTGCAAAAATGGAGGCTCTAGCCCCTTCCAGAGCTGAGATATCGAAACTCAAAAATTGGGCCCGAAAAAAAAACGACAGTGGTACCCCTTACGTTTTTTTTTTTGGGGCGAAAAATTAAGTTTCTCCAATCTTCCCAAAACTCTGGATTCTGATAGAGGGCCATGAGACTTAGACCTGAGTGCAAAAATGGAGGCTCTAGCCCCTTCCAGAGCTGAGATATCGAAACTCAAAAATTGGGCCCGAAAAAAAAAACGACAGTGGTACCCCTTACGTTTTTTTTTTGGGCGAAAAATTAAGTTTCTCCAATCTTCCCAAAACTCTGGATTCTGATAGAGGGCCATGAGACTTAGACCTGAGTGCAAAAATGGAGGCTCTAGCCCCTTCCAGAGCTGATATATCGAAACTCAAAAATTGGGCTCTAAAAAAAAACGACAGTGGTACCCCTTACGTTTTTTTTGGGGGGGCGAAAAATTAAGTTTCTCCAATCTTCCCAAAACTCTGGATTCTGATAGAGGGCCATGAGACTTAGACCTGAGTGCAAAAATGGAGGCTCTAGCCCCTTCCAGAGCTGAGATATCGAAACTCAAAAATTGGGCCTGAAAAAAAAACGACAGTGGTACCCCTTACGTTTTTTTTTTGGGGGCGAAAAATTAAGTTTCTCCAATCTTCCCAAAACTCTGGATTCTGATAGAGGGCCATGAGACTTAGACCTGAGTGCAAAAATGGAGGCTCTAGCCCCTTCCAGAGCTGAGATATCGAAACTCAAAAATTGGGCCCGAAAAAAAAACGACAGTGGTACCCCTTACGTTTTTTTTTTTTTTTTGGGCGAAAAATTAAGTTTCTCCAATCTTCCCCAAACTCTGGATCCTGATAGAGGGCCATGAGACTTAGACCTGAGTGCAAAAATGGAGGCTCTAGCCCCTTCCAGAGCTGAGATATCGAAACTCAAAAAGTGGGCCCGAAAAAAAACCGACAGTGTTACCCCTTACGTTTTTTTTTTTGGGCGAAAAATTAAGTTTCTCCAATCTTCCCAAAACTCTGGATTCTGATAGAGGGCCATGAGACTTAGACCTGAGTGCAAAAATGGAGGCTCTAGCCCCTTCCAGAGCTGAGATATCGAAACTCAAAAATTGGGCCCGAAAAAAAAACGACAGTGGTACCCCTTACGTTTTTTTTTTGGGGGCGAAAAATTAAGTTTCTCCAATCTTCCCAAAACTCTGGATTCTGATAGAGGGCCATGAGACTTAGACCTGAGTGCAAAAATGGAGGCTCTAGCCCCTTCCAGAGCTGAGATATCGAAACTCAAAAATTGGGCCCGAAAAAAAAACGACAGTGGTACCCCTTACGTTTTTTTTGGGGGGGCGAAAAATTAAGTTTCTCCAATCTTCCCAAAACTCTGGATCCTGATAGAGGGCCATGAGACTTAGACCTGAGTGCAAAAATGGAGGCTCTAGCCCCTTCCAGAGCTGAGATATCGAAACTCAAAAATTGGGCCCGAAAAAAAAACGACAGTGGTACCCCTTACGTTTTTTTTGGGGGGGCGAAAAATTAAGTTTCTCCAATCTTCCCAAAACTCTGGATTCTGATAGAGGGCCATGAGACTTAGACCTGAGTGCAAAAATGGAGGCTCTAGCCCCTTCCAGAGCTGAGATATCGAAACTCAAAAATTGGGCCCGAAAAAAAAACGACAGTGGTACCCCTTACGTTTTTTTTGGGGGGGCGAAAAATTAAGTTTCTCCAATCTTCCCAAAACTCTGGATTCTGATAGAGGGCCATGAGACTTAGACCTGAGTGCAAAAATGGAGGCTCTAGCCCCTTCCAGAGCTGAGATATCGAAACTCAAAAAGTGGGCCCGAAAAAAAAACGACAGTGGTACCCCTTACGTTTTTTTTTTTGGGCGAAAAATTAAGTTTCTCCAATCTTCCCAAAACTCTGGATTCTGATAGAGGGCCATGAGACTTAGACCTGAGTGCAAAAATGGAGGCTCTAGCCCCTTCCAGAGCTGAGATATCGAAACTCAAAAATTGGGCCCGAAAAAAAAACGACAGTGGTACCCCTTACGTTTTTTTTTTTGGGCGAAAAATTAAGTTTCTCCAATCTTCCCAAAACTCTGGATTCTGATAGAGGGCCATGAGACTTAGACCTGAGTGCAAAAATGGAGGCTCTAGCCCCTTCCAGAGCTGAGATATCGAAACTCAAAAATTGGGCCTGAAAAAAAAACGACAGTGGTACCCCTTACGTTTTTTTTTGGGGGCGAAAAATTAAGTTTCTCCAATCTTCCCAAAACTCTGGATTCTGATAGAGGGCCATGAGACTTAGACCTGAGTGCAAAAATGGAGGCTCTAGCCCCTTCCAGAGCTGAGATATCGAAACTCAAAAATTGGGCCCGAAAAAAAAACGACAGTGGTACCCCTTACGTTTTTTTTTTTTTGGGCGAAAAATTAAGTTTCTCCAATCTTCCCAAAACTCTGGATCCTGATAGAGGGCCATGAGACTTAGACCTGAGTGCAAAAATGGAGGCTCTAGCCCCTTCCAGAGCTGAGATATCGAAACTCAAAAATTGGGCCCGAAAAAAAAACGACAGTGGTACCCCTTACGTTTTTTTTTTTTTTTGGGCAAAAAATTAAGTTTCTCCAATCTTCCCAAAACTCTGGATCCTGATAGAGGGCCATGAGACTTAGACCTGAGTGCAAAAATGGAGGCTCTAGCCCCTTCCAGAGCTGAGATATCGAAACTCAAAAATTGGGCCCGAAAAAAAAAAACGACAGTGGTATCCCTTACGTTTTTTTTTGGGGGCGAAAAATTAAGTTTCTCCAATCTTCCCAAAACTCTGGATTCTGATAGAGGGCCATGAGACTTAGACCTGAGTGCAAAAATGGAGGCTCTAGCCCCTTCCAGAGCTGAGATATCGAAACTCAAAAATTGGGCCCGAAAAAAAAAACGACAGTGGTACCCCTTACGTTTTTTTTTTTGGGCGAAAAATTAAGTTTCTCCAATCTTCCCAAAACTCTGGATTCTGATAGAGGGCCATGAGACTTAGACCTGAGTGCAAAAATGGAGGCTCTAGCCCCTTCCAGAGCTGAGATATCGAAACTCAAAAATTGGGCCCGAAAAAAAAAAACGACAGTGGTACCCCTTATGTTTTTTTTTTTTGGGCGAAAAATTAAGTTTCTCCAATCTTCCCCAAACTCTGGATTCTGATAGAGGGCCATGAGACTTAGACCTGAGTGCAAAAATGGAGGCTCTAGCCCCTTCCAGAGCTGAGATATCGAAACTCAAAAATTGGGCCCGAAAAAAAAACGACAGTGGTACCCCTTACGTTTTTTTTGGGGGGGCGAAAAATTAAGTTTTTCTTATCTTCCCAAAACTCTGGATTCTGATAGAGGGCCATGAGACTTAGACCTGAGTGCAAAAATGGAGGCTCTAGCCCCTTCCAGAGCTGAGATATCGAAACTCAAAAAGTGGGCCCGAAAAAAAAACGACAGTGGTACCCCTTACGTTTTTTTTTTTTGGGCGAAAAATTAAGTTTCTCCAATCTTCCCAAAACTCTGGATTCTGATAGAGGGCCATGAGACTTAGACCTGAGTGCAAAAATGGAGGCTCTAGCCCCTTCCAGAGCTGAGATATCGAAACTCAAAAATTGGGCCCGAAAAAAAAACGACAGTGGTACCCCTTACGTTTTTTTTTTTTTTTGGGCAAAAAATTAAGTTTCTCCAATCTTCCCAAAACTCTGGATCCTGATAGAGGGCCATGAGACTTAGACCTGAGTGCAAAAATGGAGGCTCTAGCCCCTTCCAGAGCTGAGATATCGAAACTCAAAAATTGGGCCCGAAAAAAAAAAACGACAGTGGTATCCCTTACGTTTTTTTTTGGGGGCGAAAAATTAAGTTTCTCCAATCTTCCCAAAACTCTGGATTCTGATAGAGGGCCATGAGACTTAGACCTGAGTGCAAAAATGGAGGCTCTAGCCCCTTCCAGAGCTGAGATATCGAAACTCAAAAATTGGGCCCGAAAAAAAAAACGACAGTGGTACCCCTTACGTTTTTTTTTTTGGGCGAAAAATTAAGTTTCTCCAATCTTCCCAAAACTCTGGATTCTGATAGAGGGCCATGAGACTTAGACCTGAGTGCAAAAATGGAGGCTCTAGCCCCTTCCAGAGCTGAGATATCGAAACTCAAAAATTGGGCCCGAAAAAAAAAAACGACAGTGGTACCCCTTATGTTTTTTTTTTTGGGCGAAAAATTAAGTTTCTCCAATCTTCCCCAAACTCTGGATTCTGATAGAGGGCCATGAGACTTAGACCTGAGTGCAAAAATGGAGGCTCTAGCCCCTTCCAGAGCTGAGATATCGAAACTCAAAAATTGGGCCCGAAAAAAAAACGACAGTGGTACCCCTTACGTTTTTTTTGGGGGGGCGAAAAATTAAGTTTTTCTTATCTTCCCAAAACTCTGGATTCTGATAGAGGGCCATGAGACTTAGACCTGAGTGCAAAAATGGAGGCTCTAGCCCCTTCCAGAGCTGAGATATCGAAACTCAAAAAGTGGGCCCGAAAAAAAAACGACAGTGGTACCCCTTACGTTTTTTTTTTTTGGGCGAAAAATTAAGTTTCTCCAATCTTCCCAAAACTCTGGATTCTGATAGAGGGCCATGAGACTTAGACCTGAGTGCAAAAATGGAGGCTCTAGCCCCTTCCAGAGCTGAGATATCGAAACTCAAAAATTGGGCCCGAAAAAAAAACGACAGTGGTACGTACCCCTTACGTTTTTTTTTTGGGGCGAAAAATTAAGTTTCTCCAATCTTCCCAAAACTCTGGATTCTGATAGAGGGCCATGAGACTTAGACCTGAGTGCAAAAATGGAGGCTCTAGCCCCTTCCAGAGATGAGATATCGAAACTCAAAAATTGGGCCCGAAAAAAAAACGACAGTGGTACCCCTTACGTTTTTTTTTTGGGGGGCGAAAAATTAAGTTTCTCCAATCTTCCCAAAACTCTGGATTCTGATAGAGGGCCATGAGACTTAGACCTGAGTGGAAAAATGGAGGCTCTAGCCCCTTCCAGAGCTGAGATATCGAAACTCAAAAATTGGGCCCGAAAAAAAAACGACAGTGGTACCCCTTACGTTTTTTTTTTTTTGGGCGAAAAATTAAGTTTCTCCAATCTTCCCAAAACTCTGGATTCTGATAGAGGGCCATGAGACTTAGACCTGAGTGCAAAAATGGAGGCTCTAGCCCCTTCCAGAGCTGAGATATCGAAACTCAAAAATTGGGCCCGAAAAAAAAACGACAGTGGTACCCCTTACGTTTTTTTTTTTGGGGCGAAAAATTAAGTTTCTCCAATCTTCCCAAAACTCTGGATTCTGATAGAGGGCCATGAGACTTAGACCTGAGTGCAAAAATGGAGGCTCTAGCCCCTTCCAGAGCTGAGATATCGAAACTCAAAAATTGGGCCCGAAAAAAAAAACGACAGTGGTACCCCTTACGTTTTTTTTTTTTGGGCGAAAAATTAAGTTTCTCCAATCTTCCCAAAACTCTGGATTCTGATAGAGGGCCATGAGACTTAGACCTGAGTGCAAAAATGGAGGCTCTAGCCCCTTCCAGAGCTGATATATCGAAACTCAAAAATTGGGCTCTAAAAAAAAACGACAGTGGTACCCCTTACGTTTTTTTTGGGGGGGCGAAAAATTAAGTTTCTCCAATCTTCCCAAAACTCTGGATTCTGATAGAGGGCCATGAGACTTAGACCTGAGTGCAAAAATGGAGGCTCTAGCCCCTTCCAGAGCTGAGATATCGAAACTCAAAAATTGGGCCTGAAAAAAAAACGACAGTGGTACCCCTTACGTTTTTTTTTGGGGGGCGAAAAATTAAGTTTCTCCAATCTTCCCAAAACTCTGGATTCTGATAGAGGGCCATGAGACTTAGACCTGAGTGCAAAAATGGAGGCTCTAGCCCCTTCCAGAGCTGAGATATCGAAACTCAAAAATTGGGCCCGAAAAAAAAACGACAGTGGTACCCCTTACGTTTTTTTTTGGGGGCGAAAAATTAAGTTTCTCCAATCTTCCCAATACTCTGGATTCTGATAGAGGGCCATGAGACTTAGACCTGAGTGCAAAAATGGAGGCTCTAGCCCCTTCCAGAGCTGAGATATCGAAACTCAAAAATTGGGCCCGAAAAAAAAACGACAGTGGTACCCCTTACGTTTTTTTTTGGGGGGCGAAAAATTAAGTTTCTCCAATCTTCCCAAAACTCTGGATTCTGATAGAGGGCCATGAGACTTAGACCTGAGTGCAAAAATGGAGGCTCTAGCCCCTTCCAGAGCTGAGATATCGAAACTCAAAAATTGGGCCCGAAAAAAAAACGACAGTGGTACCCCTTACGTTTTTTTTGGGGGGGCGAAAAATTAAGTTTCTCCAATCTTCCCAAAACTCTGGATTCTGATAGAGGGCCATGAGACTTAGACCTGAGTGCAAAAATGGAGGCTCTAGCCCCTTCCAGAGCTGAGATATCGAAACTCAAAAATTGGGCCCGAAAAAAAAACGACAGTGGTACCCCTTACGTTTTTTTTGGGGGGGCGAAAAATTAAGTTTCTCCAATCTTCCCAAAACTCTGGATTCTGATAGAGGGCCATGAGACTTAGACCTGAGTGCAAAAATGGAGGCTCTAGCCCCTTCCAGAGCTGAGATATCGAAACTCAAAAAGTGGGCCCGAAAAAAAAACGACAGTGGTACCCCTTACGTTTTTTTTTTTTGGGCGAAAAATTAAGTTTCTCCAATCTTCCCAAAACTCTGGATTCTGATAGAGGGCCATGAGACTTAGACCTGAGTGCAAAAATGGAGGCTCTAGCCCCTTCCAGAGCTGAGATATCGAAACTCAAAAATTGGGCCCGAAAAAAAAACGACAGTGGTACCCCTTACGTTTTTTTTTTTGGGGCGAAAAATTAAGTTTCTCCAATCTTCCCAAAACTCTGGATTCTGATAGAGGGCCATGAGACTTAGACCTGAGTGCAAAAATGGAGGCTCTAGCCCCTTCCAGAGCTGAGATATCGAAACTCAAAAATTGGGCCCGAAAAAAAAAACGACAGTGGTACCCCTTACGTTTTTTTTTTGGGCGAAAAATTAAGTTTCTCCAATCTTCCCAAAACTCTGGATTCTGATAGAGGGCCATGAGACTTAGACCTGAGTGCAAAAATGGAGGCTCTAGCCCCTTCCAGAGCTGATATATCGAAACTCAAAAATTGGGCTCTAAAAAAAAACGACAGTGGTACCCCTTACGTTTTTTTTGGGGGGGCGAAAAATTAAGTTTCTCCAATCTTCCCAAAACTCTGGATTCTGATAGAGGGCCATGAGACTTAGACCTGAGTGCAAAAATGGAGGCTCTAGCCCCTTCCAGAGCTGAGATATCGAAACTCAAAAATTGGGCCTGAAAAAAAAACGACAGTGGTACCCCTTACGTTTTTTTTTTGGGGGCGAAAAATTAAGTTTCTCCAATCTTCCCAAAACTCTGGATTCTGATAGAGGGCCATGAGACTTAGACCTGAGTGCAAAAATGGAGGCTCTAGCCCCTTCCAGAGCTGAGATATCGAAACTCAAAAATTGGGCCCGAAAAAAAAACGACAGTGGTACCCCTTACGTTTTTTTTTTTTTTTTTTGGGCGAAAAATTAAGTTTCTCCAATCTTCCCCAAACTCTGGATCCTGATAGAGGGCCATGAGACTTAGACCTGAGTGCAAAAATGGAGGCTCTAGCCCCTTCCAGAGCTGAGATATCGAAACTCAAAAAGTGGGCCCGAAAAAAAACCGACAGTGTTACCCCTTACGTTTTTTTTTTTGGGCGAAAAATTAAGTTTCTCCAATCTTCCCAAAACTCTGGATTCTGATAGAGGGCCATGAGACTTAGACCTGAGTGCAAAAATGGAGGCTCTAGCCCCTTCCAGAGCTGAGATATCGAAACTCAAAAATTGGGCCCGAAAAAAAAACGACAGTGGTACCCCTTACGTTTTTTTTTTGGGGGCGAAAAATTAAGTTTCTCCAATCTTCCCAAAACTCTGGATTCTGATAGAGGGCCATGAGACTTAGACCTGAGTGCAAAAATGGAGGCTCTAGCCCCTTCCAGAGCTGAGATATCGAAACTCAAAAATTGGGCCCGAAAAAAAAACGACAGTGGTACCCCTTACGTTTTTTTTGGGGGGGCGAAAAATTAAGTTTCTCCAATCTTCCCAAAACTCTGGATCCTGATAGAGGGCCATGAGACTTAGACCTGAGTGCAAAAATGGAGGCTCTAGCCCCTTCCAGAGCTGAGATATCGAAACTCAAAAATTGGGCCCGAAAAAAAAACGACAGTGGTACCCCTTACGTTTTTTTTGGGGGGGCGAAAAATTAAGTTTCTCCAATCTTCCCAAAACTCTGGATTCTGATAGAGGGCCATGAGACTTAGACCTGAGTGCAAAAATGGAGGCTCTAGCCCCTTCCAGAGCTGAGATATCGAAACTCAAAAATTGGGCCCGAAAAAAAAACGACAGTGGTACCCCTTACGTTTTTTTTGGGGGGGCGAAAAATTAAGTTTCTCCAATCTTCCCAAAACTCTGGATTCTGATAGAGGGCCATGAGACTTAGACCTGAGTGCAAAAATGGAGGCTCTAGCCCCTTCCAGAGCTGAGATATCGAAACTCAAAAAGTGGGCCCGAAAAAAAAACGACAGTGGTACCCCTTACGTTTTTTTTTTTGGGCGAAAAATTAAGTTTCTCCAATCTTCCCAAAACTCTGGATTCTGATAGAGGGCCATGAGACTTAGACCTGAGTGCAAAAATGGAGGCTCTAGCCCCTTCCAGAGCTGAGATATCGAAACTCAAAAATTGGGCCCGAAAAAAAAAACGACAGTGGTACCCCTTACGTTTTTTTTTTTGGGCGAAAAATTAAGTTTCTCCAATCTTCCCAAAACTCTGGATTCTGATAGAGGGCCATGAGACTTAGACCTGAGTGCAAAAATGGAGGCTCTAGCCCCTTCCAGAGCTGAGATATCGAAACTCAAAAATTGGGCCTGAAAAAAAAACGACAGTGGTACCCCTTACGTTTTTTTTTGGGGGCGAAAAATTAAGTTTCTCCAATCTTCCCAAAACTCTGGATTCTGATAGAGGGCCATGAGACTTAGACCTGAGTGCAAAAATGGAGGCTCTAGCCCCTTCCAGAGCTGAGATATCGAAACTCAAAAATTGAGCCCGAAAAAAAAACGACAGTGGTACCCCTTACGTTTTTTTTTTTTTGGGCGAAAAATTAAGTTTCTCCAATCTTCCCAAAACTCTGGATCCTGATAGAGGGCCATGAGACTTAGACCTGAGTGCAAAAATGGAGGCTCTAGCCCCTTCCAGAGCTGAGATATCGAAACTCAAAAATTGGGCCCGAAAAAAAAACGACAGTGGTACCCCTTACGTTTTTTTTTTTTGGGCGAAAAATTAAGTTTCTCCAATCTTCCCAAAACTCTGGATTCTGATAGAGGGCCATGAGACTTAGACCTGAGTGCAAAAATGGAGGCTCTAGCCCCTTCCAGAGCTGAGATATCGAAACTCAAAAATTGGGCCCGAAAAATAAAACGACAGTGGTACCCCTTACGTTTTTTTTTTTTTGGGCGAAAAATTAAGTTTCTCCAATCTTCCCAAAACTCTGGATTCTGATAGAGGGCCATGAGACTTAGACCTGAGTGCAAAAATGGAGGCTCTAGCCCCTTCCAGAGCTGAGATATCGAAACTCAAAAATTGGGCCCGAAAAAAAAACGACAGTGGTACCCCTTACGTTTTTTTTTTTTGGGCGAAAAATTAAGTTTCTCCAATCTTCCCAAAACTCTGGATTCTGATAGAGGGCCATGAGACTTAGACCTGAGTGCAAAAATGGAGGCTCTAGCCCCTTCCAGAGCTGAGATATCGAAACTCAAAAATTGGGCCCGAAAAAAAAACGACAGTGGTACCCCTTACGTTTTTGTTTTTTTTTGGGCAAAAAATTAAGTTTCTCCAATCTTCCCAAAACTCTGGATCCTGATAGAGGGCCATGAGACTTAGACCTGAGTGCAAAAATGGAGGCTCTAGCCCCTTCCAGAGCTGAGATATCGAAACTCAAAAATTGGGCCCGAAAAAAAAAAACGACAGTGGTACCCCTTACGTTTTTTTTTGGGGGCGAAAAATTAAGTTTCTCCAATCTTCCCAAAACTCTGGATTCTGATAGAGGGCCATGAGACTTAGACCTGAGTGCAAAAATGGAGGCTCTAGCCCCTTCCAGAGCTGAGATATCGAAACTCAAAAATTGGGCCCGAAAAAAAAAACGACAGTGGTACCCCTTACGTTTTTTTTTTTTGGGCGAAAAATTAAGTTTCTCCAATCTTCCCAAAACTCTGGATTCTGATAGAGGGCCATGAGACTTAGACCTGAGTGCAAAAATGGAGGCTCTAGCCCCTTCCAGAGCTGAGATATCGAAACTCAAAAATTGGGCCCGAAAAAAAAAAACGACAGTGGTACCCCTTATGTTTTTTTTTTTGGGCGAAAAATTAAGTTTCTCCAATCTTCCCCAAACTCTGGATTCTGATAGAGGGCCATGAGACTTAGACCTGAGTGCAAAAATGGAGGCTCTAGCCCCTTCCAGAGCTGAGATATCGAAACTCAAAAATTGGGCCCGAAAAAAAAACGACAGTGGTACCCCTTACGTTTTTTTTTGGGGGCGAAAAATTAAGTTTTTCTTATCTTCCCAAAACTCTGGATTCTGATAGAGGGCCATGAGACTTAGACCTGAGTGCAAAAATGGAGGCTCTAGCCCCTTCCAGAGCTGAGATATCGAAACTCAAAAAGTGGGCCCGAAAAAAAAACGACAGTGGTACCCCTTACGTTTTTTTTTTTTGGGCGAAAAATTAAGTTTCTCCAATCTTCCCAAAACTCTGGATTCTGATAGAGGGCCATGAGACTTAGACCTGAGTGCAAAAATGGAGGCTCTAGCCCCTTCCAGAGCTGAGATATCGAAACTCAAAAATTGGGCCCGAAAAAAAAACGACAGTGGTACCCCTTACGTTTTTTTTTTTGGGCGAAAAATTAAGTTTCTCCAATCTTCCCAAAACTCTGGATTCTGATAGAGGGCCATGAGACTTAGACCTGAGTGCAAAAATGGAGGCTCTAGCCCCTTCCAGAGCTGAGATATCGAAACTCAAAAATTGGGCCTGAAAAAAAAACGACAGTGGTACCCCTTACGTTTTTTTTTGGGGGCGAAAAATTAAGTTTCTCCAATCTTCCCAAAACTCTGGATTCTGATAGAGGGCCATGAGACTTAGACCTGAGTGCAAAAATGGAGGCTCTAGCCCCTTCCAGAGCTGAGATATCGAAACTCAAAAATTGGGCCCGAAAAAAAAACGACAGTGGTACCCCTTACGTTTTTTTTTTTTTTTTGGGCAAAAAATTAAGTTTCTCCAATCTTCCCAAAACTCTGGATCCTGATAGAGGGCCATGAGACTTAGACCTGAGTGCAAAAATGGAGGCTCTAGCCCCTTCCAGAGCTGAGATATCGAAACTCAAAAATTGGGCCCGAAAAAAAAAAACGACAGTGGTATCCCTTACGTTTTTTTTTGGGGGCGAAAAATTAAGTTTCTCCAATCTTCCCAAAACTCTGGATTCTGATAGAGGGCCATGAGACTTAGACCTGAGTGCAAAAATGGAGGCTCTAGCCCCTTCCAGAGCTGAGATATCGAAACTCAAAAATTGGGCCCGAAAAAAAAAACGACAGTGGTACCCCTTACGTTTTTTTTTTTTGGGCGAAAAATTAAGTTTCTCCAATCTTCCCAAAACTCTGGATTCTGATAGAGGGCCATGAGACTTAGACCTGAGTGCAAAAATGGAGGCTCTAGCCCCTTCCAGAGCTGAGATATCGAAACTCAAAAATTGGGCCCGAAAAAAAAAAACGACAGTGGTACCCCTTATGTTTTTTTTTTTGGGCGAAAAATTAAGTTTCTCCAATCTTCCCCAAACTCTGGATTCTGATAGAGGGCCATGAGACTTAGACCTGAGTGCAAAAATGGAGGCTCTAGCCCCTTCCAGAGCTGAGATATCGAAACTCAAAAATTGGGCCCGAAAAAAAAACGACAGTGGTACCCCTTACGTTTTTTTGGGGGGGGCGAAAAATTAAGTTTTTCTTATCTTCCCAAAACTCTGGATTCTGATAGAGGGCCATGAGACTTAGACCTGAGTGCAAAAATGGAGGCTCTAGCCCCTTCCAGAGCTGAGATATCGAAACTCAAAAAGTGGGCCCGAAAAAAAAACGACAGTGGTACCCCTTACGTTTTTTTTTTTGGGCGAAAAATTAAGTTTCTCCAATCTTCCCAAAACTCTGGATTCTGATAGAGGGCCATGAGACTTAGACCTGAGTGCAAAAATGGAGGCTCTAGCCCCTTCCAGAGCTGAGATATCGAAACTCAAAAATTGGGCCCGAAAAAAAAACGACAGTGGTACCCCTTACGTTTTTTTTTTGGGGCGAAAAATTAAGTTTCTCCAATCTTCCCAAAACTCTGGATTCTGATAGAGGGCCATGAGACTTAGACCTGAGTGCAAAAATGGAGGCTCTAGCCCCTTCCAGAGCTGAGATATCGAAACTCAAAAATTGGGCCCGAAAAAAAAACGACAGTGGTACCCCTTACGTTTTTTTTGGGGGGGCGAAAAATTAAGTTTCTCCAATCTTCCCAAAACTCTGGATCCTGATAGAGGGCCATGAGACTTAGACCTGAGTGCAAAAATGGAGGCTCTAGCCCCTTCCAGAGATGAGATATCGAAACTCAAAAATTGGGCCCGAAAAAAAAAACGACAGTGGTACCCCTTACGTTTTTTTTTGGGGGGCGAAAAATTAAGTTTCTCCAATCTTCCCAAAACTCTGGATTCTGATAGAGGGCCATGAGACTTAGACCTGAGTGGAAAAATGGAGGCTCTAGCCCCTTCCAGAGCTGAGATATCGAAACTCAAAAATTGGGCCCGAAAAAAAAACGACAGTGGTACCCCTTACGTTTTTTTTTTTTTGGGCGAAAAATTAAGTTTCTCCAATCTTCCCAAAACTCTGGATTCTGATAGAGGGCCATGAGACTTAGACCTGAGTGCAAAAATGGAGGCTCTAGCCCCTTCCAGAGCTGAGATATCGAAACTCAAAAATTGGGCCCGAAAAAAAAACGACAGTGGTACCCCTTACGTTTTTTTTTTTGGGGCGAAAAATTAAGTTTCTCCAATCTTCCCAAAACTCTGGATTCTGATAGAGGGCCATGAGACTTAGACCTGAGTGCAAAAATGGAGGCTCTAGCCCCTTCCAGAGCTGAGATATCGAAACTCAAAAATTGGGCCCGAAAAAAAAAACGACAGTGGTACCCCTTACGTTTTTTTTTTTTGGGCGAAAAATTAAGTTTCTCCAATCTTCCCAAAACTCTGGATTCTGATAGAGGGCCATGAGACTTAGACCTGAGTGCAAAAATGGAGGCTCTAGCCCCTTCCAGAGCTGATATATCGAAACTCAAAAATTGGGCTCTAAAAAAAAACGACAGTGGTACCCCTTACGTTTTTTTTGGGGGGGCGAAAAATTAAGTTTCTCCAATCTTCCCAAAACTCTGGATTCTGATAGAGGGCCATGAGACTTAGACCTGAGTGCAAAAATGGAGGCTCTAGCCCCTTCCAGAGCTGAGATATCGAAACTCAAAAATTGGGCCTGAAAAAAAAACGACAGTGGTACCCCTTACGTTTTTTTTTTGGGGGCGAAAAATTAAGTTTCTCCAATCTTCCCAAAACTCTGGATTCTGATAGAGGGCCATGAGACTTAGACCTGAGTGCAAAAATGGAGGCTCTAGCCCCTTCCAGAGCTGAGATATCGAAACTCAAAAATTGGGCCCGAAAAAAAAACGACAGTGGTACCCCTTACATTTTTTTTTGGGGGCGAAAAATTAAGTTTCTCCAATCTTCCCAATACTCTGGATTCTGATAGAGGGCCATGAGACTTAGACCTGAGTGCAAAAATGGAGGCTCTAGCCCCTTCCAGAGCTGAGATATCGAAACTCAAAAATTGGGCCCGAAAAAAAAACGACAGTGGTACCCCTTACGTTTTTTTTTTGGGGGGCGAAAAATTAAGTTTCTCCAATCTTCCCAAAACTCTGGATTCTGATAGAGGGCCATGAGACTTAGACCTGAGTGCAAAAATGGAGGCTCTAGCCCCTTCCAGAGCTGAGATATCGAAACTCAAAAATTGGGCCCGAAAAAAAAACGACAGTGGTACCCCTTACGTTTTTTTTGGGGGGGCGAAAAATTAAGTTTCTCCAATCTTCCCAAAACTCTGGATTCTGATAGAGGGCCATGAGACTTAGACCTGAGTGCAAAAATGGAGGCTCTAGCCCCTTCCAGAGCTGAGATATCGAAACTCAAAAATTGGGCCCGAAAAAAAAACGACAGTGGTACCCCTTACGTTTTTTTTGGGGGGGCGAAAAATTAAGTTTCTCCAATCTTCCCAAAACTCTGGATTCTGATAGAGGGCCATGAGACTTAGACCTGAGTGCAAAAATGGAGGCTCTAGCCCCTTCCAGAGCTGAGATATCGAAACTCAAAAAGTGGGCCCGAAAAAAAAACGACAGTGGTACCCCTTACGTTTTTTTTTTTTGGGCGAAAAATTAAGTTTCTCCAATCTTCCCAAAACTCTGGATTCTGATAGAGGGCCATGAGACTTAGACCTGAGTGCAAAAATGGAGGCTCTAGCCCCTTCCAGAGCTGAGATATCGAAACTCAAAAATTGGGCCCGAAAAAAAAACGACAGTGGTACCCCTTACGTTTTTTTTTTTGGGGCGAAAAATTAAGTTTCTCCAATCTTCCCAAAACTCTGGATTCTGATAGAGGGCCATGAGACTTAGACCTGAGTGCAAAAATGGAGGCTCTAGCCCCTTCCAGAGCTGAGATATCGAAACTCAAAAATTGGGCCCGAAAAAAAAAACGACAGTGGTACCCCTTACGTTTTTTTTTTGGGCGAAAAATTAAGTTTCTCCAATCTTCCCAAAACTCTGGATTCTGATAGAGGGCCATGAGACTTAGACCTGAGTGCAAAAATGGAGGCTCTAGCCCCTTCCAGAGCTGATATATCGAAACTCAAAAATTGGGCTCTAAAAAAAAACGACAGTGGTACCCCTTACGTTTTTTTTGGGGGGGCGAAAAATTAAGTTTCTCCAATCTTCCCAAAACTCTGGATTCTGATAGAGGGCCATGAGACTTAGACCTGAGTGCAAAAATGGAGGCTCTAGCCCCTTCCAGAGCTGAGATATCGAAACTCAAAAATTGGGCCTGAAAAAAAAACGACAGTGGTACCCCTTACGTTTTTTTTTTGGGGGCGAAAAATTAAGTTTCTCCAATCTTCCCAAAACTCTGGATTCTGATAGAGGGCCATGAGACTTAGACCTGAGTGCAAAAATGGAGGCTCTAGCCCCTTCCAGAGCTGAGATATCGAAACTCAAAAATTGGGCCCGAAAAAAAAACGACAGTGGTACCCCTTACGTTTTTTTTTTTTTTTGGGCGAAAAATTAAGTTTCTCCAATCTTCCCCAAACTCTGGATCCTGATAGAGGGCCATGAGACTTAGACCTGAGTGCAAAAATGGAGGCTCTAGCCCCTTCCAGAGCTGAGATATCGAAACTCAAAAAGTGGGCCCGAAAAAAAACCGACAGTGTTACCCCTTACGTTTTTTTTTTTGGGCGAAAAATTAAGTTTCTCCAATCTTCCCAAAACTCTGGATTCTGATAGAGGGCCATGAGACTTAGACCTGAGTGCAAAAATGGAGGCTCTAGCCCCTTCCAGAGCTGAGATATCGAAACTCAAAAATTGGGCCCGAAAAAAAAACGACAGTGGTACCCCTTACGTTTTTTTTTTGGGGGCGAAAAATTAAGTTTCTCCAATCTTCCCAAAACTCTGGATTCTGATAGAGGGCCATGAGACTTAGACCTGAGTGCAAAAATGGAGGCTCTAGCCCCTTCCAGAGCTGAGATATCGAAACTCAAAAATTGGGCCCGAAAAAAAAACGACAGTGGTACCCCTTACGTTTTTTTTGGGGGGGCGAAAAATTAAGTTTCTCCAATCTTCCCAAAACTCTGGATCCTGATAGAGGGCCATGAGACTTAGACCTGAGTGCAAAAATGGAGGCTCTAGCCCCTTCCAGAGCTGAGATATCGAAACTCAAAAATTGGGCCCGAAAAAAAAACGACAGTGGTACCCCTTACGTTTTTTTTGGGGGGGCGAAAAATTAAGTTTCTCCAATCTTCCCAAAACTCTGGATTCTGATAGAGGGCCATGAGACTTAGACCTGAGTGCAAAAATGGAGGCTCTAGCCCCTTCCAGAGCTGAGATATCGAAACTCAAAAATTGGGCCCGAAAAAAAAACGACAGTGGTACCCCTTACGTTTTTTTTGGGGGGGCGAAAAATTAAGTTTCTCCAATCTTCCCAAAACTCTGGATTCTGATAGAGGGCCATGAGACTTAGACCTGAGTGCAAAAATGGAGGCTCTAGCCCCTTCCAGAGCTGAGATATCGAAACTCAAAAAGTGGGCCCGAAAAAAAAACGACAGTGGTACCCCTTACGTTTTTTTTTTTGGGCGAAAAATTAAGTTTCTCCAATCTTCCCAAAACTCTGGATTCTGATAGAGGGCCATGAGACTTAGACCTGAGTGCAAAAATGGAGGCTCTAGCCCCTTCCAGAGCTGAGATATCGAAACTCAAAAATTGGGCCCGAAAAAAAAACGACAGTGGTACCCCTTACGTTTTTTTTTTTGGGCGAAAAATTAAGTTTCTCCAATCTTCCCAAAACTCTGGATTCTGATAGAGGGCCATGAGACTTAGACCTGAGTGCAAAAATGGAGGCTCTAGCCCCTTCCAGAGCTGAGATATCGAAACTCAAAAATTGGGCCTGAAAAAAAAACGACAGTGGTACCCCTTACGTTTTTTTTTGGGGGCGAAAAATTAAGTTTCTCCAATCTTCCCAAAACTCTGGATTCTGATAGAGGGCCATGAGACTTAGACCTGAGTGCAAAAATGGAGGCTCTAGCCCCTTCCAGAGCTGAGATATCGAAACTCAAAAATTGGGCCCGAAAAAAAAACGACAGTGGTACCCCTTACGTTTTTTTTTTTTGGGCGAAAAATTAAGTTTCTCCAATCTTCCCAAAACTCTGGATCCTGATAGAGGGCCATGAGACTTAGACCTGAGTGCAAAAATGGAGGCTCTAGCCCCTTCCAGAGCTGAGATATCGAAACTCAAAAATTGGGCCCGAAAAAAAAACGACAGTGGTACCCCTTACGTTTTTTTTTTTTGGGCGAAAAATTAAGTTTCTCCAATCTTCCCAAAACTCTGGATTCTGATAGAGGGCCATGAGACTTAGACCTGAGTGCAAAAATGGAGGCTCTAGCCCCTTCCAGAGCTGAGATATCGAAACTCAAAAATTGGGCCCGAAAAATAAAACGACAGTGGTACCCCTTACGTTTTTTTTTTTTTGGGCGAAAAATTAAGTTTCTCCAATCTTCCCAAAACTCTGGATTCTGATAGAGGGCCATGAGACTTAGACCTGAGTGCAAAAATGGAGGCTCTAGCCCCTTCCAGAGCTGAGATATCGAAACTCAAAAATTGGGCCCGAAAAAAAAACGACAGTGGTACCCCTTACGTTTTTTTTTTTGGGCGAAAAATTAAGTTTCTCCAATCTTCCCAAAACTCTGGATTCTGATAGAGGGCCATGAGACTTAGACCTGAGTGCAAAAATGGAGGCTCTAGCCCCTTCCAGAGCTGAGATATCGAAACTCAAAAATTGGGCCTGAAAAAAAAACGACAGTGGTACCCCTTACGTTTTTTTTTGGGGGCGAAAAATTAAGTTTCTCCAATCTTCCCAAAACTCTGGATTCTGATAGAGGGCCATGAGACTTAGACCTGAGTGCAAAAATGGAGGCTCTAGCCCCTTCCAGAGCTGAGATATCGAAACTCAAAAATTGGGCCCGAAAAAAAAACGACAGTGGTACCCCTTACGTTTTTGTTTTTTTTTGGGCAAAAAATTAAGTTTCTCCAATCTTCCCAAAACTCTGGATCCTGATAGAGGGCCATGAGACTTAGACCTGAGTGCAAAAATGGAGGCTCTAGCCCCTTCCAGAGCTGAGATATCGAAACTCAAAAATTGGGCCCGAAAAAAAAAAACGACAGTGGTACCCCTTACGTTTTTTTTTGGGGGCGAAAAATTAAGTTTCTCCAATCTTCCCAAAACTCTGGATTCTGATAGAGGGCCATGAGACTTAGACCTGAGTGCAAAAATGGAGGCTCTAGCCCCTTCCAGAGCTGAGATATCGAAACTCAAAAATTGGGCCCGAAAAAAAAAACGACAGTGGTACCCCTTACGTTTTTTTTTTTTGGGCGAAAAATTAAGTTTCTCCAATCTTCCCAAAACTCTGGATTCTGATAGAGGGCCATGAGACTTAGACCTGAGTGCAAAAATGGAGGCTCTAGCCCCTTCCAGAGCTGAGATATCGAAACTCAAAAATTGGGCCCGAAAAAAAAAAACGACAGTGGTACCCCTTATGTTTTTTTTTTTGGGCGAAAAATTAAGTTTCTCCAATCTTCCCCAAACTCTGGATTCTGATAGAGGGCCATGAGACTTAGACCTGAGTGCAAAAATGGAGGCTCTAGCCCCTTCCAGAGCTGAGATATCGAAACTCAAAAATTGGGCCCGAAAAAAAAACGACAGTGGTACCCCTTACGTTTTTTTTGGGGGCGAAAAATTAAGTTTTTCTTATCTTCCCAAAACTCTGGATTCTGATAGAGGGCCATGAGACTTAGACCTGAGTGCAAAAATGGAGGCTCTAGCCCCTTCCAGAGCTGAGATATCGAAACTCAAAAAGTGGGCCCGAAAAAAAAACGACAGTGGTACCCCTTACGTTTTTTTTTTTTGGGCGAAAAATTAAGTTTCTCCAATCTTCCCAAAACTCTGGATTCTGATAGAGGGCCATGAGACTTAGACCTGAGTGCAAAAATGGAGGCTCTAGCCCCTTCCAGAGCTGAGATATCGAAACTCAAAAATTGGGCCCGAAAAAAAAACGACAGTGGTACCCCTTACGTTTTTTTTTTGGGGCGAAAAATTAAGTTTCTCCAATCTTCCCAAAACTCTGGATTCTGATAGAGGGCCATGAGACTTAGACCTGAGTGCAAAAATGGAGGCTCTAGCCCCTTCCAGAGCTGAGATATCGAAACTCAAAAATTGGGCCCGAAAAAAAAACGACAGTGGTACCCCTTACGTTTTTTTTTTTGGGGCGAAAAATTAAGTTTCTCCAATCTTCCCAAAACTCTGGATTCTGATAGAGGGCCATGAGACTTAGACCTGAGTGCAAAAATGGAGGCTCTAGCCCCTTCCAGAGCTGAGATATCGAAACTCAAAAATTGGGCCCGAAAAAAAAACGACAGTGGTACCCCTTACGTTTTTTTTTTTTGGGCGAAAAATTAAGTTTCTCCAATCTTCCCAAAACTCTGGATTCTGATAGAGGGCCATGAGACTTAGACCTGAGTGCAAAAATGGAGGCTCTAGCCCCTTCCAGAGCTGATATATCGAAACTCAAAAATTGGGCTCTAAAAAAAAACGACAGTGGTACCCCTTACGTTTTTTTTGGGGGGGCGAAAAATTAAGTTTCTCCAATCTTCCCAAAACTCTGGATTCTGATAGAGGGCCATGAGACTTAGACCTGAGTGCAAAAATGGAGGCTCTAGCCCCTTCCAGAGCTGAGATATCGAAACTCAAAAATTGGGCCTGAAAAAAAAACGACAGTGGTACCCCTTACGTTTTTTTTTGGGGGGCGAAAAATTAAGTTTCTCCAATCTTCCCAAAACTCTGGATTCTGATAGAGGGCCATGAGACTTAGACCTGAGTGCAAAAATGGAGGCTCTAGCCCCTTCCAGAGCTGAGATATCGAAACTCAAAAATTGGGCCCGAAAAAAAAACGACAGTGGTACCCCTTACGTTTTTTTTTGGGGGCGAAAAATTAAGTTTATCCAATCTTCCCAATACTCTGGATTCTGATAGAGGGCCATGAGACTTAGACCTGAGTGCAAAAATGGAGGCTCTAGCCCCTTCCAGAGCTGAGATATCGAAACTCAAAAATTGGGCCCGAAAAAAAAACGACAGTGGTACCCCTTACGTTTTTTTTTTGGGGGCGAAAAATTAAGTTTCTCCAATCTTCCCAAAACTCTGGATTCTGATAGAGGGCCATGAGACTTAGACCTGAGTGCAAAAATGGAGGCTCTAGCCCCTTCCAGAGCTGAGATATCGAAACTCAAAAATTGGGCCCGAAAAAAAAACGACAGTGGTACCCCTTACGTTTTTTTTGGGGGGGCGAAAAATTAAGTTTCTCCAATCTTCCCAAAACTCTGGATTCTGATAGAGGGCCATGAGACTTAGACCTGAGTGCAAAAATGGAGGCTCTAGCCCCTTCCAGAGCTGAGATATCGAAACTCAAAAATTGGGCCCGAAAAAAAAACGACAGTGGTACCCCTTACGTTTTTTTGGGGGGGGCGAAAAATTAAGTTTCTCCAATCTTCCCAAAACTCTGGATTCTGATAGAGGGCCATGAGACTTAGACCTGAGTGCAAAAATGGAGGCTCTAGCCCCTTCCAGAGCTGAGATATCGAAACTCAAAAAGTGGGCCCGAAAAAAAAACGACAGTGGTACCCCTTACGTTTTTTTTTTTTGGGCGAAAAATTAAGTTTCTCCAATCTTCCCAAAACTCTGGATTCTGATAGAGGGCCATGAGACTTAGACCTGAGTGCAAAAATGGAGGCTCTAGCCCCTTCCAGAGCTGAGATATCGAAACTCAAAAATTGGGCCCGAAAAAAAAACGACAGTGGTACCCCTTACGTTTTTTTTTTTGGGCGAAAAATTAAGTTTCTCCAATCTTCCCAAAACTCTGGATTCTGATAGAGGGCCATGAGACTTAGACCTGAGTGCAAAAATGGAGGCTCTAGCCCCTTCCAGAGCTGAGATATCGAAACTCAAAAATTGGGCCTGAAAAAAAAACGACAGTGGTACCCCTTACGTTTTTTTTTTTGGGCGAAAAATTAAGTTTCTCCAATCTTCCCAAAACTCTGGATCCTGATAGAGGGCCATGAGACTTAGACCTGAGTGCAAAAATGGAGGCTCTAGCCCCTTCCAGAGCTGAGATATCGAAACTCAAAAATTGGGCCCGAAAAAAAAAACGACAGTGGTACCCCTTACGTTTTTTTTTTTGGGCGAAATATTAAGTTTCTCCAATCTTCCCAAAACTCTGGATTCTGATAGAGGGCCATGAGACTTAGACCTGAGTGCAAAAATGGAGGCTCTAGCCCCTTCCAGAGCTGAGATATCGAAACTCAAAAATTGGGCCCGAAAAATAAAACGACAGTGGTACCCCTTACGTTTTTTTTTTTTGGGCGAAAAATTAAGTTTCTCCAATCTTCCCAAAACTCTGGATTCTGATAGAGGGCCATGAGACTTAGACCTGAGTGCAAAAATGGAGGCTCTAGCCCCTTCCAGAGCTGAGATATCGAAACTCAAAAATTGGGCCCGAAAAAAAACGACAGTGGTACCCCTTACGTTTTTTTGGGGGGGGGCGAAAAATTAAGTTTCTCCAATCTTCCCAAAACTCTGGATCCTGATAGAGGGCCATGAGACTTAGACCTGAGTGCAAAAATGGAGGCTCTAGCCCCTTCCAGAGCTGAGATATCGAAACTCAAAAATTGGGCCCGAAAAAAAAACGACAGTGGTACCCCTTACGTTTTTTTTGGGGGGGCGAAAAATTAAGTTTCTCCAATCTTCCCAAAACTCTGGATCCTGATAGAGGGCCATGAGACTTAGACCTGAGTGCAAAAATGGAGGCTCTAGCCCCTTCCAGAGCTGAGATATCGAAACTCAAAAATTGGGCCCGAAAAAAAAACGACAGTGGTACCCCTTACGTTTTTTTTGGGGGGGCGAAAAATTAAGTTTCTCCAATCTTCCCAAAACTCTGGATTCTGATAGAGGGCCATGAGACTTAGACCTGAGTGCAAAAATGGAGGCTCTAGCCCCTTCCAGAGCTGAGATATCGAAACTCAAAAATTGGGCCCGAAAAAAAAAACGACAGTGGTACCCCTTACGTTTTTTTTGGGGGGGCGAAAAATTAAGTTTCTCCAATCTTCCCAAAACTCTGGATTCTGATAGAGGGCCATGAGACTTAGACCTGAGTGCAAAAATGGAGGCTCTAGCCCCTTCCAGAGCTGAGATATCGAAACTCAAAAAGTGGGCCCGAAAAAAAAACGACAGTGGTACCCCTTACGTTTTTTTTTTTTGGGCGAAAAATTAAGTTTCTCCAATCTTCCCAAAACTCTGGATTCGGATAGAGGGCCATGAGACTTAGACCTGAGTGCAAAAATGGAGGCTCTAGCCCCTTCCAGAGCTGAGATATCGAAACTCAAAAATTGGGCCCGAAAAAAAAACGACAGTGGTACCCCTTACGTTTTTTTTGGGGGGGGCGAAAAATTAAGTTTCTCCAATCTTCCCAAAACTCTGGATTCTGATAGAGGGCCATGAGACTTAGACCTGAGTGCAAAAATGGAGGCTCTAGCCCCTTCCAGAGCTGAGATATCGAAACTCAAAAATTGGGCCCGAAAAAAAAACGACAGTGGTACCCCTTACGTTTTTTTTTTTTGGGCGAAAAATTAAGTTTCTCCAATCTTCCCAAAACTCTGGATTCTGATAGAGGGCCATGAGACTTAGACCTGAGTGCAAAAATGGAGGCTCTAGCCCCTTCCAGAGCTGAGATATCGAAACTCAAAAATTGGGCCCGAAAAAAAAACGACAGTGGTACCCCTTACGTTTTTTTTGGGGGGGCGAAAAATTAAGTTTCTCCAATCTTCCCAAAACTCTGGATCCTGATAGAGGGCCATGAGACTTAGACCTGAGTGCAAAAATGGAGGCTCTAGCCCCTTCCAGAGCTGAGATATCGAAACTCAAAAAGTGGGCCCGAAAAAAAAACGACAGTGGTACCCCTTACGTTTTTTTTTTTTGGGCGAAAAATTAAGTTTCTCCAATCTTCCCAAAACTCTGGATTCTGATAGAGGGCCATGAGACTTAGACCTGAGTGCAAAAATGGAGGCTCTAGCCCCTTCCAGAGCTGAGATATCGAAACTCAAAAATTGGGCCCGAAAAAAAAAACGACAGTGGTACCCCTTACGTTTTTTTTTTTGGGCGAAAAATTAAGTTTCTCCAATCTTCCCAAAACTCTGGATTCTGATAGAGGGCCATGAGACTTAGACCTGAGTGCAAAAATGGAGGCTCTAGCCCCTTCCAGAGCTGAGATATCGAAACTCAAAAATTGGGCCTGAAAAAAAAACGACAGTGGTACCCCTTACGTTTTTTTTGGGGGGCGAAAAATTATGTTTCTCCAATCTTCCCAAAACTCTGGATTCTGATAGAGGGCCATGAGACTTAGACCTGAGTGCAAAAATGGAGGCTCTAGCCCCTTCCAGAGCTGAGATATCGAAACTCAAAAATTGGGCCCGAAAAAAAACCGACAGTGGTACCCCTTACGTTTTTTTTTTTTTTTTGGGCAAAAAATTAAGTTTCTCCAATCTTCCCAAAACTCTGGATCCTGATAGAGGGCCATGAGACTTAGACCTGAGTGCAAAAATGGAGGCTCTAGCCCCTTCCAGAGCTGAGATATCGAAACTCAAAAATTGGGCCCGAAAAAAAAACGACAGTGGTACCCCTTACGTTTTTTTTTTTGGGCGAAATATTAAGTTTCTCCAATCTTCCCAAAACTCTGGATTCTGATAGAGGGCCATGAGACTTAGACCTGAGTGCAAAAATGGAGGCTCTAGCCCCTTCCAGAGCTGAGATATCGAAACTCAAAAATTGGGCCCGAAAAATAAAACGACAGTGGTACCCCTTACGTTTTTTTTGGGGGGGCGAAAAATTAAGTTTCTCCAATCTTCCCAAAACTCTGGATTCTGATAGAGGGCCATGAGACTTAGACCTGAGTGCAAAAATGGAGGCTCTAGCCCCTTCCAGAGCTGAGATATCGAAACTCAAAAAGTGGGCCCGAAAAAAAAACGACAGTGGTACCCCTTACGTTTTTTTTTTTGGGCGAAAAATTAAGTTTCTCCAATCTTCCCAAAACTCTGGATTCTGATAGAGGGCCATGAGACTTAGACCTGAGTGCAAAAATGGAGGCTCTAGCCCCTTCCAGAGCTGAGATATCGAAACTCAAAAATTGGGCCCGAAAAAAAAACGACAGTGGTACCCCTTACGTTTTTTTTTTTGGGCGAAAAATTAAGTTTCTCCAATCTTCCCAAAACTCTGGATTCTGATAGAGGGCCATGAGACTTAGACCTGAGTGCAAAAATGGAGGCTCTAGCCCCTTCCAGAGCTGAGATATCGAAACTCAAAAATTGGGCCTGAAAAAAAAACGACAGTGGTACCCCTTACGTTTTTTTTTTGGGGGCGAAAAATTAAGTTTCTCCAATCTTCCCAAAACTCTGGATTCTGATAGAGGGCCATGAGACTTAGACCTGAGTGCAAAAATGGAGGCTCTAGCCCCTTCCAGAGCTGAGATATCGAAACTCAAAAATTGGGCCCGAAAAAAAAACGACAGTGGTACCCCTTACGTTTTTTTTTTTTTGGGCGAAAAATTAAGTTTCTCCAATCTTCCCAAAACTCTGGATCCTGATAGAGGGCCATGAGACTTAGACCTGAGTGCAAAAATGGAGGCTCTAGCCCCTTCCAGAGCTGAGATATCGAAACTCAAAAATTGGGCCCGAAAAAAAAAACGACAGTGGTACCCCTTACATTTTTTTTTTGGGGCGAAATATTAAGTTTCTCCAATCTTCCCAAAACTCTGAATTCTGATAGAGGGCCATGAGACTTAGACCTGAGTGCAAAAATGGAGGCTCTAGCCCCTTCCAGAGCTGAGATATCGAAACTCAAAAATTGGGCCCGAAAAATAAAACGACAGTGGTACCCCTTACGTTTTTTTTTTTTGGGCGAAAAATTAAGTTTCTCCAATCTTCCCAAAACTCTGGATTCTGATAGAGGGCCATGAGACTTAGACCTGAGTGCAAAAATGGAGGCTCTAGCCCCTTCCAGAGCTGAGATATCGAAACTCAAAAATTGGGCCCGAAAAAAAAACGACAGTGGTACCCCTTACGTTTTTTTTGGGGGGGGCGAAAAATTAAGTTTCTCCAATCTTCCCAAAACTCTGGATCCTGATAGAGGGCCATGAGACTTAGACCTGAGTGCAAAAATGGAGGCTCTAGCCCCTTCCAGAGCTGAGATATCGAAACTCAAAAATTGGGCCCGAAAAAAAAACGACAGTGGTACCCCTTACGTTTTTTTTGGGGGGGCGAAAAATTAAGTTTCTCCAATCTTCCCAAAACTCTGGATCCTGATAGAGGGCCATGAGACTTAGACTTGAGTGCAAAAATGGAGGCTCTAGCCCCTTCCAGAGCTGAGATATCGAAACTCAAAAATTGGGCCCGAAAAAAAAAAACGACAGTGGTACCCCTTACGTTTTTTTTGGGGGGGCGAAAAATTAAGTTTCTCCAATCTTCCCAAAACTCTGGATTCTGATAGAGGGCCATGAGACTTAGACCTGAGTGCAAAAATGGAGGCTCTAGCCCCTTCCAGAGCTGAGATATCGAAACTCAAAAATTGGGCCCGAAAAAAAAACGACAGTGGTACCCCTTACGTTTTTTTGGGGGGGCGAAAAATTAAGTTTCTCCAATCTTCCCAAAACTCTGGATTCTGATAGAGGGCCATGAGACTTAGACCTGAGTGCAAAAATGGAGGCTCTAGCCCCTTCCAGAGCTGAGATATCGAAACTCAAAAAGTGGGCCCGAAAAAAAAACGACAGTGGTACCCCTTACGTTTTTTTTTTTGGGCGAAAAATTAAGTTTCTCCAATCTTCCCAAAACTCTGGATTCGGATAGAGGGCCATGAGACTTAGACCTGAGTGCAAAAATGGAGGCTCTAGCCCCTTCCAGAGCTGAGATATCGAAACTCAAAAATTGGGCCCGAAAAAAAAACGACAGTGGTACCCCTTACGTTTTTTTTTTTGGGCGAAAAATTAAGTTTCTCCAATCTTCCCAAAACTCTGGATTCTGATAGAGGGCCATGAGACTTAGACCTGAGTGCAAAAATGGAGGCTCTAGCCCCTTCCAGAGCTGAGATATCGAAACTCAAAAATTGGGCCTGAAAAAAAAACGACAGTGGTACCCCTTACGTTTTTTTTGGGGGGCGAAAAATTAAGTTTCTCCAATCTTCCCAAAACTCTGGATTCTGATAGAGGGCCATGAGACTTAGACCTGAGTGCAAAAATGGAGGCTCTAGCCCCTTCCAGAGCTGAGATATCGAAACTCAAAAATTGGGCCCGAAAAAAAAAACGACAGTGGTACCCCTTACGTTTTTTTTGGGGGGGGCGAAAAATTAAGTTTCTCCAATCTTCCCAAAACTCTGGATCCTGATAGAGGGCCATGAGACTTAGACCTGAGTGCAAAAATGGAGGCTCTAGCCCCTTCCAGAGCTGAGATATCGAAACTCAAAAATTGGGCCCGAAAAAAAAACGACAGTGGTACCCCTTACGTTTTTTTTGGGGGGGCGAAAAATTAAGTTTCTCCAATCTTCCCAAAACTCTGGATCCTGATAGAGGGCCATGAGACTTAGACTTGAGTGCAAAAATGGAGGCTCTAGCCCCTTCCAGAGCTGAGATATCGAAACTCAAAAATTGGGCCCGAAAAAAAAAAAACGACAGTGGTACCCCTTACGTTTTTTTTGGGGGGGCGAAAAATTAAGTTTCTCCAATCTTCCCAAAACTCTGGATTCTGATAGAGGGCCATGAGACTTAGACCTGAGTGCAAAAATGGAGGCTCTAGCCCCTTCCAGAGCTGAGATATCGAAACTCAAAAATTGGGCCCGAAAAAAAAACGACAGTGGTACCCCTTACGTTTTTTTTGGGGGGGCGAAAAATTAAGTTTCTCCAATCTTCCCAAAACTCTGGATTCTGATAGAGGGCCATGAGACTTAGACCTGAGTGCAAAAATGGAGGCTCTAGCCCCTTCCAGAGCTGAGATATCGAAACTCAAAAAGTGGGCCCGAAAAAAAAACGACAGTGGTACCCCTTACGTTTTTTTTTTTGGGCGAAAAATTAAGTTTCTCCAATCTTCCCAAAACTCTGGATTCGGATAGAGGGCCATGAGACTTAGACCTGAGTGCAAAAATGGAGGCTCTAGCCCCTTCCAGAGCTGAGATATCGAAACTCAAAAATTGGGCCCGAAAAAAAAACGACAGTGGTACCCCTTACGTTTTTTTTTTTGGGCGAAAAATTAAGTTTCTCCAATCTTCCCAAAACTCTGGATTCTGATAGAGGGCCATGAGACTTAGACCTGAGTGCAAAAATGGAGGCTCTAGCCCCTTCCAGAGCTGAGATATCGAAACTCAAAAATTGGGCCTGAAAAAAAAACGACAGTGGTACCCCTTACGTTTTTTTTGGGGGGCGAAAAATTAAGTTTCTCCAATCTTCCCAAAACTCTGGATTCTGATAGAGGGCCATGAGACTTAGACCTGAGTGCAAAAATGGAGGCTCTAGCCCCTTCCAGAGCTGAGATATCGAAACTCAAAAATTGGGCCCGAAAAATAAAACGACAGTGGTACCCCTTACGTTTTTTTTTTTTTGGGCGAAAAATTAAGTTTCTCCAATCTTCCCAAAACTCTGGATTCTGATAGAGGGCCATGAGACTTAGACCTGAGTGCAAAAATGGAGGCTCTAGCCCCTTCCAGAGCTGAGATATCGAAACTCAAAAATTGGGCCCGAAAAAAAAAACGACAGTGGTACCCCTTACGTTTTTTTTTTTGGGGCGAAAAATTAAGTTTCTCCAATCTTCCCAAAACTCTGGATTCTGATAGAGGGCCATGAGACTTAGACCTGAGTGCAAAAATGGAGGCTCTAGCCCCTTCCAGAGCTGAGATATCGAAACTCAAAAATTGGGCCCGAAAAAAAAACCGACAGTGGTACCCCTTACGTTTTTTTTTTTTTGGGCGAAAAATTAAGTTTCTCCAATCTTCCCAAAACTCTGGATTCTGATAGAGGGCCATGAGACTTAGACCTAAGTGCAAAAATGGAGGCTCTAGCCCCTTCCAGAGCTGATATATCGAAACTCAAAAATTGGGCTCTAAAAAAAAACGACAGTGGTACCCCTTACGTTTTTTTTGGGGGGGCGAAAAATTAAGTTTCTCCAATCTTCCCAAAACTCTGGATTCTGATAGAGGGCCATGAGACTTAGACCTGAGTGCAAAAATGGAGGCTCTAGCCCCTTCCAGAGCTGAGATATCGAAACTCAAAAATTGGGCCTGAAAAAAAAACGACAGTGGTACCCCTTACGTTTTTTTTTTGGGGGCGAAAAATTAAGTTTCTCCAATCTTCCCAAAACTCTGGATTCTGATAGAGGGCCATGAGACTTAGACCTGAGTGCAAAAATGGAGGCTCTAGCCCCTTCCAGAGCTGAGATATCGAAACTCAAAAATTGGGCCCGAAAAAAAAACGACAGTGTTACCCCTTACGTTTTTTTTTTTTTTTGGGCGAAAAATTAAGTTTCTCCAATCTTCCCCAAACTCTGGATCCTGATAGAGGGCCATGAGACTTAGACCTGAGTGCAAAAATGGAGGCTCTAGCCCCTTCCAGAGCTGAGATATCGAAACTCAAAAAGTGGGCCCGAAAAAAAAACGACAGTGTTACCCCTTACGTTTTTTTTTTGGGGGCGAAAAATTAAGTTTCTCCAATCTTCCCAAAACTCTGGATTCTGATAGAGGGCCATGAGACTTAGACCTGAGTGCAAAAATGGAGGCTCTAGCCCCTTCCAGAGCTGAGATATCGAAACTCAAAAATTGGGCCCGAAAAAAAAAACGACAGTGGTACCCCTTACGTTTTTTTTGGGGGGGCGAAAAATTAAGTTTCTCCAATCTTCCCAAAACTCTGGATTCTGATAGAGGGCCATGAGACTTAGACCTGAGTGCAAAAATGGAGGCTCTAGCCCCTTCCAGAGCTGAGATATCGAAACTCAAAAATTGGGCCCGAAAAAAAAACGACAGTGGTACCCCTTACGTTTTTTTTGGGGGGGCGAAAAATTAAGTTTCTCCAATCTTCCCAAAACTCTGGATTCTGATAGAGGGCCATGAGACTTAGACCTGAGTGCAAAAATGGAGGCTCTAGCCCCTTCCAGAGCTGAGATATCGAAACTCAAAAATTGGGCCCGAAAAAAAAACCGACAGTGGTACCCCTTACGTTTTTTTTTTTTGGGCGAAAAATTAAGTTTCTCCAATCTTCCCAAAACTCTGGATTCTGATAGAGGGCCATGAGACTTAGACCTAAGTGCAAAAATGGAGGCTCTAGCCCCTTCCAGAGCTGATATATCGAAACTCAAAAATTGGGCTCTAAAAAAAAACGACAGTGGTACCCCTTACGTTTTTTTTGGGGGGGCGAAAAATTAAGTTTCTCCAATCTTCCCAAAACTCTGGATTCTGATAGAGGGCCATGAGACTTAGACCTGAGTGCAAAAATGGAGGCTCTAGCCCCTTCCAGAGCTGAGATATCGAAACTCAAAAATTGGGCCTGAAAAAAAAACGACAGTGGTACCCCTTACGTTTTTTTTTTGGGGGCGAAAAATTAAGTTTCTCCAATCTTCCCAAAACTCTGGATTCTGATAGAGGGCCATGAGACTTAGACCTGAGTGCAAAAATGGAGGCTCTAGCCCCTTCCAGAGCTGAGATATCGAAACTCAAAAATTGGGCCCGAAAAAAAAACGACAGTGGTACCCCTTACGTTTTTTTTTTTTTTTTGGGCGAAAAATTAAGTTTCTCCAATCTTCCCCAAACTCTGGATCCTGATAGAGGGCCATGAGACTTAGACCTGAGTGCAAAAATGGAGGCTCTAGCCCCTTCCAGAGCTGAGATATCGAAACTCAAAAAGTGGGCCCGAAAAAAAAACGACAGTGTTACCCCTTACGTTTTTTTTTTTTGGGCGAAAAATTAAGTTTCTCCAATCTTCCCAAAACTCTGGATTCTGATAGAGGGCCATGAGACTTAGACCTGAGTGCAAAAATGGAGGCTCTAGCCCCTTCCAGAGCTGAGATATCGAAACTCAAAAATTGGGCCCGAAAAAAAAACGACAGTGGTACCCCTTACGTTTTTTTTTTGGGGGCGAAAAATTAAGTTTCTCCAATCTTCCCAAAACTCTGGATTCTGATAGAGGGCCATGAGACTTAGACCTGAGTGCAAAAATGGAGGCTCTAGCCCCTTCCAGAGCTGAGATATCGAAACTCAAAAATTGGGCCCGAAAAAAAAAACGACAGTGGTACCCCTTACGTTTTTTTTGGGGGGGCGAAAAATTAAGTTTCTCCAATCTTCCCAAAACTCTGGATCCTGATAGAGGGCCATGAGACTTAGACCTGAGTGCAAAAATGGAGGCTCTAGCCCCTTCCAGAGCTGAGATATCGAAACTCAAAAATTGGGCCCGAAAAAAAAACGACAGTGGTACCCCTTACGTTTTTTTTGGGGGGGCGAAAAATTAAGTTTCTCCAATCTTCCCAAAACTCTGGATTCTGATAGAGGGCCATGAGACTTAGACCTGAGTGCAAAAATGGAGGCTCTAGCCCCTTCCAGAGCTGAGATATCGAAACTCAAAAATTGGGCCCGAAAAAAAAACGACAGTGGTACCCCTTACGTTTTTTTTGGGGGGGCGAAAAATTAAGTTTCTCCAATCTTCCCAAAACTCTGGATTCTGATAGAGGGCCATGAGACTTAGACCTGAGTGCAAAAATGGAGGCTCTAGCCCCTTCCAGAGCTGAGATATCGAAACTCAAAAAGTGGGCCCGAAAAAAAAACGACAGTGGTACCCCTTACGTTTTTTTTTTGGGCGAAAAATTAAGTTTCTCCAATCTTCCCAAAACTCTGGATTCTGATAGAGGGCCATGAGACTTAGACCTGAGTGCAAAAATGGAGGCTCTAGCCCCTTCCAGAGCTGAGATATCGAAACTCAAAAATTGGGCCCGAAAAAAAAACGACAGTGGTACCCCTTACGTTTTTTTTTTTGGGCGAAAAATTAAGTTTCTCCAATCTTCCCAAAACTCTGGATTCTGATAGAGGGCCATGAGACTAAGACCTGAGTGCAAAAATGGAGGCTCTAGCCCCTTCCAGAGCTGAGATATCGAAACTCAAAAATTGGGCCCGAAAAAAAAACGACAGTGGTACCCCTTACGTTTTTTTTTTTTTGGGCGAAAAATTAAGTTTCTCCAATCTTCCCAAAACTCTGGATCCTGATAGAGGGCCATGAGACTTAGACCTGAGTGCAAAAATGGAGGCTCTAGCCCCTTCCAGAGCTGAGATATCGAAACTCAAAAATTGAGCCCGAAAAAAAAAACGACAGTGGTACCCCTTACGTTTTTTTTTTTGGGCGAAATATTAAGTTTCTCCAATCTTCCCAAAACTCTGGATTCTGATAGAGGGCCATGAGACTTAGACCTGAGTGCAAAAATGGAGGCTCTAGCCCCTTCCAGAGCTGAGATATCGAAACTCAAAAATTGGGCCCGAAAAATAAAACGACAGTGGTACCCCTTACGTTTTTTTTTTTTGGGCGAAAAATTAAGTTTCTCCAATCTTCCCAAAACTCTGGATTCTGATAGAGGGCCATGAGACTTAGACCTGAGTGCAAAAATGGAGGCTCTAGCCCCTTCCAGAGCTGAGATATCGAAACTCAAAAATTGGGCCCGAAAAATAAAACGACAGTGGTACCCCTTACGTTTTTTTTTTTTGGGCGAAAAATTAAGTTTCTCCAATCTTCCCAAAACTCTGGATTCTGATAGAGGGCCATGAGACTTAGACCTGAGTGCAAAAATGGAGGCTCTAGCCCCTTCCAGAGCTGAGATATCGAAACTCAAAAATTGGGCCCGAAAAAAAAACGACAGTGGTACCCCTTACGTTTTTTTTGGGGGGGGCGAAAAATTAAGTTTCTCCAATCTTCCCAAAACTCTGGATCCTGATAGAGGGCCATGAGACTTAGACCTGAGTGCAAAAATGGAGGCTCTAGCCCCTTCCAGAGCTGAGATATCGAAACTCAAAAATTGGGCCCGAAAAAAAAACGACAGTGGTACCCCTTACGTTTTTTTTGGGGGGGCGAAAAATTAAGTTTCTCCAATCTTCCCAAAACTCTGGATCCTGATAGAGGGCCATGAGACTTAGACCTGAGTGCAAAAATGGAGGCTCTAGCCCCTTCCAGAGCTGAGATATCGAAACTCAAAAATTGGGCCCGAAAAAAAAAACGACAGTGGTACCCCTTACGTTTTTTTTGGGGGGGCGAAAAATTAAGTTTCTCCAATCTTCCCAAAACTCTGGATTCTGATAGAGGGCCATGAGACTTAGACCTGAGTGCAAAAATGGAGGCTCTAGCCCCTTCCAGAGCTGAGATATCGAAACTCAAAAATTGGGCCCGAAAAAAAAACGACAGTGGTACCCCTTACGTTTTTTTTGGGGGGGCGAAAAATTAAGTTTCTCCAATCTTCCCAAAACTCTGGATTCTGATAGAGGGCCATGAGACTTAGACCTGAGTGCAAAAATGGAGGCTCTAGCCCCTTCCAGAGCTGAGATATCGAAACTCAAAAAGTGGGCCCGAAAAAAAAACGACAGTGGTACCCCTTACGTTTTTTTTTTTGGGCGAAAAATTAAGTTTCTCCAATCTTCCCAAAACTCTGGATTCGGATAGAGGGCCATGAGACTTAGACCTGAGTGCAAAAATGGAGGCTCTAGCCCCTTCCAGAGCTGAGATATCGAAACTCAAAAATTGGGCCCGAAAAAAAAACGACAGTGGTACCCCTTACGTTTTTTTGGGGGGGGGCGAAAAATTAAGTTTCTCCAATCTTCCCAAAACTCTGGATTCTGATAGAGGGCCATGAGACTTAGACCTGAGTGCAAAAATGGAGGCTCTAGCCCCTTCCAGAGCTGAGATATCGAAACTCAAAAATTGGGCCCGAAAAAAAAACGACAGTGGTACCCCTTACGTTTTTTTTTTTTGGGCGAAAAATTAAGTTTCTCCAATCTTCCCAAAACTCTGGATTCTGATAGAGGGCCATGAGACTTAGACCTGAGTGCAAAAATGGAGGCTCTAGCCCCTTCCAGAGCTGAGATATCGAAACTCAAAAATTGGGCCCGAAAAAAAAACGACAGTGGTACCCCTTACGTTTTTTTTGGGGGGGCGAAAAATTAAGTTTCTCCAATCTTCCCAAAACTCTGGATCCTGATAGAGGGCCATGAGACTTAGACCTGAGTGCAAAAATGGAGGCTCTAGCCCCTTCCAGAGCTGAGATATCGAAACTCAAAAATTGGGCCCGAAAAAAAAACGACAGTGGTACCCCTTACGTTTTTTTTGGGGGGGCGAAAAATTAAGTTTCTCCAATCTTCCCAAAACTCTGGATTCTGATAGAGGGCCATGAGACTTAGACCTGAGTGCAAAAATGGAGGCTCTAGCCCCTTCCAGAGCTGAGATATCGAAACTCAAAAATTGGGCCCGAAAAAAAAACGACAGTGGTACCCCTTACGTTTTTTTTGGGGGGGCGAAAAATTAAGTTTCTCCAATCTTCCCAAAACTCTGGATTCTGATAGAGGGCCATGAGACTTAGACCTGAGTGCAAAAATGGAGGCTCTAGCCCCTTCCAGAGCTGAGATATCGAAACTCAAAAAGTGGGCCCGAAAAAAAAAACGACAGTGGTACCCCTTACGTTTTTTTTTTTTGGGCGAAAAATTAAGTTTCTCCAATCTTCCCAAAACTCTGGATTCTGATAGAGGGCCATGAGACTTAGACCTGAGTGCAAAAATGGAGGCTCTAGCCCCTTCCAGAGCTGAGATATCGAAACTCAAAAAGTGGGCCCGAAAAAAAAACGACAGTGGTACCCCTTACGTTTTTTTTTTTGGGCGAAAAATTAAGTTTCTCCAATCTTCCCAAAACTCTGGATTCTGATAGAGGGCCATGAGACTTAGACCTGAGTGCAAAAATGGAGGCTCTAGCCCCTTCCAGAGCTGAGATATCGAAACTCAAAAATTGGGCCCGAAAAAAAAAACGACAGTGGTACCCCTTACGTTTTTTTTTTTGGGCGAAAAATTAAGTTTCTCCAATCTTCCCAAAACTCTGGATTCTGATAGAGGGCCATGAGACTTAGACCTGAGTGCAAAAATGGAGGCTCTAGCCCCTTCCAGAGCTGAGATATCGAAACTCAAAAATTGGGCCTGAAAAAAAAACGACAGTGGTACCCCTTACGTTTTTTTTTGGGGGCGAAAAATTAAGTTTCTCCAATCTTCCCAAAACTCTGGATTCTGATAGAGGGCCATGAGACTTAGACCTGAGTGCAAAAATGGAGGCTCTAGCCCCTTCCAGAGCTGAGATATCGAAACTCAAAAATTGGGCCCGAAAAAAAACCGACAGTGGTACCCCTTACGTTTTTTTTTTTTTTGGGCAAAAAATTAAGTTTCTCCAATCTTCCCAAAACTCTGGATCCTGATAGAGGGCCATGAGACTTAGACCTGAGTGCAAAAATGGAGGCTCTAGCCCCTTCCAGAGCTGAGATATCGAAACTCAAAAATTGGGCCCGAAAAAAAAACGACAGTGGTACCCCTTACGTTTTTTTTTTTGGGCGAAATATTAAGTTTCTCCAATCTTCCCAAAACTCTGGATTCTGATAGAGGGCCATGAGACTTAGACCTGAGTGCAAAAATGGAGGCTCTAGCCCCTTCCAGAGCTGAGATATCGAAACTCAAAAATTGGGCCCGAAAAATAAAACGACAGTGGTACCCCTTACGTTTTTTTTGGGGGGGGGCGAAAAATTAAGTTTCTCCAATCTTCCCAAAACTCTGGATTCTGATAGAGGGCCATGAGACTTAGACCTGAGTGCAAAAATGGAGGCTCTAGCCCCTTCCAGAGCTGAGATATCGAAACTCAAAAAGTGGGCCCGAAAAAAAAACGACAGTGGTACCCCTTACGTTTTTTTTTTTGGGCGAAAAATTAAGTTTCTCCAATCTTCCCAAAACTCTGGATTCTGATAGAGGGCCATGATACTTAGACCTGAGTGCAAAAATGGAGGCTCTAGCCCCTTCCAGAGCTGAGATATCGAAACTCAAAAATTGGGCCCGAAAAAAAAACGACAGTGGTACCCCTTACGTTTTTTTTTTTGGGCGAAAAATTAAGTTTCTCCAATCTTCCCAAAACTCTGGATTCTGATAGAGGGCCATGAGACTTAGACCTGAGTGCAAAAATGGAGGCTCTAGCCCCTTCCAGAGCTGAGATATCGAAACTCAAAAATTGGGCCCGAAAAAAAAACGACAGTGGTACCCCTTACGTTTTTTTTTTGGGGGCGAAAAATTAAGTTTCTCCAATCTTCCCAAAACTCTGGATTCTGATAGAGGGCCATGAGACTTAGACCTGAGTGCAAAAATGGAGGCTCTAGCCCCTTCCAGAGCTGAGATATCGAAACTCAAAAATTGGGCCCGAAAAAAAAAACGACAGTGGTACCCCTTACGTTTTTTTTGGGGGGGCGAAAAATTAAGTTTCTCCAATCTTCCCAAAACTCTGGATCCTGATAGAGGGCCATGAGACTTAGACCTGAGTGCAAAAATGGAGGCTCTAGCCCCTTCCAGAGCTGAGATATCGAAACTCAAAAATTGGGCCCGAAAAAAAAACGACAGTGGTACCCCTTACGTTTTTTTTGGGGGGGCGAAAAATTAAGTTTCTCCAATCTTCCCAAAACTCTGGATTCTGATAGAGGGCCATGAGACTTAGACCTGAGTGCAAAAATGGAGGCTCTAGCCCCTTCCAGAGCTGAGATATCGAAACTCAAAAATTGGGCCCGAAAAAAAAACGACAGTGGTACCCCTTACGTTTTTTTTGGGGGGGGGCGAAAAATTAAGTTTCTCCAATCTTCCCAAAACTCTGGATCCTGATAGAGGGCCATGAGACTTAGACCTGAGTGCAAAAATGGAGGCTCTAGCCCCTTCCAGAGCTGAGATATCGAAACTCAAAAATTGGGCCCGAAAAAAAAACGACAGTGGTACCCCTTACGTTTTTTTTGGGGGGGCGAAAAATTAAGTTTCTCCAATCTTCCCAAAACTCTGGATCCTGATAGAGGGCCATGAGACTTAGACTTGAGTGCAAAAATGGAGGCTCTAGCCCCTTCCAGAGCTGAGATATCGAAACTCAAAAATTGGGCCCGAAAAAAAAAACGACAGTGGTACCCCTTACGTTTTTTTTGGGGGGGCGAAAAATTAAGTTTCTCCAATCTTCCCAAAACTCTGGATTCTGATAGAGGGCCATGAGACTTAGACCTGAGTGCAAAAATGGAGGCTCTAGCCCCTTCCAGAGCTGAGATATCGAAACTCAAAAATTGGGCCCGAAAAAAAAACGACAGTGGTACCCCTTACGTTTTTTTTGGGGGGGCGAAAAATTAAGTTTCTCCAATCTTCCCAAAACTCTGGATTCTGATAGAGGGCCATGAGACTTAGACCTGAGTGCAAAAATGGAGGCTCTAGCCCCTTCCAGAGCTGAGATATCGAAACTCAAAAATTGGGCCCGAAAAATAAAACGACAGTGGTACCCCTTACGTTTTTTTTTTTTGGGCGAAAAATTAAGTTTCTCCAATCTTCCCAAAACTCTGGATTCTGATAGAGGGCCATGAGACTTAGACCTGAGTGCAAAAATGGAGGCTCTAGCCCCTTCCAGAGCTGAGATATCGAAACTCAAAAATTGGGCCCGAAAAAAAAACGACAGTGGTACCCCTTACGTTTTTTTTTTTTGGGCGAAAAATTAAGTTTCTCCAATCTTCCCAAAACTCTGGATTCTGATAGAGGGCCATGAGACTTAGACCTGAGTGCAAAAATGGAGGCTCTAGCCCCTTCCAGAGCTGAGATATCGAAACTCAAAAATTGGGCCCGAAAAAAAAACGACAGTGGTACCCCTTACGTTTTTTTTGGGGGGGCGAAAAATTAAGTTTCTCCAATCTTCCCAAAACTCTGGATCCTGATAGAGGGCCATGAGACTTAGACCTGAGTGCAAAAATGGAGGCTCTAGCCCCTTCCAGAGCTGAGATATCGAAACTCAAAAATTGGGCCCGAAAAAAAAACGACAGTGGTACCCCTTACGTTTTTTTTGGGGGGGCGAAAAATTAAGTTTCTCCAATCTTCCCAAAACTCTGGATTCTGATAGAGGGCCATGAGACTTAGACCTGAGTGCAAAAATGGAGGCTCTAGCCCCTTCCAGAGCTGAGATATCGAAACTCAAAAATTGGGCCCGAAAAAAAAACGACAGTGGTACCCCTTACGTTTTTTTTTTTTGGGCGAAAAATTAAGTTTCTCCAATCTTCCCAAAACTCTGGATTCTGATAGAGGGCCATGAGACTTAGACCTGAGTGCAAAAATGGAGGCTCTAGCCCCTTCCAGAGCTGAGATATCGAAACTCAAAAATTGGGCCCGAAAAAAAAACGACAGTGGTACCCCTTACGTTTTTTTTTTTGGGCGAAAAATTAAGTTTCTCCAATCTTCCCAAAACTCTGGATTCTGATAGAGGGCCATGAGACTTAGACCTGAGTGCAAAAATGGAGGCTCTAGCCCCTTCCAGAGCTGAGATATCGAAACTCAAAAATTGGGCCCGAAAAAAAAACGACAGTGGTACCCCTTACGTTTTTTTTGGGGGGGCGAAAAATTAAGTTTCTCCAATCTTCCCAAAACTCTGGATCCTGATAGAGGGCCATGAGACTTAGACCTGAGTGCAAAAATGGAGGCTCTAGCCCCTTCCAGAGCTGAGATATCGAAACTCAAAAATTGGGCCCGAAAAAAAAACGACAGTGGTACCCCTTACGTTTTTTTTGGGGGGGCGAAAAATTAAGTTTCTCCAATCTTCCCAAAACTCTGGATTCTGATAGAGGGCCATGAGACTTAGACCTGAGTGCAAAAATGGAGGCTCTAGCCCCTTCCAGAGCTGAGATATCGAAACTCAAAAATTGGGCCCGAAAAAAAAACGACAGTGGTACCCCTTACGTTTTTTTTGGGGGGGCGAAAAATTAAGTTTCTCCAATCTTCCCAAAACTCTGGATTCTGATAGAGGGCCATGAGACTTAGACCTGAGTGCAAAAATGGAGGCTCTAGCCCCTTCCAGAGCTGAGATATCGAAACTCAAAAAGTGGGCCCGAAAAAAAAACGACAGTGGTACCCCTTACGTTTTTTTTTTTTGGGCGAAAAATTAAGTTTCTCCAATCTTCCCAAAACTCTGGATTCTGATAGAGGGCCATGAGACTTAGACCTGAGTGCAAAAATGGAGGCTCTAGCCCCTTCCAGAGCTGAGATATCGAAACTCAAAAATTGGGCCTGAAAAAAAAACGACAGTGGTACCCCTTACGTTTTTTTTGGGGGGCGAAAAATTAAGTTTCTCCAATCTTCCCAAAACTCTGGATTCTGATAGAGGGCCATGAGACTTAGACCTGAGTGCAAAAATGGAGGCTCTAGCCCCTTCCAGAGCTGAGATATCGAAACTCAAAAATTGGGCCCGAAAAAAAAACGACAGTGGTACCCCTTACGTTTTTTTTTTTGGGCGAAATATTAAGTTTCTCCAATCTTCCCAAAACTCTGGATTCTGATAGAGGGCCATGAGACTTAGACCTGAGTGCAAAAATGGAGGCTCTAGCCCCTTCCAGAGCTGAGATATCGAAACTCAAAAATTGGGCCCGAAAAATAAAACGACAGTGGTACCCCTTACGATTTTTTTTTTTGGGCGAAAAATTAAGTTTCTCCAATCTTCCCAAAACTCTGGATTCTGATAGAGGGCCATGAGACTTAGACCTGAGTGCAAAAATGGAGGCTCTAGCCCCTTCCAGAGCTGAGATATCGAAACTCAAAAATTGGGCCCGAAAAAAAAACGACAGTGGTACCCCTTACGTTTTTTTTTTTGGGCGAAATATTAAGTTTCTCCAATCTTCCCAAAACTCTGGATTCTGATAGAGGGCCATGAGACTTAGACCTGAGTGCAAAAATGGAGGCTCTAGCCCCTTCCAGAGCTGAGATATCGAAACTCAAAAATTGGGCCCGAAAAATAAAACGACAGTGGTACCCCTTACGTTTTTTTTGGGGGGGGCGAAAAATTAAGTTTCTCCAATCTTCCCAAAACTCTGGATTCTGATAGAGGGCCATGAGACTTAGACCTGAGTGCAAAAATGGAGGCTCTAGCCCCTTCCAGAGCTGAGATATCGAAACTCAAAAAGTGGGCCCGAAAAAAAAACGACAGTGGTACCCCTTACGTTTTTTTTTTTGGGCGAAAAATTAAGTTTCTCCAATCTTCCCAAAACTCTGGATTCTGATAGAGGGCCATGAGACTTAGACCTGAGTGCAAAAATGGAGGCTCTAGCCCCTTCCAGAGCTGAGATATCGAAACTCAAAAATTGGGCCCGAAAAAAAAACGACAGTGGTACCCCTTACGTTTTTTTTTTTTGGGCGAAAAATTAAGTTTCTCCAATCTTCCCAAAACTCTGGATTCTGATAGAGGGCCATGAGACTTAGACCTGAGTGCAAAAATGGAGGCTCTAGCCCCTTCCAGAGCTGAGATATCGAAACTCAAAAATTGGGCCTGAAAAAAAAACGACAGTGGTACCCCTTACGTTTTTTTTTGGGGGCGAAAAATTAAGTTTCTCCAATCTTCCCAAAACTCTGGATTCTGATAGAGGGCCATGAGACTTAGACCTGAGTGCAAAAATGGAGGCTCTAGCCCCTTCCAGAGCTGAGATATCGAAACTCAAAAATTGGGCCCGAAAAAAAAACGACAGTGGTACCCCTTACGTTTTTTTTTTTTGGGCGAAAAATTAAGTTTCTCCAATCTTCCCAAAACTCTGGATCCTGATAGAGGGCCATGAGACTTAGACCTGAGTGCAAAAATGGAGGCTCTAGCCCCTTCCAGAGCTGAGATATCGAAACTCAAAAATTGGGCCCGAAAAAAAAAACGACAGTGGTACCCCTTACATTTTTTTTTTGGGCGAAATATTAAGTTTCTCCAATCTTCCCAAAACTCTGGATTCTGATAGAGGGCCATGAGACTTAGACCTGAGTGCAAAAATGGAGGCTCTAGCCCCTTCCAGAGCTGAGATATCGAAACTCAAAAATTGGGCCCGAAAAATAAAACGACAGTGGTACCCCTTACGTTTTTTTTTTTTGGGCGAAAAATTAAGTTTCTCCAATCTTCCCAAAACTCTGGATTCTGATAGAGGGCCATGAGACTTAGACCTGAGTGCAAAAATGGAGGCTCTAGCCCCTTCCAGAGCTGAGATATCGAAACTCAAAAATTGGGCCCGAAAAAAAAACGACAGTGGTACCCCTTACGTTTTTTTTGGGGGGGGCGAAAAATTAAGTTTCTCCAATCTTCCCAAAACTCTGGATCCTGATAGAGGGCCATGAGACTTAGACCTGAGTGCAAAAATGGAGGCTCTAGCCCCTTCCAGAGCTGAGATATCGAAACTCAAAAATTGGGCCCGAAAAAAAAACGACAGTGGTACCCCTTACGTTTTTTTTGGGGGGGCGAAAAATTAAGTTTCTCCAATCTTCCCAAAACTCTGGATCCTGATAGAGGGCCATGAGACTTAGACTTGAGTGCAAAAATGGAGGCTCTAGCCCCTTCCAGAGCTGAGATATCGAAACTCAAAAATTGGGCCCGAAAAAAAAAACGACAGTGGTACCCCTTACGTTTTTTTTGGGGGGGCGAAAAATTAAGTTTCTCCAATCTTCCCAAAACTCTGGATTCTGATAGAGGGCCATGAGACTTAGACCTGAGTGCAAAAATGGAGGCTCTAGCCCCTTCCAGAGCTGAGATATCGAAACTCAAAAATTGGGCCCGAAAAAAAAACGACAGTGGTACCCCTTACGTTTTTTTTGGGGGGGCGAAAAATTAAGTTTCTCCAATCTTCCCAAAACTCTGGATTCTGATAGAGGGCCATGAGACTTAGACCTGAGTGCAAAAATGGAGGCTCTAGCCCCTTCCAGAGCTGAGATATCGAAACTCAAAAATTGGGCCCGAAAAATAAAACGACAGTGGTACCCCTTACGTTTTTTTTTTTTGGGCGAAAAATTAAGTTTCTCCAATCTTCCCAAAACTCTGGATTCTGATAGAGGGCCATGAGACTTAGACCTGAGTGCAAAAATGGAGGCTCTAGCCCCTTCCAGAGCTGAGATATCGAAACTCAAAAATTGGGCCCGAAAAAAAAACGACAGTGGTACCCCTTACGTTTTTTTTTTTTGGGCGAAAAATTAAGTTTCTCCAATCTTCCCAAAACTCTGGATTCTGATAGAGGGCCATGAGACTTAGACCTGAGTGCAAAAATGGAGGCTCTAGCCCCTTCCAGAGCTGAGATATCGAAACTCAAAAATTGGGCCCGAAAAAAAAACGACAGTGGTACCCCTTACGTTTTTTTTGGGGGGGCGAAAAATTAAGTTTCTCCAATCTTCCCAAAACTCTGGATCCTGATAGAGGGCCATGAGACTTAGACCTGAGTGCAAAAATGGAGGCTCTAGCCCCTTCCAGAGCTGAGATATCGAAACTCAAAAATTGGGCCCGAAAAAAAAACGACAGTGGTACCCCTTACGTTTTTTTTGGGGGGGCGAAAAATTAAGTTTCTCCAATCTTCCCAAAACTCTGGATTCTGATAGAGGGCCATGAGACTTAGACCTGAGTGCAAAAATGGAGGCTCTAGCCCCTTCCAGAGCTGAGATATCGAAACTCAAAAATTGGGCCCGAAAAAAAAACGACAGTGGTACCCCTTACGTTTTTTTTTTTTGGGCGAAAAATTAAGTTTCTCCAATCTTCCCAAAACTCTGGATTCTGATAGAGGGCCATGAGACTTAGACCTGAGTGCAAAAATGGAGGCTCTAGCCCCTTCCAGAGCTGAGATATCGAAACTCAAAAATTGGGCCCGAAAAAAAAACGACAGTGGTACCCCTTACGTTTTTTTTTTTGGGCGAAAAATTAAGTTTCTCCAATCTTCCCAAAACTCTGGATTCTGATAGAGGGCCATGAGACTTAGACCTGAGTGCAAAAATGGAGGCTCTAGCCCCTTCCAGAGCTGAGATATCGAAACTCAAAAATTGGGCCCGAAAAAAAAACGACAGTGGTACCCCTTACGTTTTTTTTGGGGGGGCGAAAAATTAAGTTTCTCCAATCTTCCCAAAACTCTGGATCCTGATAGAGGGCCATGAGACTTAGACCTGAGTGCAAAAATGGAGGCTCTAGCCCCTTCCAGAGCTGAGATATCGAAACTCAAAAATTGGGCCCGAAAAAAAAACGACAGTGGTACCCCTTACGTTTTTTTTGGGGGGGCGAAAAATTAAGTTTCTCCAATCTTCCCAAAACTCTGGATTCTGATAGAGGGCCATGAGACTTAGACCTGAGTGCAAAAATGGAGGCTCTAGCCCCTTCCAGAGCTGAGATATCGAAACTCAAAAATTGGGCCCGAAAAAAAAACGACAGTGGTACCCCTTACGTTTTTTTTGGGGGGGCGAAAAATTAAGTTTCTCCAATCTTCCCAAAACTCTGGATTCTGATAGAGGGCCATGAGACTTAGACCTGAGTGCAAAAATGGAGGCTCTAGCCCCTTCCAGAGCTGAGATATCGAAACTCAAAAAGTGGGCCCGAAAAAAAAACGACAGTGGTACCCCTTACGTTTTTTTTTTTTTGGGCGAAAAATTAAGTTTCTCCAATCTTCCCAAAACTCTGGATTCTGATAGAGGGCCATGAGACTTAGACCTGAGTGCAAAAATGGAGGCTCTAGCCCCTTCCAGAGCTGAGATATCGAAACTCAAAAATTGGGCCTGAAAAAAAAACGACAGTGGTACCCCTTACGTTTTTTTTGGGGGGCGAAAAATTAAGTTTCTCCAATCTTCCCAAAACTCTGGATTCTGATAGAGGGCCATGAGACTTAGACCTGAGTGCAAAAATGGAGGCTCTAGCCCCTTCCAGAGCTGAGATATCGAAACTCAAAAATTGGGCCCGAAAAAAAAACGACAGTGGTACCCCTTACGTTTTTTTTTTTGGGCGAAATATTAAGTTTCTCCAATCTTCCCAAAACTCTGGATTCTGATAGAGGGCCATGAGACTTAGACCTGAGTGCAAAAATGGAGGCTCTAGCCCCTTCCAGAGCTGAGATATCGAAACTCAAAAATTGGGCCCGAAAAATAAAACGACAGTGGTACCCCTTACGTTTTTTTTTTTTGGGCGAAAAATTAAGTTTCTCCAATCTTCCCAAAACTCTGGATTCTGATAGAGGGCCATGAGACTTAGACCTGAGTGCAAAAATGGAGGCTCTAGCCCCTTCCAGAGCTGAGATATCGAAACTCAAAAATTGGGCCCGAAAAAAAAACGACAGTGGTACCCCTTACGTTTTTTTTGGGGGGGGCGAAAAATTAAGTTTCTCCAATCTTCCCAAAACTCTGGATTCTGATAGAGGGCCATGAGACTTAGACCTGAGTGCAAAAATGGAGGCTCTAGCCCCTTCCAGAGCTGAGATATCGAAACTCAAAAATTGGGCCCGAAAAAAAAACGACAGTGGTACCCCTTACGTTTTTTTTTTTTGGGCGAAAAATTAAGTTTCTCCAATCTTCCCAAAACTCTGGATTCTGATAGAGGGCCATGAGACTTAGACCTGAGTGCAAAAATGGAGGCTCTAGCCCCTTCCAGAGCTGAGATATCGAAACTCAAAAATTGGGCCCGAAAAAAAAACGACAGTGGTACCCCTTACGTTTTTTTTGGGGGGGCGAAAAATTAAGTTTCTCCAATCTTCCCAAAACTCTGGATTCTGATAGAGGGCCATGAGACTTAGACCTGAGTGCAAAAATGGAGGCTCTAGCCCCTTCCAGAGCTGAGATATCGAAACTCAAAAATTGGGCCCGAAAAAAAAACGACAGTGGTACCCCTTACGTTTTTTTTGGGGGGGCGAAAAATTAAGTTTCTCCAATCTTCCCAAAACTCTGGATTCTGATAGAGGGCCATGAGACTTAGACCTGAGTGCAAAAATGGAGGCTCTAGCCCCTTCCAGAGCTGAGATATCGAAACTCAAAAAGTGGGCCCGAAAAAAAAACGACAGTGGTACCCCTTACGTTTTTTTTTTTTGGGCGAAAAATTAAGTTTCTCCAATCTTCCCAAAACTCTGGATTCTGATAGAGGGCCATGAGACTTAGACCTGAGTGCAAAAATGGAGGCTCTAGCCCCTTCCAGAGCTGAGATATCGAAACTCAAAAAGTGGGCCCGAAAAAAAAACGACAGTGGTACCCCTTACGTTTTTTTTTTTGGGCGAAAAATTAAGTTTCTCCAATCTTCCCAAAACTCTGGATTCTGATAGAGGGCCATGAGACTTAGACCTGAGTGCAAAAATGGAGGCTCTAGCCCCTTCCAGAGCTGAGATATCGAAACTCAAAAATTGGGCCCGAAAAAAAAACGACAGTGGTACCCCTTACGTTTTTTTTTTTGGGCGAAAAATTAAGTTTCTCCAATCTTCCCAAAACTCTGGATTCTGATAGAGGGCCATGAGACTTAGACCTGAGTGCAAAAATGGAGGCTCTAGCCCCTTCCAGAGCTGAGATATCGAAACTCAAAAATTGGGCCTGAAAAAAAAACGACAGTGGTACCCCTTACGTTTTTTTTTGGGGGCGAAAAATTAAGTTTCTCCAATCTTCCCAAAACTCTGGATTCTGATAGAGGGCCATGAGACTTAGACCTGAGTGCAAAAATGGAGGCTCTAGCCCCTTCCAGAGCTGAGATATCGAAACTCAAAAATTGGGCCCGAAAAAAAAACGACAGTGGTACCCCTTACGTTTTTTTTGGGGGGGCGAAAAATTAAGTTTCTCCAATCTTCCCAAAACTCTGGATCCTGATAGAGGGCCATGAGACTTAGACCTGAGTGCAAAAATGGAGGCTCTAGCCCCTTCCAGAGCTGAGATATCGAAACTCAAAAATTGGGCCCGAAAAAAAAACGACAGTGGTACCCCTTACGTTTTTTTTGGGTGGGCGAAAAATTAAGTTTCTCCAATCTTCCCAAAACTCTGGATTCTGATAGAGGGCCATGAGACTTAGACCTGAGTGCAAAAATGGAGGCTCTAGCCCCTTCCAGAGCTGAGATATCGAAACTCAAAAATTGGGCCCCGAAAAAAAAACGACAGTGGTACCCCTTACGTTTTTTTTGGGGGGGCGAAAAATTAAGTTTCTCCAATCTTCCCAAAACTCTGGATTCTGATAGAGGGCAATGAGACTTAGACCTGAGTGCAAAAATGGAGGCTCTAGCCCCTTCCAGAGCTGAGATATCGAAACTCAAAAAGTGGGCCCGAAAAAAAAACGACAGTGGTACCCCTTACGTTTTTTTTTTTGAGCGAAAAATTAAGTTTCTCCAATCTTCCCAAAACTCTGGATTCTGATAGAGGGCCATGCGACTTAGACCTGAGTGCAAAAATGGAGGCTCTAGCCCCTTCCAGAGCTGAGATATCGAAACTCAAAAAGTGGGCCCGAAAAAAAAACGACAGTGGTACCCCTTACGGTTTTTTTTTTTTGGGCGAAAAATTAAGTTTCTCCAATCTTCCCAAAACTCTGGATTCTGATAGAGGGCCATGAGACTTAGACCTGAGTGCAAAAATGGAGGCTCTAGCCCCTTCCAGAGCTGAGATATCGAAACTCAAAAATTGGGCCCGAAAAAAAAACGACAGTGGTACCCCTTACGTTTTTTTTTTTGGGCGAAAAATTAAGTTTCTCCAATCTTCCCAAAACTCTGGATTCTGATAGAGGGCCATGAGACTTAGACCTGAGTGTAAAAATGGAGGCTCTAGCCCCTTCCAGAGCTGAGATATCGAAACTCAAAAATTGGGCCCGAAAAAAAAAACGACAGTGGTACCCCTTACGTTTTTTTGGGGGGGCGAAAAATTAAGTTTCTCCAATCTTCCCAAAACTCTGGATTCTGATAGAGGGCCATGAGACTTAGACCTGAGTGCAAAAATGGAGGCTCTAGCCCCTTCCAGAGCTGAGATATCGAAACTCAAAAATTGGGCCCGAAAAATAAAACGACAGTGGTACCCCTTACGTTTTTTTTTTTTGGGCGAAAAATTAAGTTTCTCCAATCTTCCCAAAACTCTGGATTCTGATAGAGGGCCATGAGACTTAGACCTGAGTGCAAAAATGGAGGCTCTAGCCCCTTCCAGAGCTGAGATATCGAAACTCAAAAATTGGGCCCGAAAAAAAAAACGACAGTGGTACCCCTTACGTTTTTTTTTTTTTGGGCGAAAAATTAAGTTTCTCCAATCTTCCCAAAACTCTGGATTCTGATAGAGGGCCATGAGACTTAGACCTGAGTGCAAAAATGGAGGCTCTAGCCCCTTCCAGAGCTGAGATATCGAAACTCAAAAATTGGGCCCGAAAAAAAAACGACAGTGGTACCCCTTACGTTTTTTTTGGGGGGGCGAAAAATTAAGTTTCTCCAATCTTCCCAAAACTCTGGATCCTGATAGAGGGCCATGAGACTTAGACCTGAGTGCAAAAATGGAGGCTCTAGCCCCTTCCAGAGCTGAGATATCGAAACTCAAAAATTGGGCCCGAAAAAAAAACGACAGTGGTACCCCTTACGTTTTTTTTGGGGGGGCGAAAAATTAAGTTTCTCCAATCTTCCCAAAACTCTGGATTCTGATAGAGGGCCATGAGACTTAGACCTGAGTGCAAAAATGGAGGCTCTAGCCCCTTCCAGAGCTGAGATATCGAAACTCAAAAATTGGGCCCGAAAAAAAAACGACAGTGGTACCCCTTACGTTTTTTTTTTTTGGGCGAAAAATTAAGTTTCTCCAATCTTCCCAAAACTCTGGATTCTGATAGAGGGCCATGAGACTTAGACCTGAGTGCAAAAATGGAGGCTCTAGCCCCTTCCAGAGCTGAGATATCGAAACTCAAAAATTGGGCCCGAAAAAAAAACGACAGTGGTACCCCTTACGTTTTTTTTTTTTGGGCGAAAAATTAAGTTTCTCCAATCTTCCCAAAACTCTGGATTCTGATAGAGGGCCATGAGACTTAGACCTGAGTGCAAAAATGGAGGCTCTAGCCCCTTCCAGAGCTGAGATATCGAAACTCAAAAATTGGGCCCGAAAAAAAAACGACAGTGGTACCCCTTACGTTTTTTTTGGGGGGGCGAAAAATTAAGTTTCTCCAATCTTCCCAAAACTCTGGATCCTGATAGAGGGCCATGAGACTTAGACCTGAGTGCAAAAATGGAGGCTCTAGCCCCTTCCAGAGCTGAGATATCGAAACTCAAAAATTGGGCCCGAAAAAAAAACGACAGTGGTACCCCTTACGTTTTTTTTGGGGGGGCGAAAAATTAAGTTTCTCCAATCTTCCCAAAACTCTGGATTCTGATAGAGGGCCATGAGACTTAGACCTGAGTGCAAAAATGGAGGCTCTAGCCCCTTCCAGAGCTGAGATATCGAAACTCAAAAATTGGGCCCGAAAAAAAAACGACAGTGGTACCCCTTACGTTTTTTTTGGGGGGGCGAAAAATTAAGTTTCTCCAATCTTCCCAAAACTCTGGATTCTGATAGAGGGCCATGAGACTTAGACCTGAGTGCAAAAATGGAGGCTCTAGCCCCTTCCAGAGCTGAGATATCGAAACTCAAAAAGTGGGCCCGAAAAAAAAACGACAGTGGTACCCCTTACGTTTTTTTTTTTTGGGCGAAAAATTAAGTTTCTCCAATCTTCCCAAAACTCTGGATTCTGATAGAGGGCCATGAGACTTAGACCTGAGTGCAAAAATGGAGGCTCTAGCCCCTTCCAGAGCTGAGATATCGAAACTCAAAAATTGGGCCTGAAAAAAAAACGACAGTGGTACCCCTTACGTTTTTTTTGGGGGGCGAAAAATTAAGTTTCTCCAATCTTCCCAAAACTCTGGATTCTGATAGAGGGCCATGAGACTTAGACCTGAGTGCAAAAATGGAGGCTCTAGCCCCTTCCAGAGCTGAGATATCGAAACTCAAAAATTGGGCCCGAAAAAAAAACGACAGTGGTACCCCTTACGTTTTTTTTTTTGGGCGAAATATTAAGTTTCTCCAATCTTCCCAAAACTCTGGATTCTGATAGAGGGCCATGAGACTTAGACCTGAGTGCAAAAATGGAGGCTCTAGCCCCTTCCAGAGCTGAGATATCGAAACTCAAAAATTGGGCCCGAAAAATAAAACGACAGTGGTACCCCTTACGTTTTTTTTTTTTGGGCGAAAAATTAAGTTTCTCCAATCTTCCCAAAACTCTGGATTCTGATAGAGGGCCATGAGACTTAGACCTGAGTGCAAAAATGGAGGCTCTAGCCCCTTCCAGAGCTGAGATATCGAAACTCAAAAATTGGGCCCGAAAAAAAAACGACAGTGGTACCCCTTACGTTTTTTTTTTTGGGCGAAATATTAAGTTTCTCCAATCTTCCCAAAACTCTGGATTCTGATAGAGGGCCATGAGACTTAGACCTGAGTGCAAAAATGGAGGCTCTAGCCCCTTCCAGAGCTGAGATATCGAAACTCAAAAATTGGGCCCGAAAAATAAAACGACAGTGGTACCCCTTACGTTTTTTTTGGGGGGGGCGAAAAATTAAGTTTCTCCAATCTTCCCAAAACTCTGGATTCTGATAGAGGGCCATGAGACTTAGACCTGAGTGCAAAAATGGAGGCTCTAGCCCCTTCCAGAGCTGAGATATCGAAACTCAAAAAGTGGGCCCGAAAAAAAAACGACAGTGGTACCCCTTACGTTTTTTTTTTTGGGCGAAAAATTAAGTTTCTCCAATCTTCCCAAAACTCTGGATTCTGATAGAGGGCCATGAGACTTAGACCTGAGTGCAAAAATGGAGGCTCTAGCCCCTTCCAGAGCTGAGATATCGAAACTCAAAAATTGGGCCCGAAAAAAAAACGACAGTGGTACCCCTTACGTTTTTTTTTTTTTGGGCGAAAAATTAAGTTTCTCCAATCTTCCCAAAACTCTGGATTCTGATAGAGGGCCATGAGACTTAGACCTGAGTGCAAAAATGGAGGCTCTAGCCCCTTCCAGAGCTGAGATATCGAAACTCAAAAATTGGGCCTGAAAAAAAAACGACAGTGGTACCCCTTACGTTTTTTTTGGGGGGCGAAAAATTAAGTTTCTCCAATCTTCCCAAAACTCTGGATTCTGATAGAGGGCCATGAGACTTAGACCTGAGTGCAAAAATGGAGGCTCTAGCCCCTTCCAGAGCTGAGATATCGAAACTCAAAAATTGGGCCCGAAAAAAAAACGACAGTGGTACCCCTTACGTTTTTTTTTTTTGGGCGAAAAATTAAGTTTCTCCAATCTTCCCAAAACTCTGGATCCTGATAGAGGGCCATGAGACTTAGACCTGAGTGCAAAAATGGAGGCTCTAGCCCCTTCCAGAGCTGAGATATCGAAACTCAAAAATTGGGCCCGAAAAAAAAAACGACAGTGGTACCCCTTACATTTTTTTTTTGGGCGAAATATTAAGTTTCTCCAATCTTCCCAAAACTCTGGATTCTGATAGAGGGCCATGAGACTTAGACCTGAGTGCAAAAATGGAGGCTCTAGCCCCTTCCAGAGCTGAGATATCGAAACTCAAAAATTGGGCCCGAAAAATAAAACGACAGTGGTACCCCTTACGTTTTTTTTTTTTGGGCGAAAAATTAAGTTTCTCCAATCTTCCCAAAACTCTGGATTCTGATAGAGGGCCATGAGACTTAGACCTGAGTGCAAAAATGGAGGCTCTAGCCCCTTCCAGAGCTGAGATATCGAAACTCAAAAATTGGGCCCGAAAAAAAAACGACAGTGGTACCCCTTACGTTTTTTTTGGGGGGGGCGAAAAATTAAGTTTCTCCAATCTTCCCAAAACTCTGGATCCTGATAGAGGGCCATGAGACTTAGACCTGAGTGCAAAAATGGAGGCTCTAGCCCCTTCCAGAGCTGAGATATCGAAACTCAAAAATTGGGCCCGAAAAAAAAACGACAGTGGTACCCCTTACGTTTTTTTTGGGGGGGCGAAAAATTAAGTTTCTCCAATCTTCCCAAAACTCTGGATCCTGATAGAGGGCCATGAGACTTAGACTTGAGTGCAAAAATGGAGGCTCTAGCCCCTTCCAGAGCTGAGATATCGAAACTCAAAAATTGGGCCCGAAAAAAAAAACGACAGTGGTACCCCTTACGTTTTTTTTGGGGGGGCGAAAAATTAAGTTTCTCCAATCTTCCCAAAACTCTGGATTCTGATAGAGGGCCATGAGACTTAGACCTGAGTGCAAAAATGGAGGCTCTAGCCCCTTCCAGAGCTGAGATATCGAAACTCAAAAATTGGGCCCGAAAAAAAAACGACAGTGGTACCCCTTACGTTTTTTTTGGGGGGGCGAAAAATTAAGTTTCTCCAATCTTCCCAAAACTCTGGATTCTGATAGAGGGCCATGAGACTTAGACCTGAGTGCAAAAATGGAGGCTCTAGCCCCTTCCAGAGCTGAGATATCGAAACTCAAAAATTGGGCCCGAAAAATAAAACGACAGTGGTACCCCTTACGTTTTTTTTTTTTTGGGCGAAAAATTAAGTTTCTCCAATCTTCCCAAAACTCTGGATTCTGATAGAGGGCCATGAGACTTAGACCTGAGTGCAAAAATGGAGGCTCTAGCCCCTTCCAGAGCTGAGATATCGAAACTCAAAAATTGGGCCCGAAAAAAAAACGACAGTGGTACCCCTTACGTTTTTTTTTTTTGGGCGAAAAATTAAGTTTCTCCAATCTTCCCAAAACTCTGGATTCTGATAGAGGGCCATGAGACTTAGACCTGAGTGCAAAAATGGAGGCTCTAGCCCCTTCCAGAGCTGAGATATCGAAACTCAAAAATTGGGCCCGAAAAAAAAACGACAGTGGTACCCCTTACGTTTTTTTTGGGGGGGCGAAAAATTAAGTTTCTCCAATCTTCCCAAAACTCTGGATCCTGATAGAGGGCCATGAGACTTAGACCTGAGTGCAAAAATGGAGGCTCTAGCCCCTTCCAGAGCTGAGATATCGAAACTCAAAAATTGGGCCCGAAAAAAAAACGACAGTGGTACCCCTTACGTTTTTTTTGGGGGGGCGAAAAATTAAGTTTCTCCAATCTTCCCAAAACTCTGGATTCTGATAGAGGGCCATGAGACTTAGACCTGAGTGCAAAAATGGAGGCTCTAGCCCCTTCCAGAGCTGAGATATCGAAACTCAAAAATTGGGCCCGAAAAAAAAACGACAGTGGTACCCCTTACGTTTTTTTTTTTTGGGCGAAAAATTAAGTTTCTCCAATCTTCCCAAAACTCTGGATTCTGATAGAGGGCCATGAGACTTAGACCTGAGTGCAAAAATGGAGGCTCTAGCCCCTTCCAGAGCTGAGATATCGAAACTCAAAAATTGGGCCCGAAAAAAAAACGACAGTGGTACCCCTTACGTTTTTTTTTTTGGGCGAAAAATTAAGTTTCTCCAATCTTCCCAAAACTCTGGATTCTGATAGAGGGCCATGAGACTTAGACCTGAGTGCAAAAATGGAGGCTCTAGCCCCTTCCAGAGCTGAGATATCGAAACTCAAAAATTGGGCCCGAAAAAAAAACGACAGTGGTACCCCTTACGTTTTTTTTGGGGGGGCGAAAAATTAAGTTTCTCCAATCTTCCCAAAACTCTGGATCCTGATAGAGGGCCATGAGACTTAGACCTGAGTGCAAAAATGGAGGCTCTAGCCCCTTCCAGAGCTGAGATATCGAAACTCAAAAATTGGGCCCGAAAAAAAAACGACAGTGGTACCCCTTACGTTTTTTTTGGGGGGGCGAAAAATTAAGTTTCTCCAATCTTCCCAAAACTCTGGATTCTGATAGAGGGCCATGAGACTTAGACCTGAGTGCAAAAATGGAGGCTCTAGCCCCTTCCAGAGCTGAGATATCGAAACTCAAAAATTGGGCCCGAAAAAAAAACGACAGTGGTACCCCTTACGTTTTTTTTGGGGGGGCGAAAAATTAAGTTTCTCCAATCTTCCCAAAACTCTGGATTCTGATAGAGGGCCATGAGACTTAGACCTGAGTGCAAAAATGGAGGCTCTAGCCCCTTCCAGAGCTGAGATATCGAAACTCAAAAAGTGGGCCCGAAAAAAAAACGACAGTGGTACCCCTTACGTTTTTTTTTTTTTGGGCGAAAAATTAAGTTTCTCCAATCTTCCCAAAACTCTGGATTCTGATAGAGGGCCATGAGACTTAGACCTGAGTGCAAAAATGGAGGCTCTAGCCCCTTCCAGAGCTGAGATATCGAAACTCAAAAATTGGGCCTGAAAAAAAAACGACAGTGGTACCCCTTACGTTTTTTTTGGGGGGCGAAAAATTAAGTTTCTCCAATCTTCCCAAAACTCTGGATTCTGATAGAGGGCCATGAGACTTAGACCTGAGTGCAAAAATGGAGGCTCTAGCCCCTTCCAGAGCTGAGATATCGAAACTCAAAAATTGGGCCCGAAAAAAAAAACGACAGTGGTACCCCTTACGTTTTTTTTTTTGGGCGAAATATTAAGTTTCTCCAATCTTCCCAAAACTCTGGATTCTGATAGAGGGCCATGAGACTTAGACCTGAGTGCAAAAATGGAGGCTCTAGCCCCTTCCAGAGCTGAGATATCGAAACTCAAAAATTGGGCCCGAAAAATAAAACGACAGTGGTACCCCTTACGTTTTTTTTTTTTGGGCGAAAAATTAAGTTTCTCCAATCTTCCCAAAACTCTGGATTCTGATAGAGGGCCATGAGACTTAGACCTGAGTGCAAAAATGGAGGCTCTAGCCCCTTCCAGAGCTGAGATATCGAAACTCAAAAATTGGGCCCGAAAAAAAAACGACAGTGGTACCCCTTACGTTTTTTTTGGGGGGGGCGAAAAATTAAGTTTCTCCAATCTTCCCAAAACTCTGGATTCTGATAGAGGGCCATGAGACTTAGACCTGAGTGCAAAAATGGAGGCTCTAGCCCCTTCCAGAGCTGAGATATCGAAACTCAAAAATTGGCCCGAAAAAAAAAACGACAGTGGTACCCCTTACGTTTTTTTTTTTTGGGCGAAAAATTAAGTTTCTCCAATCTTCCCAAAACTCTGGATTCTGATAGAGGGCCATGAGACTTAGACCTGAGTGCAAAAATGGAGGCTCTAGCCCCTTCCAGAGCTGAGATATCGAAACTCAAAAATTGGGCCCGAAAAAAAAACGACAGTGGTACCCCTTACGTTTTTTTTGGGGGGGCGAAAAATTAAGTTTCTCCAATCTTCCCAAAACTCTGGATTCTGATAGAGGGCCATGAGACTTAGACCTGAGTGCAAAAATGGAGGCTCTAGCCCCTTCCAGAGCTGAGATATCGAAACTCAAAAATTGGGCCCGAAAAAAAAACGACAGTGGTACCCCTTACGTTTTTTTTGGGGGGGCGAAAAATTAAGTTTCTCCAATCTTCCCAAAACTCTGGATTCTGATAGAGGGCCATGAGACTTAGACCTGAGTGCAAAAATGGAGGCTCTAGCCCCTTCCAGAGCTGAGATATCGAAACTCAAAAAGTGGGCCCGAAAAAAAAACGACAGTGGTACCCCTTACGTTTTTTTTTTTTGGGCGAAAAATTAAGTTTCTCCAATCTTCCCAAAACTCTGGATTCTGATAGAGGGCCATGAGACTTAGACCTGAGTGCAAAAATGGAGGCTCTAGCCCCTTCCAGAGCTGAGATATCGAAACTCAAAAAGTGGGCCCGAAAAAAAAACGACAGTGGTACCCCTTACGTTTTTTTTTTTGGGCGAAAAATTAAGTTTCTCCAATCTTCCCAAAACTCTGGATTCTGATAGAGGGCCATGAGACTTAGACCTGAGTGCAAAAATGGAGGCTCTAGCCCCTTCCAGAGCTGAGATATCGAAACTCAAAAATTGGGCCCGAAAAAAAAACGACAGTGGTACCCCTTACGTTTTTTTTTTTGGGCGAAAAATTAAGTTTCTCCAATCTTCCCAAAACTCTGGATTCTGATAGAGGGCCATGAGACTTAGACCTGAGTGCAAAAATGGAGGCTCTAGCCCCTTCCAGAGCTGAGATATCGAAACTCAAAAATTGGGCCTGAAAAAAAAACGACAGTGGTACCCCTTACGTTTTTTTTTGGGGGCGAAAAATTAAGTTTCTCCAATCTTCCCAAAACTCTGGATTCTGATAGAGGGCCATGAGACTTAGACCTGAGTGCAAAAATGGAGGCTCTAGCCCCTTCCAGAGCTGAGATATCGAAACTCAAAAATTGGGCCCGAAAAAAAAACGACAGTGGTACCCCTTACGTTTTTTTTGGGGGGGCGAAAAATTAAGTTTCTCCAATCTTCCCAAAACTCTGGATCCTGATAGAGGGCCATGAGACTTAGACCTGAGTGCAAAAATGGAGGCTCTAGCCCCTTCCAGAGCTGAGATATCGAAACTCAAAAATTGGGCCCGAAAAAAAAACGACAGTGGTACCCCTTACGTTTTTTTTGGGTGGGCGAAAAATTAAGTTTCTCCAATCTTCCCAAAACTCTGGATTCTGATAGAGGGCCATGAGACTTAGACCTGAGTGCAAAAATGGAGGCTCTAGCCCCTTCCAGAGCTGAGATATCGAAACTCAAAAATTGGGCCCGAAAAAAAAACGACAGTGGTACCCCTTACGTTTTTTTTGGGGGGGCGAAAAATTAAGTTTCTCCAATCTTCCCAAAACTCTGGATTCTGATAGAGGGCCATGAGACTTAGACCTGAGTGCAAAAATGGAGGCTCTAGCCCCTTCCAGAGCTGAGATATCGAAACTCAAAAAGTGGGCCCGAAAAAAAAACGACAGTGGTACCCCTTACGTTTTTTTTTTTGAGCGAAAAATTAAGTTTCTCCAATCTTCCCAAAACTCTGGATTCTGATAGAGGGCCATGCGACTTAGACCTGAGTGCAAAAATGGAGGCTCTAGCCCCTTCCAGAGCTGAGATATCGAAACTCAAAAAGTGGGCCCGAAAAAAAAACGACAGTGGTACCCCTTACGGTTTTTTTTTTTTGGGCGAAAAATTAAGTTTCTCCAATCTTCCCAAAACTCTGGATTCTGATAGAGGGCCATGAGACTTAGACCTGAGTGCAAAAATGGAGGCTCTAGCCCCTTCCAGAGCTGAGATATCGAAACTCAAAAATTGGGCCCGAAAAAAAAACGACAGTGGTACCCCTTACGTTTTTTTTTTTGGGCGAAAAATTAAGTTTCTCCAATCTTCCCAAAACTCTGGATTCTGATAGAGGGCCATGAGACTTAGACCTGAGTGTAAAAATGGAGGCTCTAGCCCCTTCCAGAGCTGAGATATCGAAACTCAAAAATTGGGCCCGAAAAAAAAACGACAGTGGTACCCCTTACGTTTTTTTTGGGGGGGCGAAAAATTAAGTTTCTCCAATCTTCCCAAAACTCTGGATTCTGATAGAGGGCCATGAGACTTAGACCTGAGTGCAAAAATGGAGGCTCTAGCCCCTTCCAGAGCTGAGATATCGAAACTCAAAAATTGGGCCCGAAAAAAAAAACGACAGTGGTACCCCTTACGTTTTTTTTGGGGGGCGAAAAATTAAGTTTCTCCAATCTTCCCAAAACTCTGGATTCTGATAGAGGGCCATGAGACTTAGACCTGAGTGCAAAAATGGAGGCTCTAGCCCCTTCCAGAGCTGAGATATCGAAACTCAAAAATTGGGCCCGAAAAAAAAAACGACAGTGGTACCCCTTACGTTTTTTTTTTTTTGGGCGAAAAATTAAGTTTCTCCAATCTTCCCAAAACTCTGGATTCTGATAGAGGGCCATGAGACTTAGACCTGAGTGCAAAAATGGAGGCTCTAGCCCCTTCCAGAGCTGAGATATCGAAACTCAAAAATTGGGCCCGAAAAAAAAACGACAGTGGTACCCCTTACGTTTTTTTTGGGGGGGCGAAAAATTAAGTTTCTCCAATCTTCCCAAAACTCTGGATTCTGATAGAGGGCCATGAGACTTAGACCTGAGTGCAAAAATGGAGGCTCTAGCCCCTTCCAGAGCTGAGATATCGAAACTCAAAAATTGGGCCCGAAAAAAAAAACGACAGTGGTACCCCTTACGTTTTTTTTTTTTTGGGCGAAAAATTAAGTTTCTCCAATCTTCCCCAAACTCTGGATTCTGATAGAGGGCCATGAGACTTAGACCTGAGTGCAAAAATGGAGGCTCTAGCCCCTTCCAGAGCTGAGATATCGAAACTCAAAAATTGGGCCCGAAAAAAAAACGACAGTGGTACCCCTTACGTTTTTTTTTTTGGGCGAAAAATTAAGTTTCTCCAATCTTCCCAAAACTCTGGATTCTGATAGAGGGCCATGAGACTTAGACCTGAGTGCAAAAATGGAGGCTCTAGCCCCTTCCAGAGCTGAGATATCGAAACTCAAAAATTGGGCCCGAAAAAAAAACGACAGTGGTACCCCTTACGTTTTTTTTGGGGGGGCGAAAAATTAAGTTTTTCTAATCTTCCCAAAACTCTGGATTCTGATAGAGGGCCATGAGACTTAGACCTGAGTGCAAAAATGGAGGCTCTAGCCCCTTCCAGAGCTGAGATATCGAAACTCAAAAAGTGGGCCCGAAAAAAAAACGACAGTGGTACCCCTTACGTTTTTTTTTTTTGGGCGAAAAATTAAGTTTCTCCAATCTTCCCAAAACTCTGGATTCTGATAGAGGGCCATGAGACTTAGACCTGAGTGCAAAAATGGAGGCTCTAGCCCCTTCCAGAGCTGAGATATCGAAACTCAAAAATTGGGCCCGAAAAAAAAACGACAGTGGTACCCCTTACGTTTTTTTTGGGGGGGCGAAAAATTAAGTTTCTCCAATCTTCCCAAAACTCTGGATTCTGATAGAGGGCCATGAGACTTAGACCTGAGTGCAAAAATGGAGGCTCTAGCCCATTCCAGAGCTGAGATATCGAAACTCAAAAATTGGGCCCGAAAAAAAAACGACAGTGGTACCCCTTACGTTTTTTTTTGGGGGGGCGAAAAATTAAGTTTCTCCAATCTTCCCAAAACTCTGGATTCTGATAGAGGGCCATGAGACTTAGACCTGAGTGCAAAAATGGAGGCTCTAGCCCCTTCCAGAGCTGAGATATCGAAACTCAAAAATTGGGCCCGAAAAAAAAAACGACAGTGGTACCCCTTACGTTTTTTTTTTTTTGGGCGAAAAATTAAGTTTCTCCAATCTTCCCCAAACTCTGGATTCTGATAGAGGGCCATGAGACTTAGACCTGAGTGCAAAAATGGAGGCTCTAGCCCCTTCCAGAGCTGAGATATCGAAACTCAAAAATTGGGCCCGAAAAAAAAACGACAGTGGTACCCCTTACGTTTTTTTTTTTGGGCGAAAAATTAAGTTTCTCCAATCTTCCCAAAACTCTGGATTCTGATAGAGGGCCATGAGACTTAGACCTGAGTGCAAAAATGGAGGCTCTAGCCCCTTCCAGAGCTGAGATATCGAAACTCAAAAATTGGGCCCGAAAAAAAAAACGACAGTGGTACCCCTTACGTTTTTTTTGGGGGGGCGAAAAATTAAGTTTTTCTAATCTTCCCAAAACTCTGGATTCTGATAGAGGGCCATGAGACTTAGACCTGAGTGCAAAAATGGAGGCTCTAGCCCCTTCCAGAGCTGAGATATCGAAACTCAAAAAGTGGGCCCGAAAAAAAAACGACAGTGGTACCCCTTACGTTTTTTTTTTTTGGGCGAAAAATTAAGTTTCTCCAATCTTCCCAAAACTCTGGATTCTGATAGAGGGCCATGAGACTTAGACCTGAGTGCAAAAATGGAGGCTCTAGCCCCTTCCAGAGCTGAGATATCGAAACTCAAAAATTGGGCCCGAAAAAAAAACGACAGTGGTACCCCTTACGTTTTTTTTGGGGGGGCGAAAAATTAAGTTTCTCCAATCTTCCCAAAACTCTGGATTCTGATAGAGGGCCATGAGACTTAGACCTGAGTGCAAAAATGGAGGCTCTAGCCCATTCCAGAGCTGAGATATCGAAACTCAAAAATTGGGCCCGAAAAAAAAACGACAGTGGTACCCCTTACGTTTTTTTTTGGGGGGGCGAAAAATTAAGTTTCTCCAATCTTCCCAAAACTCTGGATTCTGATAGAGGGCCATGAGACTTAGACCTGAGTGCAAAAATGGAGGCTCTAGCCCCTTCCAGAGCTGAGATATCGAAACTCAAAAAGTGGGCCCGAAAAAAAAAACGACAGTGGTACCCCTTACGTTTTTTTTTTGGGCGAAAAATTAAGTTTCTCCAATCTTCCCAAAATTCTGGATTCTGATAGAGGGCCATGAGACTTAGACCTGAGTGCAAAAATGGAGGCTCTAGCCCCTTCCAGAGCTGAGATATCGAAACTCAAAAATTGGGCCCGAAAAAAAAACGACAGTGGTACCCCTTACGTTTTTTTTTTTGGGCGAAAAATTAAGTTTCTCCAATCTTCCCAAAACTCTGGATTCTGATAGAGGGCCATGAGACTTAGACCTGAGTGCAAAAATGGAGGCTCTAGCCCCTTCCAGAGCTGAGATATCGAAACTCAAAAATTGGGCCCGAAAAAAAAACGACAGTGGTACCCCTTACGTTTTTTTTGGGGGGGCGAAAAATTAAGTTTCTCCAATCTTCCCAAAACTCTGGATTCTGATAGAGGGCCATGAGACTTAGACCTGAGTGCAAAATGGAGGCTCTAGCCCCTTCCAGAGCTGAGATATCGAAACTCAAAAAGTGGGCCCGAAAAAAAAACGACAGTGGTACCCCTTACGTTTTTTTTTTTTTGGGCGAAAAATTAAGTTTCTCCAATCTTCCCAAAACTCTGGATTCTGATAGAGGGCCATGAGACTTAGACCTGAGTGCAAAAATGGAGGCTCTAGCCCCTTCCAGAGCTGAGATATCGAAACTCAAAAATTGGGCCCGAAAAAAAACGACAGTGGTACCCCTTACGTTTTTTTTGGGGGGGCGAAAAATTAAGTTTCTCCAATCTTCCCAAAACTCTGGATTCTGATAGAGGGCCATGAGACTTAGACCTGAGTGCAAAAATGGAGGCTCTAGCCCCTTCCAGAGCTGAGATATCGAAACTCAAAAATTGGGCCCGAAAAAAAAACGACAGTGGTACCCCTTACGTTTTTTTTTTTTGGGCGAAAAATTAAGTTTCTCCAATCTTCCCAAAACTCTGGATTCTGATAGAGGGCCATGAGACTTAGACCTGAGTGCAAAAATGGAGGCTCTAGCCCCTTCCAGAGCTGAGATATCGAAACTCAAAAATTGGGCCCGAAAAAAAAACGACAGTGGTACCCCTTACGTTTTTTTTGGGGGGGCGAAAAATTAAGTTTCTCCAATCTTCCCAAAACTCTGGATCCTGATAGAGGGCCATGAGACTTAGACCTGAGTGCAAAAATGGAGGCTCTAGCCCCTTCCAGAGCTGAGATATCGAAACTCAAAAATTGGGCCCGAAAAAAAAACGACAGTGGTACCCCTTACGTTTTTTTTGGGGGGGCGAAAAATTAAGTTTCTCCAATCTTCCCAAAACTCTGGATTCTGATAGAGGGCCATGAGACTTAGACCTGAGTGCAAAAATGGAGGCTCTAGCCCCTTCCAGAGCTGAGATATCGAAACTCAAAAATTGGGCCCGAAAAAAAAACGACAGTGGTACCCCTTACGTTTTTTTTTTTTGGGCGAAAAATTAAGTTTCTCCAATCTTCCCAAAACTCTGGATTCTGATAGAGGGCCATGAGACTTAGACCTGAGTGCAAAAATGGAGGCTCTAGCCCCTTCCAGAGCTGAGATATCGAAACTCAAAAATTGGGCCCGAAAAAAAAACGACAGTGGTACCCCTTACGTTTTTTTTTTGGGCGAAAAATTAAGTTTCTCCAATCTTCCCAAAACTCTGGATTCTGATAGAGGGCCATGAGACTTAGACCTGAGTGCAAAAATGGAGGCTCTAGCCCCTTCCAGAGCTGAGATATCGAAACTCAAAAATTGGGCCCGAAAAAAAAACGACAGTGGTACCCCTTACGTTTTTTTTGGGGGGGCGAAAAATTAAGTTTCTCCAATCTTCCCAAAACTCTGGATCCTGATAGAGGGCCATGAGACTTAGACCTGAGTGCAAAAATGGAGGCTCTAGCCCCTTCCAGAGCTGAGATATCGAAACTCAAAAATTGGGCCCGAAAAAAAAACGACAGTGGTACCCCTTACGTTTTTTTTGGGGGGGCGAAAAATTAAGTTTCTCCAATCTTCCCAAAACTCTGGATTCTGATAGAGGGCCATGAGACTTAGACCTGAGTGCAAAAATGGAGGCTCTAGCCCCTTCCAGAGCTGAGATATCGAAACTCAAAAATTGGGCCCGAAAAAAAAACGACAGTGGTACCCCTTACGTTTTTTTTGGGGGGGCGAAAAATTAAGTTTCTCCAATCTTCCCAAAACTCTGGATTCTGATAGAGGGCCATGAGACTTAGACCTGAGTGCAAAAATGGAGGCTCTAGCCCCTTCCAGAGCTGAGATATCGAAACTCAAAAAGTGGGCCCGAAAAAAAAACGACAGTGGTACCCCTTACGTTTTTTTTTTTTTGGGCGAAAAATTAAGTTTCTCCAATCTTCCCAAAACTCTGGATTCTGATAGAGGGCCATGAGACTTAGACCTGAGTGCAAAAATGGAGGCTCTAGCCCCTTCCAGAGCTGAGATATCGAAACTCAAAAATTGGGCCTGGAAAAAAAACGACAGTGGTACCCCTTACGTTTTTTTTGGGGGGCGAAAAATTAAGTTTCTCCAATCTTCCCAAAACTCTGGATTCTGATAGAGGGCCATGAGACTTAGACCTGAGTGCAAAAATGGAGGCTCTAGCCCCTTCCAGAGCTGAGATATCGAAACTCAAAAATTGGGCCCGAAAAAAAAACGACAGTGGTACCCCTTACGTTTTTTTTTTTGGGCGAAATATTAAGTTTCTCCAATCTTCCCAAAACTCTGGATTCTGATAGAGGGCCATGAGACTTAGACCTGAGTGCAAAAATGGAGGCTCTAGCCCCTTCCAGAGCTGAGATATCGAAACTCAAAAATTGGGCCCGAAAAAAAAACGACAGTGGTACCCCTTACTTTTTTTTTGGGGGGGGCGAAAAATTAAGTTTCTCCAATCTTCCCAAAACTCTGGATTCTGATAGAGGGCCATGAGACTTAGACCTGAGTGCAAAAATGGAGGCTCTAGCCCCTTCCAGAGCTGAGATATCGAAACTCAAAAATTGGGCCCGAAAAAAAAACGACAGTGGTACCCCTTACGTTTTTTTTTTTTGGGCGAAAAATTAAGTTTCTCCAATCTTCCCAAAACTCTGGATTCTGATAGAGGGCCATGAGACTTAGACCTGAGTGCAAAAATGGAGGCTCTAGCCCCTTCCAGAGCTGAGATATCGAAACTCAAAAATTGGGCCCGAAAAAAAAACGACAGTGGTACCCCTTACGTTTTTTTTTTTTGGGCGAAAAATTAAGTTTCTCCAATCTTCCCAAAACTCTGGATTCTGATAGAGGGCCATGAGACTTAGACCTGAGTGCAAAAATGGAGGCTCTAGCCCCTTCCAGAGCTGAGATATCGAAACTCAAAAATTGGGCCCGAAAAAAAAACGACAGTGGTACCCCTTACGTTTTTTTTGGGGGGGCGAAAAATTAAGTTTCTCCAATCTTCCCAAAACTCTGGATTCTGATAGAGGGCCATGAGACTTAGACCTGAGTGCAAAAATGGAGGCTCTAGCCCCTTCCAGAGCTGAGATATCGAAACTCAAAAATTGGGCCCGAAAAAAAAACGACAGTGGTACCCCTTACGTTTTTTTTGGGGGGGCGAAAAATTAAGTTTCTCCAATCTTCCCAAAACTCTGGATTCTGATAGAGGGCCATGAGACTTAGACCTGAGTGCAAAAATGGAGGCTCTAGCCCCTTCCAGAGCTGAGATATCGAAACTCAAAAAGTGGGCCCGAAAAAAAAACGACAGTGGTACCCCTTACGTTTTTTTTTTTTGGACGAAAAATTAAGTTTCTCCAATCTTCCCAAAACTCTGGATTCTGATAGAGGGCCATGAGACTTAGACCTGAGTGCAAAAATGGAGGCTCTAGCCCCTTCCAGAGCTGAGATATCGAAACTCAAAAAGTGGGCCCGAAAAAAAAACGACAGTGGTACCCCTTACGTTTTTTTTTTTGGGCGAAAAATTAAGTTTCTCCAATCTTCCCAAAACTCTGGATTCTGATAGAGGGCCATGAGACTTAGACCTGAGTGCAAAAATGGAGGCTCTAGCCCCTTCCAGAGCTGAGATATCGAAACTCAAAAATTGGGCCCGAAAAAAAAACGACAGTGGTACCCCTTACGTTTTTTTTTTTGGGCGAAAAATTAAGTTTCTCCAATCTTCCCAAAACTCTGGATTCTGATAGAGGGCCATGAGACTTAGACCTGAGTGCAAAAATGGAGGCTCTAGCCCCTTCCAGAGCTGAGATATCGAAACTCAAAAATTGGGCCTGAAAAAAAAACGACAGTGGTACCCCTTACGTTTTTTTTTGGGGGCGAAAAATTAAGTTTCTCCAATCTTCCCAAAACTCTGGATTCTGATAGAGGGCCATGAGACTTAGACCTGAGTGCAAAAATGGAGGCTCTAGCCCCTTCCAGAGCTGAGATATCGAAACTCAAAAATTGGGCCCGAAAAAAAAACGACAGTGGTACCCCTTACGTTTTTTTTGGGGGGGCGAAAAATTAAGTTTCTCCAATCTTCCCAAAACTCTGGATCCTGATAGAGGGCCATGAGACTTAGACCTGAGTGCAAAAATGGAGGCTCTAGCCCCTTCCAGAGCTGAGATATCGAAACTCAAAAATTGGGCCCGAAAAAAAAACGACAGTGGTACCCCTTACGTTTTTTTTGGGTGGGCGAAAAATTAAGTTTCTCCAATCTTCCCAAAACTCTGGATTCTGATAGAGGGCCATGAGACTTAGACCTGAGTGCAAAAATGGAGGCTCTAGCCCCTTCCAGAGCTGAGATATCGAAACTCAAAAATTGGGCCCGAAAAAAAAACGACAGTGGTACCCCTTACGTTTTTTTTGGGGGGGCGAAAAATTAAGTTTCTCCAATCTTCCCAAAACTCTGGATTCTGATAGAGGGCCATGAGACTTAGACCTGAGTGCAAAAATGGAGGCTCTAGCCCCTTCCAGAGCTGAGATATCGAAACTCAAAAAGTGGGCCCGAAAAAAAAACGACAGTGGTACCCCTTACGGTTTTTTTTTTTTGGGCGAAAAATTAAGTTTCTCCAATCTTCCCAAAACTCTGGATTCTGATAGAGGGCCATGAGACTTAGACCTGAGTGCAAAAATGGAGGCTCTAGCCCCTTCCAGAGCTGAGATATCGAAACTCAAAAATTGGGCCCGAAAAAAAAACGACAGTGGTACCCCTTACGTTTTTTTTTTTGGGCGAAAAATTAAGTTTCTCCAATCTTCCCAAAACTCTGGATTCTGATAGAGGGCCATGAGACTTAGACCTGAGTGTAAAAATGGAGGCTCTAGCCCCTTCCAGAGCTGAGATATCGAAACTCAAAAATTGGGCCCGAAAAAAAAAACGACAGTGGTACCCCTTACGTTTTTTTTGGGGGGCGAAAAATTAAGTTTCTCCAATCTTCCCAAAACTCTGGATTCTGATAGAGGGCCATGAGACTTAGACCTGAGTGCAAAAATGGAGGCTCTGGCCCCTTCCAGAGCTGAGATATCGAAACTCAAAAATTGGGCCCGAAAAAAAAAACGACAGTGGTACCCCTTACGTTTTTTTTTTTGGGCGAAAAATTAAGTTTCTCCAATCTTCCCAAAACTCTGGATTCTGATAGAGGGCCATGAGACTTAGACCTGAGTGCAAAAATGGAGGCTCTAGCCCCTTCCAGAGCTGAGATATCGAAACTCAAAAATTGGGCCTGAAAAAAAAACGACAGTGGTACCCCTTACGTTTTTTTTTGGGGGCGAAAAATTAAGTTTCTCCAATCTTCCCAAAACTCTGGATTCTGATAGAGGGCCATGAGACTTAGACCTGAGTGCAAAAATGGAGGCTCTAGCCCCTTCCAGAGCTGAGATATCGAAACTCAAAAATTGGGCCCGAAAAAAAAACGACAGTGGTACCCCTTACGTTTTTTTTGGGGGGGCGAAAAATTAAGTTTCTCCAATCTTCCCAAAACTCTGGATCCTGATAGAGGGCCATGAGACTTAGACCTGAGTGCAAAAATGGAGGCTCTAGCCCCTTCCAGAGCTGAGATATCGAAACTCAAAAATTGGGCCCGAAAAAAAAACGACAGTGGTACCCCTTACGTTTTTTTTGGGTGGGCGAAAAATTAAGTTTCTCCAATCTTCCCAAAACTCTGGATTCTGATAGAGGGCCATGAGACTTAGACCTGAGTGCAAAAATGGAGGCTCTAGCCCCTTCCAGAGCTGAGATATCGAAACTCAAAAATTGGGCCCGAAAAAAAAACGACAGTGGTACCCCTTACGTTTTTTTTGGGGGGGCGAAAAATTAAGTTTCTCCAATCTTCCCAAAACTCTGGATTCTGATAGAGGGCCATGAGACTTAGACCTGAGTGCAAAAATGGAGGCTCTAGCCCCTTCCAGAGCTGAGATATCGAAACTCAAAAAGTGGGCCCGAAAAAAAAACGACAGTGGTACCCCTTACGTTTTTTTTTTTGAGCGAAAAATTAAGTTTCTCCAATCTTCCCAAAACTCTGGATTCTGATAGAGGGCCATGCGACTTAGACCTGAGTGCAAAAATGGAGGCTCTAGCCCCTTCCAGAGCTGAGATATCGAAACTCAAAAAGTGGGCCCGAAAAAAAAACGACAGTGGTACCCCTTACGGTTTTTTTTTTTTGGGCGAAAAATTAAGTTTCTCCAATCTTCCCAAAACTCTGGATTCTGATAGAGGGCCATGAGACTTAGACCTGAGTGCAAAAATGGAGGCTCTAGCCCCTTCCAGAGCTGAGATATCGAAACTCAAAAATTGGGCCCGAAAAAAAAACGACAGTGGTACCCCTTACGTTTTTTTTTTTGGGCGAAAAATTAAGTTTCTCCAATCTTCCCAAAACTCTGGATTCTGATAGAGGGCCATGAGACTTAGACCTGAGTGTAAAAATGGAGGCTCTAGCCCCTTCCAGAGCTGAGATATCGAAACTCAAAAATTGGGCCCGAAAAAAAAAACGACAGTGGTACCCCTTACGTTTTTTTTGGGGGGCGAAAAATTAAGTTTCTCCAATCTTCCCAAAACTCTGGATTCTGATAGAGGGCCATGAGACTTAGACCTGAGTGCAAAAATGGAGGCTCTGGCCCCTTCCAGAGCTGAGATATCGAAACTCAAAAATTGGGCCCGAAAAAAAAAACGACAGTGGTACCCCTTACGTTTTTTTTTTTTTGGGCGAAAAATTAAGTTTCTCCAATCTTCCCAAAACTCTGGATTCTGATAGAGGGCCATGAGACTTAGACCTGAGTGCAAAAATGGAGGCTCTAGCCCCTTCCAGAGCTGAGATATCGAAACTCAAAAATTGGGCCCGAAAAAAAAACGACAGTGGTACCCCTTACGTTTTTTTTGGGGGGGCGAAAAATTAAGTTTCTCCAATCTTCCCAAAACTCTGGATTCTGATAGAGGGCCATGAGACTTAGACCTGAGTGCAAAAATGGAGGCTCTAGCCCCTTCCAGAGCTGAGATATCGAAACTCAAAAATTGGGCCCGAAAAAAAAAACGACAGTGGTACCCCTTACGTTTTTTTTGGGGGGCGAAAAATTAAGTTTCTCCAATCTTCCCAAAACTCTGGATTCTGATAGAGGGCCATGAGACTTAGACCTGAGTGCAAAAATGGAGGCTCTAGCCCCTTCCAGAGCTGAGATATCGAAACTCAAAAATTGGGCCCGAAAAAAAAAACGACAGTGGTACCCCTTACGTTTTTTTTTTTTTGGGCGAAAAATTAAGTTTCTCCAATCTTCCCAAAACTCTGGATTCTGATAGAGGGCCATGAGACTTAGACCTGAGTGCAAAAATGGAGGCTCTAGCCCCTTCCAGAGCTGAGATATCGAAACTCAAAAATTGGGCCCGAAAAAAAAAACGACAGTGGTACCCCTTACGTTTTTTTTTTTGGGCGAAAAATTAAGTTTCTCCAATCTTCCCCAAACTCTGGATTCTGATAGAGGGCCATGAGACTTAGACCTGAGTGCAAAAATGGAGGCTCTAGCCCATTCCAGAGCTGAGATATCGAAACTCAAAAATTGGGCCCGAAAAAAAAACGACAGTGGTACCCCTTACGTTTTTTTTTGGGGGGGCGAAAAATTAAGTTTCTCCAATCTTCCCAAAACTCTGGATTCTGATAGAGGGCCATGAGACTTAGACCTGAGTGCAAAAATGGAGGCTCTAGCCCCTTCCAGAGCTGAGATATCGAAACTCAAAAAGTGGGCCCGAAAAAAAAAACGACAGTGGTACCCCTTACGTTTTTTTTTTTTGGGCGAAAAATTAAGTTTCTCCAATCTTCCCAAAATTCTGGATTCTGATAGAGGGCCATGAGACTTAGACCTGAGTGCAAAAATGGAGGCTCTAGCCCCTTCCAGAGCTGAGATATCGAAACTCAAAAATTGGGCCCGAAAAAAAAACGACAGTGGTACCCCTTACGTTTTTTTTTTTGGGCGAAAAATTAAGTTTCTCCAATCTTCCCAAAACTCTGGATTCTGATAGAGGGCCATGAGACTTAGACCTGAGTGCAAAAATGGAGGCTCTAGCCCCTTCCAGAGCTGAGATATCGAAACTCAAAAATTGGGCCCGAAAAAAAAACGACAGTGGTACCCCTTACGTTTTTTTTGGGGGGGCGAAAAATTAAGTTTCTCCAATCTTCCCAAAACTCTGGATTCTGATAGAGGGCCATGAGACTTAGACCTGAGTGCAAAATGGAGGCTCTAGCCCCTTCCAGAGCTGAGATATCGAAACTCAAAAAGTGGGCCCGAAAAAAAAACGACAGTGGTACCCCTTACGTTTTTTTTTTTTGGGCGAAAAATTAAGTTTCTCCAATCTTCCCAAAACTCTGGATTCTGATAGAGGGCCATGAGACTTAGACCTGAGTGCAAAAATGGAGGCTCTAGCCCCTTCCAGAGCTGAGATATCGAAACTCAAAAATTGGGCCCGAAAAAAAAACGACAGTGGTACCCCTTACGTTTTTTTTGGGGGGGCGAAAAATTAAGTTTCTCCAATCTTCCCAAAACTCTGGATTCTGATAGAGGGCCATGAGACTTAGACCTGAGTGCAAAATGGAGGCTCTAGCCCCTTCCAGAGCTGAGATATCGAAACTCAAAAAGTGGGCCCGAAAAAAAAACGACAGTGGTACCCCTTACGTTTTTTTTTTTTGGGCGAAAAATTAAGTTTCTCCAATCTTCCAAAAACTCTGGATTCTGATAGAGGGCCATGAGACTTAGACCTGAGTGCAAAAATGGAGGCTCTAGCCCCTTCCAGAGCTGAGATATCGAAACTCAAAAATTGGGCCCGAAAAAAAAACGACAGTGGTACCCCTTACGTTTTTTTTTTTGGGCGAAAAATTAAGTTTCTCCAATCTTCCCAAAACTCTGGATTCTGATAAAGGGCCATGAGACTTAGACCTGAGTGCAAAAATGGAGGCTCTAGCCCCTTCCAGAGCTGAGATATCGAAACTCAAAAATTGGGCCCGAAAAAAAAACGACAGTGGTACCCCTTACGTTTTTTTTTTGGGGGCGAAAAATTAAGTTTCTCCAATCTTCCCAAAACTCTGGATTCTGATAGAGGGCCATGAGACTTAGACCTGAGTGCAAAAATGGAGGCTCTAGCCCCTTCCAGAGCTGAGATATCGAAACTCAAAAATTGGGCCCGAAAAAAAAAACGACAGTGGTACCCCTTACGTTTTTTTTTTTTTGGGCGAAAAGTTAAGTTTCTCCAATCTTCCCCAAACTCTGGATTCTGATAGAGGGCCATGAGACTTAGACCTGAGTGCAAAAATGGAGGCTCTAGCCCCTTCCAGAGCTGAGATATCGAAACTCAAAAATTGGGCCCGAAAAAAAAACGACAGTGGTACCCCTTACGTTTTTTTTTTTGGGCGAAAAATTAAGTTTCTCCAATCTTCCCAAAACTCTGGATTCTGATAGAGGGCCATGAGACTTAGACCTGAGTGCAAAAATGGAGGCTCTAGCCCCTTCCAGAGCTGAGATATCGAAACTCAAAAATTGGGCCCGAAAAAAAAACGACAGTGGTACCCCTTACGTTTTTTTTGGGGGGGCGAAAAATTAAGTTTTTCTAATCTTCCCAAAACTCTGGATTCTGATAGAGGGCCATGAGACTTAGACCTGAGTGCAAAAATGGAGGCTCTAGCCCCTTCCAGAGCTGAGATATCGAAACTCAAAAAGTGGGCCCGAAAAAAAAACGACAGTGGTACCCCTTACGTTTTTTTTTTTTTGGGCGAAAAATTAAGTTTCTCCAATCTTCCCAAAACTCTGGATTCTGATAGAGGGCCATGAGACTTAGACCTGAGTGCAAAAATGGAGGCTCTAGCCCCTTCCAGAGCTGAGATATCGAAACTCAAAAATTGGGCCCGAAAAAAAAACGACAGTGGTACCCCTTACGTTTTTTTTGGGGGGGCGAAAAATTAAGTTTCTCCAATCTTCCCAAAACTCTGGATTCTGATAGAGGGCCATGAGACTTAGACCTGAGTGCAAAAATGGAGGCTCTAGCCCATTCCAGAGCTGAGATATCGAAACTCAAAAATTGGGCCCGAAAAAAAAACGACAGTGGTACCCCTTACGTTTTTTTTTGGGGGGGCGAAAAATTAAGTTTCTCCAATCTTCCCAAAACTCTGGATTCTGATAGAGGGCCATGAGACTTAGACCTGAGTGCAAAAATGGAGGCTCTAGCCCCTTCCAGAGCTGAGATATCGAAACTCAAAAAGTGGGCCCGAAAAAAAAAACGACAGTGGTACCCCTTACGTTTTTTTTTTGGGCGAAAAATTAAGTTTCTCCAATCTTCCCAAAATTCTGGATTCTGATAGAGGGCCATGAGACTTAGACCTGAGTGCAAAAATGGAGGCTCTAGCCCCTTCCAGAGCTGAGATATCGAAACTCAAAAATTGGGCCCGAAAAAAAAACGACAGTGGTACCCCTTACGTTTTTTTTTTTGGGCGAAAAATTAAGTTTCTCCAATCTTCCCAAAACTCTGGATTCTGATAGAGGGCCATGAGACTTAGACCTGAGTGCAAAAATGGAGGCTCTAGCCCCTTCCAGAGCTGAGATATCGAAACTCAAAAATTGGGCCCGAAAAAAAAACGACAGTGGTACCCCTTACGTTTTTTTTGGGGGGGCGAAAAATTAAGTTTCTCCAATCTTCCCAAAACTCTGGATTCTGATAGAGGGCCATGAGACTTAGACCTGAGTGCAAAATGGAGGCTCTAGCCCCTTCCAGAGCTGAGATATCGAAACTCAAAAAGTGGGCCCGAAAAAAAAACGACAGTGGTACCCCTTACGTTTTTTTTTTTTTGGGCGAAAAATTAAGTTTCTCCAATCTTCCCAAAACTCTGGATTCTGATAGAGGGCCATGAGACTTAGACCTGAGTGCAAAAATGGAGGCTCTAGCCCCTTCCAGAGCTGAGATATCGAAACTCAAAAATTGGGCCCGAAAAAAAAACGACAGTGGTACCCCTTACGTTTTTTTTGGGGGGGCGAAAAATTAAGTTTCTCCAATCTTCCCAAAACTCTGGATTCTGATAGAGGGCCATGAGACTTAGACCTGAGTGCAAAATGGAGGCTCTAGCCCCTTCCAGAGCTGAGATATCGAAACTCAAAAAGTGGGCCCGAAAAAAAAACGACAGTGGTACCCCTTACGTTTTTTTTTTTTTGGGCGAAAAATTAAGTTTCTCCAATCTTCCAAAAACTCTGGATTCTGATAGAGGGCCATGAGACTTAGACCTGAGTGCAAAAATGGAGGCTCTAGCCCCTTCCAGAGCTGAGATATCGAAACTCAAAAATTGGGCCCGAAAAAAAAACGACAGTGGTACCCCTTACGTTTTTTTTTTTGGGCGAAAAATTAAGTTTCTCCAATCTTCCCAAAACTCTGGATTCTGATAAAGGGCCATGAGACTTAGACCTGAGTGCAAAAATGGAGGCTCTAGCCCCTTCCAGAGCTGAGATATCGAAACTCAAAAATTGGGCCCGAAAAAAAAACGACAGTGGTACCCCTTACGTTTTTTTTTTGGGGGCGAAAAATTAAGTTTCTCCAATCTTCCCAAAACTCTGGATTCTGATAGAGGGCCATGAGACTTAGACCTGAGTGCAAAAATGGAGGCTCTAGCCCCTTCCAGAGCTGAGATATCGAAACTCAAAAATTGGGCCCGAAAAAAAAACGACAGTGGTACCCCTTACGTTTTTTTTTTGGGGCGAAAAATTAAGTTTCTCCAATCTTCCCAAAACTCTGGATTCTGATAGAGGGCCATGAGACTTAGACCTGAGTGCAAAAATGGAGGCTCTAGCCCCTTCCAGAGCTGAGATATCGAAACTCAAAAATTGGGCCCGAAAAAAAAACGACAGTGGTACCCCTTACGTTTTTTTTTTTGGGGCGAAAAATTAAGTTTCTCCAATCTTCCCAAAACTCTGGATTCTGATAGAGGGCCATGAGACTTAGACCTGAGTGCAAAAATGGAGGCTCTAGCCCCTTCCAGAGCTGAGATATCGAAACTCAAAAATTGGGCCCGAAAAAAAAACGACAGTGGTACCCCTTACGTTTTTTTTGGGGGGGCGAAAAATTAAGTTTCTCCAATCTTCCCAAAACTCTGGATTCTGATAGAGGGCCATGAGACTTAGACCTGAGTGCAAAATGGAGGCTCTAGCCCCTTCCAGAGCTGAGATATCGAAACTCAAAAAGTGGGCCCGAAAAAAAAACGACAGTGGTACCCCTTACGTTTTTTTTTTTTGGGCGAAAAATTAAGTTTCTCCAATCTTCCAAAAACTCTGGATTCTGATAGAGGGCCATGAGACTTAGACCTGAGTGCAAAAATGGAGGCTCTAGCCCCTTCCAGAGCTGAGATATCGAAACTCAAAAATTGGGCCCGAAAAAAAAACGACAGTGGTACCCCTTACGTTTTTTTTTTTGGGCGAAAAATTAAGTTTCTCCAATCTTCCCAAAACTCTGGATTCTGATAAAGGGCCATGAGACTTAGACCTGAGTGCAAAAATGGAGGCTCTAGCCCCTTCCAGAGCTGAGATATCGAAACTCAAAAATTGGGCCCGAAAAAAAAACGACAGTGGTACCCCTTACGTTTTTTTTTTGGGGGCGAAAAATTAAGTTTCTCCAATCTTCCCAAAACTCTGGATTCTGATAGAGGGCCATGAGACTTAGACCTGAGTGCAAAAATGGAGGCTCTAGCCCCTTCCAGAGCTGAGATATCGAAACTCAAAAATTGGGCCCGAAAAAAAAACGACAGTGGTACCCCTTACGTTTTTTTTTTGGGGCGAAAAATTAAGTTTCTCCAATCTTCCCAAAACTCTGGATTCTGATAGAGGGCCATGAGACTTAGACCTGAGTGCAAAAATGGAGGCTCTAGCCCCTTCCAGAGCTGAGATATCGAAACTCAAAAATTGGGCCCGAAAAAAAAACGACAGTGGTACCCCTTACGTTTTTTTTTTTGGGGCGAAAAATTAAGTTTCTCCAATCTTCCCAAAACTCTGGATTCTGATAGAGGGCCATGAGACTTAGACCTGAGTGCAAAAATGGAGGCTCTAGCCCCTTCAAGAGCTGAGATATCGAAACTCAAAAATTGGGCCCGAAAAAAAAACGACAGTGGTACCCCTTACGTTTTTTTTGGGGGGGCGAAAAATTAAGTTTCTCCAATCTTCCCAAAACTCTGGATCCTGATAGAGGGCCATGAGACTTAGACCTGAGTGCAAAAATGGAGGCTCTAGCCCCTTCCAGAGCTGAGATATCGAAACTCAAAAATTGGGCCCGAAAAAAAAACGACAGTGGTACCCCTTACGTTTTTTTTGGGTGGGCGAAAAATTAAGTTTCTCCAATCTTCCCAAAACTCTGGATTCTGATAGAGGGCCATGAGACTTAGACCTGAGTGCAAAAATGGAGGCTCTAGCCCCTTCCAGAGCTGAGATATCGAAACTCAAAAATTGGGCCCGAAAAAAAAACGACAGTGGTACCCCTTACGTTTTTTTTGGGGGGGCGAAAAATTAAGTTTCTCCAATCTTCCCAAAACTCTGGATTCTGATAGAGGGCCATGAGACTTAGACCTGAGTGCAAAAATGGAGGCTCTAGCCCCTTCCAGAGCTGAGATATCGAAACTCAAAAAGTGGGCCCGAAAAAAAAACGACAGTGGTACCCCTTACGTTTTTTTTTTTGAGCGAAAAATTAAGTTTCTCCAATCTTCCCAAAACTCTGGATTCTGATAGAGGGCCATGCGACTTAGACCTGAGTGCAAAAATGGAGGCTCTAGCCCCTTCCAGAGCTGAGATATCGAAACTCAAAAAGTGGGCCCGAAAAAAAAACGACAGTGGTACCCCTTACGTTTTTTTTTTTTGGGCGAAAAATTAAGTTTCTCCAATCTTCCCAAAACTCTGGATTCTGATAGAGGGCCATGAGACTTAGACCTGAGTGCAAAAATGGAGGCTCTAGTCCCTTCCAGAGCTGAGATATCGAAACTCAAAAATTGGGCCCGAAAAAAAAAACGACAGTGGTACCCCTTACGTTTTTTTTTTTTTGGGCGAAAAATTAAGTTTCTCCAATCTTCCCAAAACTCTGGATCCTGATAGAGGGCCATGAGACTTAGACCTGAGTGCAAAAATGGAGGCTCTAGCCCCTTCCAGAGCTGAGATATCGAAACTCAAAAATTGGGCCCGAAAAAAAAAACGACAGTGGTACCCCTTACGTTTTTTTTTTTTTGGGCGAAATATTAAGTTTCTCCAATCTTCCCAAAACTCTGGATTCTGATAGAGGGCCATGAGACTTAGACCTGAGTGCAAAAATGGAGGCTCTAGCCCCTTCCAGAGCTGAGATATCGAAACTCAAAAATTGGGCCCGAAAAAAAACGACAGTGGTACCCCTTACGTTTTTTTTTTTGGGCGAAAAATTAAGTTTCTCCAATCTTCCCAAAACTCTGGATTCTGATAAAGGGCCATGAGACTTAGACCTGAGTGCAAAAATGGAGGCTCTAGCCCCTTCCAGAGCTGAGATATCGAAACTCAAAAATTGGGCCCGAAAAAAAAACGACAGTGGTACCCCTTACGTTTTTTTTTTGGGGGCGAAAAATTAAGTTTCTCCAATCTTCCCAAAACTCTGGATTCTGATAGAGGGCCATGAGACTTAGACCTGAGTGCAAAAATGGAGGCTCTAGCCCCTTCCAGAGCTGAGATATCGAAACTCAAAAATTGGGCCCGAAAAAAAAACGACAGTGGTACCCCTTACGTTTTTTTTTTGGGGCGAAAAATTAAGTTTCTCCAATCTTCCCAAAACTCTGGATTCTGATAGAGGGCCATGAGACTTAGACCTGAGTGCAAAAATGGAGGCTCTAGCCCCTTCCAGAGCTGAGATATCGAAACTCAAAAATTGGGCCCGAAAAAAAAACGACAGTGGTACCCCTTACGTTTTTTTTTTTGGGGCGAAAAATTAAGTTTCTCCAATCTTCCCAAAACTCTGGATTCTGATAGAGGGCCATGAGACTTAGACCTGAGTGCAAAAATGGAGGCTCTAGCCCCTTCCAGAGCTGAGATATCGAAACTCAAAAATTGGGCCCGAAAAAAAAACGACAGTGGTACCCCTTACGTTTTTTTTGGGGGGGCGAAAAATTAAGTTTCTCCAATCTTCCCAAAACTCTGGATCCTGATAGAGGGCCATGAGACTTAGACCTGAGTGCAAAAATGGAGGCTCTAGCCCCTTCCAGAGCTGAGATATCGAAACTCAAAAATTGGGCCCGAAAAAAAAACGACAGTGGTACCCCTTACGTTTTTTTTGGGTGGGCGAAAAATTAAGTTTCTCCAATCTTCCCAAAACTCTGGATTCTGATAGAGGGCCATGAGACTTAGACCTGAGTGCAAAAATGGAGGCTCTAGCCCCTTCCAGAGCTGAGATATCGAAACTCAAAAATTGGGCCCGAAAAAAAAACGACAGTGGTACCCCTTACGTTTTTTTTGGGGGGGCGAAAAATTAAGTTTCTCCAATCTTCCCAAAACTCTGGATTCTGATAGAGGGCCATGAGACTTAGACCTGAGTGCAAAAATGGAGGCTCTAGCCCCTTCCAGAGCTGAGATATCGAAACTCAAAAAGTGGGCCCGAAAAAAAAACGACAGTGGTACCCCTTACGTTTTTTTTTTTGAGCGAAAAATTAAGTTTCTCCAATCTTCCCAAAACTCTGGATTCTGATAGAGGGCCATGCGACTTAGACCTGAGTGCAAAAATGGAGGCTCTAGCCCCTTCCAGAGCTGAGATATCGAAACTCAAAAAGTGGGCCCGAAAAAAAAACGACAGTGGTACCCCTTACGTTTTTTTTTTTTGGGCGAAAAATTAAGTTTCTCCAATCTTCCCAAAACTCTGGATTCTGATAGAGGGCCATGAGACTTAGACCTGAGTGCAAAAATGGAGGCTCTAGTCCCTTCCAGAGCTGAGATATCGAAACTCAAAAATTGGGCCCGAAAAAAAAAACGACAGTGGTACCCCTTACGTTTTTTTTTTTTTTTGGGCGAAAAATTAAGTTTCTCCAATCTTCCCAAAACTCTGGATCCTGATAGAGGGCCATGAGACTTAGACCTGAGTGCAAAAATGGAGGCTCTAGCCCCTTCCAGAGCTGAGATATCGAAACTCAAAAATTGGGCCCGAAAAAAAAAACGACAGTGGTACCCCTTACGTTTTTTTTTTTTGGGCGAAATATTAAGTTTCTCCAATCTTCCCAAAACTCTGGATTCTGATAGAGGGCCATGAGACTTAGACCTGAGTGCAAAAATGGAGGCTCTAGCCCCTTCCAGAGCTGAGATATCGAAACTCAAAAATTGGGCCCGAAAAAAAAAACGACAGTGGTACCCCTTACGTTTTTTTTTTTTGGGCGAAAAATTAAGTTTCTCCAATCTTCCCAAAACTCTGGATTCTGATAGAGGGCCATGAGACTTAGACCTGAGTGCAAAAATGGAGGCTCTAGCCCCTTCCAGAGCTGAGATATCGAAACTCAAAAATTGGGCCCGAAAAAAAAACGACAGTGGTACCCCTTACGTTTTTTTTGGGGGGGCGAAAAATTAAGTTTCTCCAATCTACCCAAAACTCTGGATTCTGATAGAGGGCCATGAGACTTAGACCTGAGTGCAAAAATGGAGGCTCTAGCCCCTTCCAGAGCTGAGATATCGAAACTCAAAAATTGGGCCCGAAAAAAAAACGACAGTGGTACCCCTTACGTTTTTTTTTTTTTTGGGCGAAAAATTAAGTTTCTCCAATCTTCCCAAAACTCTGGATTCTGATAGAGGGCCATGAGACTTAGACCTGAGTGCAAAAATGGAGGCTCTAGCCCCTTCCAGAGCTGAGATATCGAAACTCAAAAATTGGGCCCGAAAAAAAAACGACAGTGGTACCCCTTACGTTTTTTTTGGGGGGGCGAAAAATTAAGTTTCTCCAATCTTCCCAAAACTCTGGATTCTGATAGAGGGCCATGAGACTTAGACCTGAGTGCAAAAATGGAGGCTCTAGCCCCTTCCAGAGCTGAGATATCGAAACTCAAAAATTGGGCCCGAAAAAAAAAACGACAGTGGTACCCCTTACGTTTTTTTTGGGGGGCGAAAAATTAAGTTTCTCCAATCTTCCCAAAACTCTGGATTCTGATAGAGGGCCATGAGACTTAGACCTGAGTGCAAAAATGGAGGCTCTAGCCCCTTCCAGAGCTGAGATATCGAAACTCAAAAATTGGGCCCGAAAAAAAAACGACAGTGGTACCCCTTACGTTTTTTTTGGGGGGGCGAAAAATTAAGTTTCTCCAATCTTCCCAAAACTCTGGATTCTGATAGAGGGCCATGAGACTTAGACCTGACTGCAAAAATGGAGGCTCTAGCCCCTTCCAGAGCTGAGATATCGAAACTCAAAAATTGGGCCCGAAAAAAAAAACGACAGTGGTACCCCTTACGTTTTTTTTTTTTGGGCGAAAAATTAAGTTTCTCCAATCTTCCCCAAACTCTGGATTCTGATAGAGGGCCATGAGACTTAGACCTGAGTGCAAAAATGGAGGCTCTAGCCCCTTCCAGAGCTGAGATATCGAAACTCAAAAATTGGGCCCGAAAAAAAAACGACAGTGGTACCCCTTACGTTTTTTTTTTTGGGCGAAAAATTAAGTTTCTCCAATCTTCCCAAAACTCTGGATTCTGATAGAGGGCCATGAGACTTAGACCTGAGTGCAAAAATGGAGGCTCTAGCCCCTTCCAGAGCTGAGATATCGAAACTCAAAAATTGGGCCCGAAAAAAAAACGACAGTGGTACCCCTTACGTTTTTTTTGGGGGGGCGAAAAATTAAGTTTTTCTAATCTTCCCAAAACTCTGGATTCTGATAGAGGGCCATGAGACTTAGACCTGAGTGCAAAAATGGAGGCTCTAGCCCCTTCCAGAGCTGAGATATCGAAACTCAAAAAGTGGGCCCGAAAAAAAAACGACAGTGGTACCCCTTACGTTTTTTTTTTTTGGGCGAAAAATTAAGTTTCTCCAATCTTCCCAAAACTCTGGATTCTGATAGAGGGCCATGAGACTTAGACCTGAGTGCAAAAATGGAGGCTCTAGCCCCTTCCAGAGCTGAGATATCGAAACTCAAAAATTGGGCCCGAAAAAAAAACGACAGTGGTACCCCTTACGTTTTTTTTGGGGGGGCGAAAAATTAAGTTTCTCCAATCTTCCCAAAACTCTGGATTCTGATAGAGGGCCATGAGACTTAGACCTGAGTGCAAAAATGGAGGCTCTAGCCCATTCCAGAGCTGAGATATCGAAACTCAAAAATTGGGCCCGAAAAAAAAACGACAGTGGTACCCCTTACGTTTTTTTTTGGGGGGGCGAAAAATTAAGTTTCTCCAATCTTCCCAAAACTCTGGATTCTGATAGAGGGCCATGAGACTTAGACCTGAGTGCAAAAATGGAGGCTCTAGCCCCTTCCAGAGCTGAGATATCGAAACTCAAAAAGTGGGCCCGAAAAAAAAAACGACAGTGGTACCCCTTACGTTTTTTTTTTTTGGGCGAAAAATTAAGTTTCTCCAATCTTCCCAAAATTCTGGATTCTGATAGAGGGCCATGAGACTTAGACCTGAGTGCAAAAATGGAGGCTCTAGCCCCTTCCAGAGCTGAGATATCGAAACTCAAAAATTGGGCCCGAAAAAAAAACGACAGTGGTACCCCTTACGTTTTTTTTTTTGGGCGAAAAATTAAGTTTCTCCAATCTTCCCAAAACTCTGGATTCTGATAGAGGGCCATGAGACTTAGACCTGAGTGCAAAAATGGAGGCTCTAGCCCCTTCCAGAGCTGAGATATCGAAACTCAAAAATTGGGCCCGAAAAAAAAACGACAGTGGTACCCCTTACGTTTTTTTTGGGGGGGCGAAAAATTAAGTTTCTCCAATCTTCCCAAAACTCTGGATTCTGATAGAGGGCCATGAGACTTAGACCTGAGTGCAAAATGGAGGCTCTAGCCCCTTCCAGAGCTGAGATATCGAAACTCAAAAAGTGGGCCCGAAAAAAAAACGACAGTGGTACCCCTTACGTTTTTTTTTTTTGGGCGAAAAATTAAGTTTCTCCAATCTTCCCAAAACTCTGGATTCTGATAGAGGGCCATGAGACTTAGACCTGAGTGCAAAAATGGAGGCTCTAGCCCCTTCCAGAGCTGAGATATCGAAACTCAAAAATTGGGCCCGAAAAAAAAAACGACAGTGGTACCCCTTACGTTTTTTTTTTTGGGCGAAAAATTAAGTTTCTCCAATCTTCCCAAAACTCTGGATTCTGATAGAGGGCCATGAGACTTAGACCTGAGTGCAAAAATGGAGGCTCTAGCCCCTTCCAGAGCTGAGATATCGAAACTCAAAAATTGGGCCCGAAAAAAAAACGACAGTGGTACCCCTTACGTTTTTTTTTGGGGGCGAAAAATTAAGTTTCTCCAATCTTCCCAAAACTCTGGATTCTGATAGAGGGCCATGAGACTTAGACCTGAGTGCAAAAATGGAGGCTCTAGCCCCTTCCAGAGCTGAGATATCGAAACTCAAAAATTGGGCCCGAAAAAAAAACGACAGTGGTACCCCTTACGTTTTTTTTTTTGGGTGAAAAATTAAGTTTCTCCAATCTTCCCAATACTCTGGATTCTGATAGAGGGCCATGAGACTTAGACCTGAGTGCAAAAATGGAGGCTCTAGCCCCTTCCAGAGCTGAGATATCGAAACTCAAAAATTGGGCCCGAAAAAAAAAAAACGACAGTGGTACCCCTTACGTTTTTTTTTTTTTTGGGCGAAATATTAAGTTTCTCCAATCTTCCCAAAACTCTGGATCCTGATAGAGGGCCATGAGACTTAGACCTGAGTGCAAAAATGGAGGCTCTAGCCCCTTCCAGAGCTGAGATATCGAAACTCAAAAATTGGGCCCGAAAAAAAAACGACAGTGGTACCCCTTACGTTTTTTTTTTTGGGCGAAAAATTAAGTTTCTCCAATCTTCCCAAAACTCTGGATTCTGATAGAGGGCCATGAGACTTAGACCTGAGTGCAAAAATGGAGGCTCTAGCCCCTTCCAGAGCTGAGATATCGAAACTCAAAAATTGGGCCCGAAAAAAAAAACGACAGTGGTACCCCTTACGTTTTTTTTTTTGGGCGAAAAATTAAGTTTCTCCAATCTTCCCAAAACTCTGGATTCTGATAGAGGGCCATGAGACTTAGACCTGAGTGCAAAAATGGAGGCTCTAGCCCCTTCCAGAGCTGAGATATCGAAACTCAAAAATTGGGCCCGAAAAAAAAAACGACAGTGGTACCCCTTACGTTTTTTTTGGGGGGGGGGCGAAAAATTAAGTTTCTCCAATCTTCCCAAAACTCTGGATTCTGATAGAGGGCCATGAGACTTAGACCGGAGTGCAAAAATGGAGGCTCTAGCCCCTTTCAGAGCTGAGATATCGAAACTCAAAAATTGGGCCCGAAAAAAAAACGACAGTGGTACCCCTTACGTTTTTTTTTTTGGGCGAAAAATTAAGTTTCTCCAATCTTCCCAAAACTCTGGATTCTGATAGAGGGCCATGAGACTTAGACCTGAGTGCAAAAATGGAGGCTCTAGCCCCTTCCAGAGCTGAGATATCGAAACTCAAAAATTGGGCCCGAAAAAAAAACGACAGTGGTACCCCTTACGTTTTTTTTTTGGGGCGAAAAATTAAGTTTCTCCAATCTTCCCAAAACTCTGGATTCTGATAGAGGGCCATGAGGCTTAGACCTGAGTGCAAAAATGGAGGCTCTAGCCCCTTCCAGAGCTGAGATATCGAAACTCAAAAATTGGGCCCGAAAAAAAAAACGACAGTGGTACCCCTTACGTTTTTTTTTTTTTTGGGCGAAAAATTAAGTTTCTCCAATCTTCCCAAAACTCTGGATCCTGATAGAGGGCCATGAGACTTAGACCTGAGTGCAAAAATGGAGGCTCTAGCCCCTTCCAGAGCTGAGATATCGAAACTCAAAAATTGGGCCCGAAAAAAAAACGACAGTGGTACCCCTTACGTTTTTTTTTTTGGGCGAAAAATTAAGTTTCTCCAATCTTCCCAAAACTCTGGATTCTGATAGAGGGCCATGAGACTTAGACCTGAGTGCAAAAATGGAGGCTCTAGCCCCTTCCAGAGCTGAGATATCGAAACTCAAAAATTGGGCCCGAAAAAAAAACGACAGTGGTACCCCTTACGTTTTTTTTGGGGGGGCGAAAAATTAAGTTTCTCCAATCTTCCCAAAACTCTGGATTCTGATAGAGGGCCATGAGACTTAGACCGGAGTGCAAAAATGGAGGCTCTAGCCCCTTTCAGAGCTGAGATATCGAAACTCAAAAATTGGGCCCGAAAAAAAAACGACAGTGGTACCCCTTACGTTTTTTTTTTTGGGCGAAAAATTAAGTTTCTCCAATCTTCCCAAAACTCTGGATTCTGATAGAGGGCCATGAGACTTAGACCTGAGTGCAAAAATGGAGGCTCTAGCCCCTTCCAGAGCTGAGATATCGAAACTCAAAAATTGGGCCCGAAAAAAAAACGACAGTGGTACCCCTTACGTTTTTTTTTTGGGGCGAAAAATTAAGTTTCTCCAATCTTCCCAAAACTCTGGATTCTGATAGAGGGCCATGAGGCTTAGACCTGAGTGCAAAAATGGAGGCTCTAGCCCCTTCCAGAGCTGAGATATCGAAACTCAAAAATTGGGCCCGAAAAAAAAAACGACAGTGGTACCCCTTACGTTTTTTTTTTTTTTGGGCGAAAAATTAAGTTTCTCCAATCTTCCCAAAACTCTGGATCCTGATAGAGGGCCATGAGACTTAGACCTGAGTGCAAAAATGGAGGCTCTAGCCCCTTCCAGAGCTGAGATATCGAAACTCAAAAATTGGGCCCGAAAAAAAAACGACAGTGGTACCCCTTACGTTTTTTTTTTTGGGCGAAAAATTAAGTTTCTCCAATCTTCCCAAAACTCTGGATTCTGATAGAGGGCCATGAGACTTAGACCTGAGTGCAAAAATGGAGGCTCTAGCCCCTTCCAGAGCTGAGATATCGAAACTCAAAAATTGGGCCCGAAAAAAAAACGACAGTGGTACCCCTTACGTTTTTTTTGGGGGGGCGAAAAATTAAGTTTCTCCAATCTTCCCAAAACTCTGGATTCTGATAGAGGGCCATGAGACTTAGACCTGAGTGCAAAAATGGAGGCTCTAGCCCCTTCCAGAGCTGAGATATCGAAACTCAAAAATTGGGCCCGAAAAAAAAAACGACAGTGGTACCCCTTACGTTTTTTTTCTTTGGGCGAAAAATTAAGTTTCTCCAACCTTCCCAAAACTCTGGATTCTGATAGAGGGCCATGAGACTTAGAGCTGAGTGCAAAAATGGAGGCTCTAGCCCCCTCCAGAGCTGAGATATCGAAACTCAAAAATTGGGCCCGAAAAAAAAACGACAGTGGTACCCCTTACGTTTTTTTTTTGGGCGAAAAATTAAGTTTCTCCAATCTTCCCAAAACTCTGGATTCTGATAGAGGGCCATGAGACTTAGACCTGAGTGCAAAAATGGAGGCTCTAGCCCCTTCCAGAGCTGAGATATCGAAACTCAAATATTGGGCCCGAAAAAAAAAAACGACAGTGGTACCCCTTACGTTTTTTTTGGGGGGTGAAAAATTAAGTTTCTCCAATCTTCCCAATACTCTGGATTCTGATAGAGGGCCATGAGACTTAGACCTGAGTGCAAAAATGGAGGCTCTAGCCCCTTCCAGAGCTGAGATATCGAAACTCAAAAATTGGGCCCGAAAAAAAAAACGACAGTGGTACCCCTTACGTTTTTTTTTTTTTTTTGGGCGAAATATTAAGTTTCTCCAATCTTCCCAAAACTCTGGATCCTGATAGAGGGCCATGAGACTTAGACCTGAGTGCAAAAATGGAGGCTCTAGCCCCTTCCAGAGCTGAGATATCGAAACTCAAAAATTGGGCCCGAAAAAAAAACGACAGTGGTACCCCTTACGTTTTTTTTTTTGGGCGAAAAATTAAGTTTCTCCAATCTTCCCAAAACTCTGGATTCTGATAGAGGGCCATGAGACTTAGACCTGAGTGCAAAAATGGAGGCTCTAGCCCCTTCCAGAGCTGAGATATCGAAACTCAAAAATTGGGCCCGAAAAAAAAAACGACAGTGGTACCCCTTACGTTTTTTTTGGGGGGGGGCGAAAAATTAAGTTTCTCCAATCTTCCCAAAACTCTGGATTCTGATAGAGGGCCATGAGACTTAGACCTGAGTGCAAAAATGGAGGCTCTAGCCCCTTCCAGAGCTGAGATATCGAAACTCAAAAATTGGGCCCGAAAAAAAACGACAGTGGTACCCCTTACGTTTTTTTTTTTGGGCGAAAAATTAAGTTTCTCCAATCTTCCCAAAACTCTGGATTCTGATAGAGGGCCATGAGACTTAGACCTGAGTGCAAAAATGGAGGCTCTAGCCCCTTCCAGAGCTGAGATATCGAAACTCAAAAATTGGGCCCGAAAAAAAAACGACAGTGGTACCCCTTACGTTTTTTTTTTTGGGGCGAAAAATTAAGTTTCTCCAATCTTCCCAAAACTCTGGATTCTGATAGAGGGCCATGAGACTTAGACCTGAGTGCAAAAATGGAGGCTCTAGCCCCTTCCAGAGCTGAGATATCGAAACTCAAAAATTGGGCCCGAAAAAAAAAACGACAGTGGTACCCCTTACGTTTTTTTTTTTTTGGGCGAAAAATTAAGTTTCTCCAATCTTCCCAAAACTCTGGATCCTGATAGAGGGCCATGAGACTTAGACCTGAGTGCAAAAATGGAGGCTCTAGCCCCTTCCAGAGCTGAGATATCGAAACTCAAAAATTGGGCCCGAAAAAAAAACGACAGTGGTACCCCTTACGTTTTTTTTTTTTGGGCGAAAAATTAAGTTTCTCCAATCTTCCCAAAACTCTGGATTCTGATAGAGGGCCATGAGACTTAGACCTGAGTGCAAAAATGGAGGCTCTAGCCCCTTCCAGAGCTGAGATATCGAAACTCAAAAATTGGGCCCGAAAAAAAAACGACAGTGGTACCCCTTACGTTTTTTTTGGGGGGGCGAAAAATTAAGTTTCTCCAATCTTCCCAAAACTCTGGATTCTGATAGAGGGCCATGAGACTTAGACCTGAGTGCAAAAATGGAGGCTCTAGCCCCTTCCAGAGCTGAGATATCGAAACTCAAAAATTGGGCCCGAAAAAAAAACGACAGTGGTACCCCTTACGTTTTTTTTTTTGGGCGAAAAATTAAGTTTCTCCAATCTTCCCAAAACTCTGGATTCTGATAGAGGGCCATGAGACTTAGACCTGAGTGCAAAAATGGAGGCTCTAGCCCCTTCCAGAGCTGAGATATCGAAACTCAAAAATTGGGCCCGAAAAAAAAAACGACAGTGGTACCCCTTACGTTTTTTTTTTTTGGGCGAAAAATTAAGTTTCTCCAATCTTCCCAAAACTCTGGATTCTGATAGAGGGCCATGAGACTTAGACCTGAGTGCAAAAATGGAGGCTCTAGCCCCTTCCAGAGCTGAGATATCGAAACTCAAAAATTGGGCCCGAAAAAAAAAACGACAGTGGTACCCCTTACGTTTTTTTTGGGGGGGGCGAAAAATTAAGTTTCTCCAATCTTCCCAAAACTCTGGATTCTGATAGAGGGCCATGAGACTTAGACCTGAGTGCAAAAATGGAGGCTCTAGCCCCTTCCAGAGCTGAGATATCGAAACTCAAAAATTGGGCCCGAAAAAAAAACGACAGTGGTACCCCTTACGTTTTTTTTTTTTGGGCGAAAAATTAAGTTTCTCCAATCTTCCCAAAACTCTGGATTCTGATAGAGGGCCATGAGACTTAGACCTGAGTGCAAAAATGGAGGCTCTAGCCCCTTCCAGAGCTGAGATATCGAAACTCAAAAATTGGGCCCGAAAAAAAAACGACAGTGGTACCCCTTACGTTTTTTTTTTTGGGGCGAAAAATTAAGTTTCTCCAATCTTCCCAAAACTCTGGATTCTGATAGAGGGCCATGAGACTTAGACCTGAGTGCAAAAATGGAGGCTCTAGCCCCTTCCAGAGCTGAGATATCGAAACTCAAAAATTGGGCCCGAAAAAAAAAACGACAGTGGTACCCCTTACGTTTTTTTTTTTTTTTGGGCGAAAAATTAAGTTTCTCCAATCTTCCCAAAACTCTGGATCCTGATAGAGGGCCATGAGACTTAGACCTGAGTGCAAAAATGGAGGCTCTAGCCCCTTCCAGAGCTGAGATATCGAAACTCAAAAATTGGGCCCGAAAAAAAAACGACAGTGGTACCCCTTACGTTTTTTTTTTTGGGCGAAAAATTAAGTTTCTCCAATCTTCCCAAAACTCTGGATTCTGATAGAGGGCCATGAGACTTAGACCTGAGTGCAAAAATGGAGGCTCTAGCCCCTTCCAGAGCTGAGATATCGAAACTCAAAAATTGGGCCCGAAAAAAAAACGACAGTGGTACCCCTTACGTTTTTTTTGGGGGGGCGAAAAATTAAGTTTCTCCAATCTTCCCAAAACTCTGGATTCTGATAGAGGGCCATGAGACTTAGACCTGAGTGCAAAAATGGAGGCTCTAGCCCCTTCCAGAGCTGAGATATCGAAACTCAAAAATTGGGCCCGAAAAAAAAAACGACAGTGGTACCCCTTACGTTTTTTTTTTTTGGGCGAAAAATTAAGTTTCTCCAACCTTCCCAAAACTCTGGATTCTGATAGAGGGCCATGAGACTTAGAGCTGAGTGCAAAAATGGAGGCTCTAGCCCCCTCCAGAGCTGAGATATTGAAACTCAAAAATTGGGCCCGAAAAAAAAACGACAGTGGTACCCCTTACGTTTTTTTTTTGGGCGAAAAATTAAGTTTCTCCAATCTTCCCAAAACTCTGGATTCTGATAGAGGGCCATGAGACTTAGACCTGAGTGCAAAAATGGAGGCTCTAGCCCCTTCCAGAGCTGAGATATCGAAACTCAAATATTGGGCCCGAAAAAAAAAAACGACAGTGGTACCCCTTACGTTTTTTTTTGGGGGCGAAAAATTAAGTTTCTCCAATCTTCCCAAAACTCTGGATTCTGATAGAGGGCCATGAGACTTAGACCTGAGTGCAAAAATGGAGGCTCTAGCCCCTTCCAGAGCTGAGATATCGAAACTCAAAAATTGGGCCCGAAAAAAAAAACGACAGTGGTACCCCTTACGTTTTTTTTTTTGGGCGAAAAATTAAGTTTCTCCAATCTTCCCAAAACTCTGGATTCTGATAGAGGGCCATGAGACTTAGACCTGAGTGCAAAAATGGAGGCTCTAGCCCCTTCCAGAGCTGAGATATCGAAACTCAAAAATTGGGCCCGAAAAAAAAAACGACAGTGGTACCCCTTACGTTTTTTTTTTTTGGGCGAAAAATTAAGTTTCTCCAACCTTCCCAAAACTCTGGATTCTGATAGAGGGCCATGAGACTTAGAGCTGAGTGCAAAAATGGAGGCTCTAGCCCCCTCCAGAGCTGAGATATTGAAACTCAAAAATTGGGCCCGAAAAAAAAACGACAGTGGTACCCCTTACGTTTTTTTTTTGGGCGAAAAATTAAGTTTCTCCAATCTTCCCAAAACTCTGGATTCTGATAGAGGGCCATGAGACTTAGACCTGAGTGCAAAAATGGAGGCTCTAGCCCCTTCCAGAGCTGAGATATCGAAACTCAAATATTGGGCCCGAAAAAAAAAAACGACAGTGGTACCCCTTACGTTTTTTTTTGGGGGCGAAAAATTAAGTTTCTCCAATCTTCCCAAAACTCTGGATTCTGATAGAGGGCCATGAGACTTAGACCTGAGTGCAAAAATGGAGGCTCTAGCCCCTTCCAGAGCTGAGATATCGAAACTCAAAAATTGGGCCCGAAAAAAAAAACGACAGTGGTACCCCTTACGTTTTTTTTTTTGGGCGAAAAATTAAGTTTCTCCAATCTTCCCAAAACTCTGGATTCTGATAGAGGGCCATGAGACTTAGACCTGAGTGCAAAAATGGAGGCTCTAGCCCCTTCCAGAGCTGAGGTATCGAAACTCAAAAATTGGGCCCGAAAAAAAAACGACAGTGGTACCCCTTACGTTTTTTTTGGGGGGGCGAAAAATTAAGTTTCTCCAATCTTCCCAAAACTCTGGATTCTGACAGAGGGCCATGAGACTTAGACCTGAGTGCAAAAATGGAGGCTCTAGCCCCTTCCAGAGCTGAGATATCGAAACTCAAAAATTGGGCCCGAAAAAAAAAAACGACAGTGGTACCCCTTATGTTTTGTTTTTTTGGGCGAAAAATTAAGTTTCTCCAATCTTCCCCAAACTCTGGATTCTGATAGAGGGCCATGAGACTTAGACCTGAGTGCAAAAATGGAGGCTCTAGCCCCTTCCAGAGCTGAGATATCGAAACTCAAAAAGTGGGCCCGAAAAAAAAAACGACAGTGGTACCCCTTACGTTTTTTTTTTTTGGGCGAAAAATTAAGTTTCTCCAATCTTCCCAAAATTCTGGATTCTGATAGAGGGCCATGAGACTTAGACCTGAGTGCAAAAATGGAGGCTCTAGCCCCTTCCAGAGCTGAGATATCGAAACTCAAAAATTGGGCCCGAAAAAAAAACGACAGTGGTACCCCTTACGTTTTTTTTTTTGGGCGAAAAATTAAGTTTCTCCAATCTTCCCAAAACTCTGGATTCTGATAGAGGGCCATGAGACTTAGACCTGAGTGCAAAAATGGAGGCTCTAGCCCCTTCCAGAGCTGAGATATCGAAACTCAAAAATTGGGCCCGAAAAAAAAACGACAGTGGTACCCCTTACGTTTTTTTTGGGGGGGCGAAAAATTAAGTTTCTCCAATCTTCCCAAAACTCTGGATTCTGATAGAGGGCCATGAGACTTAGACCTGAGTGCAAAATGGAGGCTCTAGCCCCTTCCAGAGCTGAGATATCGAAACTCAAAAAGTGGGCCCGAAAAAAAAACGACAGTGGTACCCCTTACGTTTTTTTTTTTGGGCGAAAAATTAAGTTTCTCCAATCTTCCCAAAACTCTGGATTCTGATAGAGGGCCATGAGACTTAGACCTGAGTGCAAAAATGGAGGCTCTAGCCCCTTCCAGAGCTGAGATATCGAAACTCAAAAATTGGGCCCGAAAAAAAAACGACAGTGGTACCCCTTACGTTTTTTTTTTTGGGCGAAAAATTAAGTTTCTCCAATCTTCCCAAAACTCTGGATTCTGATAGAGGGCCATGAGACTTAGACCTGAGTGCAAAAATGGAGGCTCTAGCCCCTTCCAGAGCTGAGATATCGAAACTCAAAAATTGGGCCCGAAAAAAAAACGACAGTGGTACCCCTTACGTTTTTTTTTGGGGGCGAAAAATTAAGTTTCTCCAATCTTCCCAAAACTCTGGATTCTGATAGAGGGCCATGAGACTTAGACCTGAGTGCAAAAATGGAGGCTCTAGCCCCTTCCAGAGCTGAGATATCGAAACTCAAAAATTGGGCCCGAAAAAAAAACGACAGTGGTACCCCTTACGTTTTTTTTGGGGGGGCGAAAAATTAAGTTTCTCCAATCTTCCCAAAACTCTGGATTCTGACAGAGGGCCATGAGACTTAGACCTGAGTGCAAAAATGGAGGCTCTAGCCCCTTCCAGAGCTGAGATATCGAAACTCAAAAATTGGGCCCGAAAAAAAAAACGACAGTGGTACCCCTTATGTTTTGTTTTTTTGGGCGAAAAATTAAGTTTCTCCAATCTTCCCCAAACTCTGGATTCTGATAGAGGGCCATGAGACTTGGACCTGAGTGCAAAAATGGAGGCTCTAGCCCCTTCCAGAGCTGAGATATCGAAACTCAAAAAGTGGGCCCGAAAAAAAAAACGACAGTGGTACCCCTTACGTTTTTTTTTTTTGGGCGAAAAATTAAGTTTCTCCAATCTTCCCAAAATTCTGGATTCTGATAGAGGGCCATGAGACTTAGACCTGAGTGCAAAAATGGAGGCTCTAGCCCCTTCCAGAGCTGAGATATCGAAACTCAAAAATTGGGCCCGAAAAAAAAACGACAGTGGTACCCCTTACGTTTTTTTTTTTGGGCGAAAAATTAAGTTTCTCCAATCTTCCCAAAACTCTGGATTCTGATAGAGGGCCATGAGACTTAGACCTGAGTGCAAAATGGAGGCTCTAGCCCCTTCCAGAGCTGAGATATCGAAACTCAAAAAGTGGGCCCGAAAAAAAAACGACAGTGGTACCCCTTACGTTTTTTTTTTTGGGCGAAAAATTAAGTTTCTCCAATCTTCCCAAAACTCTGGATTCTGATAGAGGGCCATGAGACTTAGACCTGAGTGCAAAAATGGAGGCTCTAGCCCCTTCCAGAGCTGAGATATCGAAACTCAAAAATTGGGCCCGAAAAAAAAACGACAGTGGTACCCCTTACGTTTTTTTTTTTGGGCGAAAAATTAAGTTTCTCCAATCTTCCCAAAACTCTGGATTCTGATAGAGGGCCATGAGACTTAGACCTGAGTGCAAAAATGGAGGCTCTAGCCCCTTCCAGAGCTGAGATATCGAAACTCAAAAATTGGGCCCGAAAAAAAAACGACAGTGGTACCCCTTACGTTTTTTTTTGGGGGCGAAAAATTAAGTTTCTCCAATCTTCCCAAAACTCTGGATTCTGATAGAGGGCCATGAGACTTAGACCTGAGTGCAAAAATGGAGGCTCTAGCCCCTTCCAGAGCTGAGATATCGAAACTCAAAAATTGGGCCCGAAAAAAAAACGACAGTGGTACCCCTTACGTTTTTTTTTTTGGGTGAAAAATTAAGTTTCTCCAATCTTCCCAATACTCTGGATTCTGATAGAGGGCCATGAGACTTAGACCTGAGTGCAAAAATGGAGGCTCTAGCCCCTTCCAGAGCTGAGATATCGAAACTCAAAAATTGGGCCCGAAAAAAAAAACGACAGTGGTACCCCTTACGTTTTTTTTTTTTTTTGGGCGAAATATTAAGTTTCTCCAATCTTCCCAAAACTCTGGATCCTGATAGAGGGCCATGAGACTTAGACCTGAGTGCAAAAATGGAGGCTCTAGCCCCTTCCAGAGCTGAGATATCGAAACTCAAAAATTGGGCCCGAAAAAAAAACGACAGTGGTACCCCTTACGTTTTTTTTTTTGGGCGAAAAATTAAGTTTCTCCAATCTTCCCAAAACTCTGGATTCTGATAGAGGGCCATGAGACTTAGACCTGAGTGCAAAAATGGAGGCTCTAGCCCCTTCCAGAGCTGAGATATCGAAACTCAAAAATTGGGCCCGAAAAAAAAAACGACAGTGGTACCCCTTACGTTTTTTTTGGGGGGGGCGAAAAATTAAGTTTCTCCAATCTTCCCAAAACTCTGGATTCTGATAGAGGGCCATGAGACTTAGACCTGAGTGCAAAAATGGAGGCTCTAGCCCCTTCCAGAGCTGAGATATCGAAACTCAAAAATTGGGCCCGAAAAAAAAAACGACAGTGGTACCCCTTACGTTTTTTTTTTTTTTGGGCGAAAAATTAAGTTTCTCCAATCTTCCCAAAACTCTGGATCCTGATAGAGGGCCATGAGACTTAGACCTGAGTGCAAAAATGGAGGCTCTAGCCCCTTCCAGAGCTGAGATATCGAAACTCAAAAATTGGGCCCGAAAAAAAAACGACAGTGGTACCCCTTACGTTTTTTTTTTTGGGCGAAAAATTAAGTTTCTCCAATCTTCCCAAAACTCTGGATTCTGATAGAGGGCCATGAGACTTAGACCTGAGTGCAAAAATGGAGGCTCTAGCCCCTTCCAGAGCTGAGATATCGAAACTCAAAAATTGGGCCCGAAAAAAAAAACGACAGTGGTACCCCTTACGTTTTTTTTGGGGGGGGCGAAAAATTAAGTTTCTCCAATCTTCCCAAAACTCTGGATTCTGATAGAGGGCCATGAGACTTAGACCTGAGTGCAAAAATGGAGGCTCTAGCCCCTTCCAGAGCTGAGATATCGAAACTCAAAAATTGGGCCCGAAAAAAAAACGACAGTGGTACCCCTTACATTTTTTTTTTTGGGCGAAAAATTAAGTTTCTCCAATCTTCCCAAAACTCTGGATTCTGATAGAGGGCCATGAGACTTAGACCTGAGTGCAAAAATGGAGGCTCTAGCCCCTTCCAGAGCTGAGATATCGAAACTCAAAAATTGGGCCCGAAAAAAAAACGACAGTGGTACCCCTTACGTTTTTTTTTTGGGGCGAAAAATTAAGTTTCTCCAATCTTCCCAAAACTCTGGATTCTGATAGAGGGCCATGAGACTTAGACCTGAGTGCAAAAATGGAGGCTCTAGCCCCTTCCAGAGCTGAGATATCGAAACTCAAAAATTGGGCCCGAAAAAAAAAACGACAGTGGTACCCCTTACGTTTTTTTTTTTTTTGGGCGAAAAATTAAGTTTCTCCAATCTTCCCAAAACTCTGGATCCTGATAGAGGGCCATGAGACTTAGACCTGAGTGCAAAAATGGAGGCTCTAGCCCCTTCCAGAGCTGAGATATCGAAACTCAAAAATTGGGCCCGAAAAAAAAACGACAGTGGTACCCCTTACGTTTTTTTTTTTGGGGCGAAAAATTAAGTTTCTCCAATCTTCCCAAAACTCTGGATTCTGATAGAGGGCCATGAGACTTAGACCTGAGTGCAAAAATGGAGGCTCTAGCCCCTTCCAGAGCTGAGATATCGAAACTCAAAAATTGGGCCCGAAAAAAAAAACGACAGTGGTACCCCTTACGTTTTTTTTTTTTTTGGGCGAAAAATTAAGTTTCTCCAATCTTCCCAAAACTCTGGATCCTGATAGAGGGCCATGAGACTTAGACCTGAGTGCAAAAATGGAGGCTCTAGCCCCTTCCAGAGCTGAGATATCGAAACTCAAAAATTGGGCCCGAAAAAAAAACGACAGTGGTACCCCTTACGTTTTTTTTTTTGGGCGAAAAATTAAGTTTCTCCAATCTTCCCAAAACTCTGGATTCTGATAGAGGGCCATGAGACTTAGACCTGAGTGCAAAAATGGAGGCTCTAGCCCCTTCCAGAGCTGAGATATCGAAACTCAAAAATTGGGCCCGAAAAAAAAACGACAGTGGTACCCCTTACGTTTTTTTTGGGGGGGGCGAAAAATTAAGTTTCTCCAATCTTCCCAAAACTCTGGATTCTGATAGAGGGCCATGAGACTTAGACCTGAGTGCAAAAATGGAGGCTCTAGCCCCTTCCAGAGCTGAGATATCGAAACTCAAAAATTGGGCCCGAAAAAAAAAACGACAGTGGTACCCCTTACGTTTTTTTTTTTTGGGCGAAAAATTAAGTTTCTCCAACCTTCCCAAAACTCTGGATTCTGATAGAGGGCCATGAGACTTAGAGCTGAGTGCAAAAATGGAGGCTCTAGCCCCCTCCAGAGCTGAGATATTGAAACTCAAAAATTGGGCCCGAAAAAAAAACGACAGTGGTACCCCTTACGTTTTTTTTTTGGGCGAAAAATTAAGTTTCTCCAATCTTCCCAAAACTCTGGATTCTGATAGAGGGCCATGAGACTTAGACCTGAGTGCAAAAATGGAGGCTCTAGCCCCTTCCAGAGCTGAGATATCGAAACTCAAATATTGGGCCCGAAAAAAAAAAACGACAGTGGTACCCCTTACGTTTTTTTTTGGGGGCGAAAAATTAAGTTTCTCCAATCTTCCCAAAACTCTGGATTCTGATAGAGGGCCATGAGACTTAGACCTGAGTGCAAAAATGGAGGCTCTAGCCCCTTCCAGAGCTGAGATATCGAAACTCAAAAATTGGGCCCGAAAAAAAAAACGACAGTGGTACCCCTTACGTTTTTTTTTTTGGGCGAAAAATTAAGTTTCTCCAATCTTCCCAAAACTCTGGATTCTGATAGAGGGCCATGAGACTTAGACCTGAGTGCAAAAATGGAGGCTCTAGCCCCTTCCAGAGCTGAGATATCGAAACTCAAAAATTGGGCCCGAAAAAAAAAACGACAGTGGTACCCCTTACGTTTTTTTTTTTTGGGCGAAAAATTAAGTTTCTCCAACCTTCCCAAAACTCTGGATTCTGATAGAGGGCCATGAGACTTAGAGCTGAGTGCAAAAATGGAGGCTCTAGCCCCCTCCAGAGCTGAGATATTGAAACTCAAAAATTGGGCCCGAAAAAAAAACGACAGTGGTACCCCTTACGTTTTTTTTTTGGGCGAAAAATTAAGTTTCTCCAATCTTCCCAAAACTCTGGATTCTGATAGAGGGCCATGAGACTTAGACCTGAGTGCAAAAATGGAGGCTCTAGCCCCTTCCAGAGCTGAGATATCGAAACTCAAATATTGGGCCCGAAAAAAAAAAACGACAGTGGTACCCCTTACGTTTTTTTTTGGGGGCGAAAAATTAAGTTTCTCCAATCTTCCCAAAACTCTGGATTCTGATAGAGGGCCATGAGACTTAGACCTGAGTGCAAAAATGGAGGCTCTAGCCCCTTCCAGAGCTGAGATATCGAAACTCAAAAATTGGGCCCGAAAAAAAAAACGACAGTGGTACCCCTTACGTTTTTTTTTTTGGGCGAAAAATTAAGTTTCTCCAATCTTCCCAAAACTCTGGATTCTGATAGAGGGCCATGAGACTTAGACCTGAGTGCAAAAATGGAGGCTCTAGCCCCTTCCAGAGCTGAGGTATCGAAACTCAAAAATTGGGCCCGAAAAAAAAACGACAGTGGTACCCCTTACGTTTTTTTTGGGGGGGCGAAAAATTAAGTTTCTCCAATCTTCCCAAAACTCTGGATTCTGACAGAGGGCCATGAGACTTAGACCTGAGTGCAAAAATGGAGGCTCTAGCCCCTTCCAGAGCTGAGATATCGAAACTCAAAAATTGGGCCCGAAAAAAAAAACGACAGTGGTACCCCTTATGTTTTGTTTTTTTGGGCGAAAAATTAAGTTTCTCCAATCTTCCCCAAACTCTGGATTCTGATAGAGGGCCATGAGACTTAGACCTGAGTGCAAAAATGGAGGCTCTAGCCCCTTCCAGAGCTGAGATATCGAAACTCAAAAAGTGGGCCCGAAAAAAAAAACGACAGTGGTACCCCTTACGTTTTTTTTTTTTGGGCGAAAAATTAAGTTTCTCCAATCTTCCCAAAATTCTGGATTCTGATAGAGGGCCATGAGACTTAGACCTGAGTGCAAAAATGGAGGCTCTAGCCCCTTCCAGAGCTGAGATATCGAAACTCAAAAATTGGGCCCGAAAAAAAAACGACAGTGGTACCCCTTACGTTTTTTTTTTTGGGCGAAAAATTAAGTTTCTCCAATCTTCCCAAAACTCTGGATTCTGATAGAGGGCCATGAGACTTAGACCTGAGTGCAAAAATGGAGGCTCTAGCCCCTTCCAGAGCTGAGATATCGAAACTCAAAAATTGGGCCCGAAAAAAAAACGACAGTGGTACCCCTTACGTTTTTTTTGGGGGGGCGAAAAATTAAGTTTCTCCAATCTTCCCAAAACTCTGGATTCTGATAGAGGGCCATGAGACTTAGACCTGAGTGCAAAATGGAGGCTCTAGCCCCTTCCAGAGCTGAGATATCGAAACTCAAAAAGTGGGCCCGAAAAAAAAACGACAGTGGTACCCCTTACGTTTTTTTTTTTGGGCGAAAAATTAAGTTTCTCCAATCTTCCCAAAACTCTGGATTCTGATAGAGGGCCATGAGACTTAGACCTGAGTGCAAAAATGGAGGCTCTAGCCCCTTCCAGAGCTGAGATATCGAAACTCAAAAATTGGGCCCGAAAAAAAAACGACAGTGGTACCCCTTACGTTTTTTTTTTTGGGCGAAAAATTAAGTTTCTCCAATCTTCCCAAAACTCTGGATTCTGATAGAGGGCCATGAGACTTAGACCTGAGTGCAAAAATGGAGGCTCTAGCCCCTTCCAGAGCTGAGATATCGAAACTCAAAAATTGGGCCCGAAAAAAAAACGACAGTGGTACCCCTTACGTTTTTTTTTGGGGGCGAAAAATTAAGTTTCTCCAATCTTCCCAAAACTCTGGATTCTGATAGAGGGCCATGAGACTTAGACCTGAGTGCAAAAATGGAGGCTCTAGCCCCTTCCAGAGCTGAGATATCGAAACTCAAAAATTGGGCCCGAAAAAAAAACGACAGTGGTACCCCTTACGTTTTTTTTGGGGGGGCGAAAAATTAAGTTTCTCCAATCTTCCCAAAACTCTGGATTCTGACAGAGGGCCATGAGACTTAGACCTGAGTGCAAAAATGGAGGCTCTAGCCCCTTCCAGAGCTGAGATATCGAAACTCAAAAATTGGGCCCGAAAAAAAAAACGACAGTGGTACCCCTTATGTTTTGTTTTTTTGGGCGAAAAATTAAGTTTCTCCAATCTTCCCCAAACTCTGGATTCTGATAGAGGGCCATGAGACTTGGACCTGAGTGCAAAAATGGAGGCTCTAGCCCCTTCCAGAGCTGAGATATCGAAACTCAAAAAGTGGGCCCGAAAAAAAAAACGACAGTGGTACCCCTTACGTTTTTTTTTTTTGGGCGAAAAATTAAGTTTCTCCAATCTTCCCAAAATTCTGGATTCTGATAGAGGGCCATGAGACTTAGACCTGAGTGCAAAAATGGAGGCTCTAGCCCCTTCCAGAGCTGAGATATCGAAACTCAAAAATTGGGCCCGAAAAAAAAACGACAGTGGTACCCCTTACGTTTTTTTTTTTGGGCGAAAAATTAAGTTTCTCCAATCTTCCCAAAACTCTGGATTCTGATAGAGGGCCATGAGACTTAGACCTGAGTGCAAAATGGAGGCTCTAGCCCCTTCCAGAGCTGAGATATCGAAACTCAAAAAGTGGGCCCGAAAAAAAAACGACAGTGGTACCCCTTACGTTTTTTTTTTTGGGCGAAAAATTAAGTTTCTCCAATCTTCCCAAAACTCTGGATTCTGATAGAGGGCCATGAGACTTAGACCTGAGTGCAAAAATGGAGGCTCTAGCCCCTTCCAGAGCTGAGATATCGAAACTCAAAAATTGGGCCCGAAAAAAAAACGACAGTGGTACCCCTTACGTTTTTTTTTTTGGGCGAAAAATTAAGTTTCTCCAATCTTCCCAAAACTCTGGATTCTGATAGAGGGCCATGAGACTTAGACCTGAGTGCAAAAATGGAGGCTCTAGCCCCTTCCAGAGCTGAGATATCGAAACTCAAAAATTGGGCCCGAAAAAAAAACGACAGTGGTACCCCTTACGTTTTTTTTTGGGGGCGAAAAATTAAGTTTCTCCAATCTTCCCAAAACTCTGGATTCTGATAGAGGGCCATGAGACTTAGACCTGAGTGCAAAAATGGAGGCTCTAGCCCCTTCCAGAGCTGAGATATCGAAACTCAAAAATTGGGCCCGAAAAAAAAACGACAGTGGTACCCCTTACGTTTTTTTTTTTGGGTGAAAAATTAAGTTTCTCCAATCTTCCCAATACTCTGGATTCTGATAGAGGGCCATGAGACTTAGACCTGAGTGCAAAAATGGAGGCTCTAGCCCCTTCCAGAGCTGAGATATCGAAACTCAAAAATTGGGCCCGAAAAAAAAAACGACAGTGGTACCCCTTACGTTTTTTTTTTTTTTGGGCGAAATATTAAGTTTCTCCAATCTTCCCAAAACTCTGGATCCTGATAGAGGGCCATGAGACTTAGACCTGAGTGCAAAAATGGAGGCTCTAGCCCCTTCCAGAGCTGAGATATCGAAACTCAAAAATTGGGCCCGAAAAAAAAACGACAGTGGTACCCCTTACGTTTTTTTTTTTGGGCGAAAAATTAAGTTTCTCCAATCTTCCCAAAACTCTGGATTCTGATAGAGGGCCATGAGACTTAGACCTGAGTGCAAAAATGGAGGCTCTAGCCCCTTCCAGAGCTGAGATATCGAAACTCAAAAATTGGGCCCGAAAAAAAAAACGACAGTGGTACCCCTTACGTTTTTTTTGGGGGGGGCGAAAAATTAAGTTTCTCCAATCTTCCCAAAACTCTGGATTCTGATAGAGGGCCATGAGACTTAGACCTGAGTGCAAAAATGGAGGCTCTAGCCCCTTCCAGAGCTGAGATATCGAAACTCAAAAATTGGGCCCGAAAAAAAAAACGACAGTGGTACCCCTTACGTTTTTTTTTTTTTTGGGCGAAAAATTAAGTTTCTCCAATCTTCCCAAAACTCTGGATCCTGATAGAGGGCCATGAGACTTAGACCTGAGTGCAAAAATGGAGGCTCTAGCCCCTTCCAGAGCTGAGATATCGAAACTCAAAAATTGGGCCCGAAAAAAAAACGACAGTGGTACCCCTTACGTTTTTTTTTTTGGGCGAAAAATTAAGTTTCTCCAATCTTCCCAAAACTCTGGATTCTGATAGAGGGCCATGAGACTTAGACCTGAGTGCAAAAATGGAGGCTCTAGCCCCTTCCAGAGCTGAGATATCGAAACTCAAAAATTGGGCCCGAAAAAAAAAACGACAGTGGTACCCCTTACGTTTTTTTTGGGGGGGGCGAAAAATTAAGTTTCTCCAATCTTCCCAAAACTCTGGATTCTGATAGAGGGCCATGAGACTTAGACCTGAGTGCAAAAATGGAGGCTCTAGCCCCTTCCAGAGCTGAGATATCGAAACTCAAAAATTGGGCCCGAAAAAAAAACGACAGTGGTACCCCTTACATTTTTTTTTTTGGGCGAAAAATTAAGTTTCTCCAATCTTCCCAAAACTCTGGATTCTGATAGAGGGCCATGAGACTTAGACCTGAGTGCAAAAATGGAGGCTCTAGCCCCTTCCAGAGCTGAGATATCGAAACTCAAAAATTGGGCCCGAAAAAAAAACGACAGTGGTACCCCTTACGTTTTTTTTTTGGGGCGAAAAATTAAGTTTCTCCAATCTTCCCAAAACTCTGGATTCTGATAGAGGGCCATGAGACTTAGACCTGAGTGCAAAAATGGAGGCTCTAGCCCCTTCCAGAGCTGAGATATCGAAACTCAAAAATTGGGCCCGAAAAAAAAAACGACAGTGGTACCCCTTACGTTTTTTTTTTTTTTGGGCGAAAAATTAAGTTTCTCCAATCTTCCCAAAACTCTGGATCCTGATAGAGGGCCATGAGACTTAGACCTGAGTGCAAAAATGGAGGCTCTAGCCCCTTCCAGAGCTGAGATATCGAAACTCAAAAATTGGGCCCGAAAAAAAAACGACAGTGGTACCCCTTACGTTTTTTTTTTTGGGCGAAAAATTAAGTTTCTCCAATCTTCCCAAAACTCTGGATTCTGATAGAGGGCCATGAGACTTAGACCTGAGTGCAAAAATGGAGGCTCTAGCCCCTTCCAGAGCTGAGATATCGAAACTCAAAAATTGGGCCCGAAAAAAAAACGACAGTGGTACCCCTTACGTTTTTTTTGGGGGGGCGAAAAATTAAGTTTCTCCAATCTTCCCAAAACTCTGGATTCTGATAGAGGGCCATGAGACTTAGACCTGAGTGCAAAAATGGAGGCTCTAGCCCCTTCCAGAGCTGAGATATCGAAACTCAAAAATTGGGCCCGAAAAAAAAAACGACAGTGGTACCCCTTACGTTTTTTTTTTTTGGGCGAAAAATTAAGTTTCTCCAACCTTCCCAAAACTCTGGATTCTGATAGAGGGCCATGAGACTTAGAGCTGAGTGCAAAAATGGAGGCTCTAGCCCCCTCCAGAGCTGAGATATCGAAACTCAAAAATTGGGCCCGAAAAAAAAACGACAGTGGTACCCCTTACGTTTTTTTTTTTGGGCGAAAAATTAAGTTTCTCCAATCTTCCCAAAACTCTGGATTCTGATAGAGGGCCATGAGACTTAGACCTGAGTGCAAAAATGGAGGCTCTAGCCCCTTCCAGAGCTGAGATATCGAAACTCAAATATTGGGCCCGAAAAAAAAAAACGACAGTGGTACCCCTTACGTTTTTTTTGGGGGGTGAAAAATTAAGTTTCTCCAATCTTCCCAATACTCTGGATTCTGATAGAGGGCCATGAGACTTAGACCTGAGTGCAAAAATGGAGGCTCTAGCCCCTTCCAGAGCTGAGATATCGAAACTCAAAAATTGGGCCCGAAAAAAAAAACGACAGTGGTACCCCTTACGTTTTTTTTTTTTTTTTGGGCGAAATATTAAGTTTCTCCAATCTTCCCAAAACTCTGGATCCTGATAGAGGGCCATGAGACTTAGACCTGAGTGCAAAAATGGAGGCTCTAGCCCCTTCCAGAGCTGAGATATCGAAACTCAAAAATTGGGCCCGAAAAAAAAACGACAGTGGTACCCCTTACGTTTTTTTTTTTTGGGCGAAAAATTAAGTTTCTCCAATCTTCCCAAAACTCTGGATTCTGATAGAGGGCCATGAGACTTAGACCTGAGTGCAAAAATGGAGGCTCTAGCCCCTTCCAGAGCTGAGATATCGAAACTCAAAAATTGGGCCCGAAAAAAAAAACGACAGTGGTACCCCTTACGTTTTTTTTTTTTGGGCGAAAAATTAAGTTTCTCCAATCTTCCCAAAACTCTGGATTCTGATAGAGGGCCATGAGACTTAGACCTGAGTGCAAAAATGGAGGCTCTAGCCCCTTCCAGAGCTGAGATATCGAAACTCAAAAATTGGGCCCGAAAAAAAAAACGACAGTGGTACCCCTTACGTTTTTTTTGGGGGGGGCGAAAAATTAAGTTTCTCCAATCTTCCCAAAACTCTGGATTCTGATAGAGGGCCATGAGACTTAGACCTGAGTGCAAAAATGGAGGCTCTAGCCCCTTCCAGAGCTGAGATATCGAAACTCAAAAATTGGGCCCGAAAAAAAAACGACAGTGGTACCCCTTACGTTTTTTTTTTTGGGCGAAAAATTAAGTTTCTCCAATCTTCCCAAAACTCTGGATTCTGATAGAGGGCCATGAGACTTAGACCTGAGTGCAAAAATGGAGGCTCTAGCCCCTTCCAGAGCTGAGATATCGAAACTCAAAAATTGGGCCCGAAAAAAAAAACGACAGTGGTACCCCTTACGTTTTTTTTGGGGGGGGCGAAAAATTAAGTTTCTCCAATCTTCCCAAAACTCTGGATTCTGATAGAGGGCCATGAGACTTAGACCTGAGTGCAAAAATGGAGGCTCTAGCCCCTTCCAGAGCTGAGATATCGAAACTCAAAAATTGGGCCCGAAAAAAAAACGACAGTGGTACCCCTTACGTTTTTTTTTTTGGGCGAAAAATTAAGTTTCTCCAATCTTCCCAAACTCTGGATTCTGATAGAGGGCCATGAGACTTAGACCTGAGTGCAAAAATGGAGGCTCTAGCCCCTTCCAGAGCTGAGATATCGAAACTCAAAAATTGGGCCCGAAAAAAAAACGACAGTGGTACCCCTTACGTTTTTTTTTTTGGGGCGAAAAATTAAGTTTCTCCAATCTTCCCAAAACTCTGGATTCTGATAGAGGGCCATGAGACTTAGACCTGAGTGCAAAAATGGAGGCTCTAGCCCCTTCCAGAGCTGAGATATCGAAACTCAAAAATTGGGCCCGAAAAAAAAAACGACAGTGGTACCCCTTACGTTTTTTTTTTTTTTGGGCGAAAAATTAAGTTTCTCCAATCTTCCCAAAACTCTGGATCCTGATAGAGGGCCATGAGACTTAGACCTGAGTGCAAAAATGGAGGCTCTAGCCCCTTCCAGAGCTGAGATATCGAAACTCAAAAATTGGGCCCGAAAAAAAAACGACAGTGGTACCCCTTACGTTTTTTTTTTTGGGCGAAAAATTAAGTTTCTCCAATCTTCCCAAAACTCTGGATTCTGATAGAGGGCCATGAGACTTAGACCTGAGTGCAAAAATGGAGGCTCTAGCCCCTTCCAGAGCTGAGATATCGAAACTCAAAAATTGGGCCCGAAAAAAAAACGACAGTGGTACCCCTTACGTTTTTTTTGGGGGGGCGAAAAATTAAGTTTCTCCAATCTTCCCAAAACTCTGGATTCTGATAGAGGGCCATGAGACTTAGACCTGAGTGCAAAAATGGAGGCTCTAGCCCCTTCCAGAGCTGAGATATCGAAACTCAAAAATTGGGCCCGAAAAAAAAAACGACAGTGGTACCCCTTACGTTTTTTTTTTTTGGGCGAAAAATTAAGTTTCTCCAACCTTCCCAAAACTCTGGATTCTGATAGAGGGCCATGAGACTTAGAGCTGAGTGCAAAAATGGAGGCTCTAGCCCCCTCCAGAGCTGAGATATCGAAACTCAAAAATTGGGCCCGAAAAAAAAACGACAGTGGTACCCCTTACGTTTTTTTTTTGGGCGAAAAATTAAGTTTCTCCAATCTTCCCAAAACTCTGGATTCTGATAGAGGGCCATGAGACTTAGACCTGAGTGCAAAAATGGAGGCTCTAGCCCCTTCCAGAGCTGAGATATCGAAACTCAAATATTGGGCCCGAAAAAAAAAAACGACAGTGGTACCCCTTACGTTTTTTTTGGGGGGTGAAAAATTAAGTTTCTCCAATCTTCCCAATACTCTGGATTCTGATAGAGGGCCATGAGACTTAGACCTGAGTGCAAAAATGGAGGCTCTAGCCCCTTCCAGAGCTAAGATATCGAAACTCAAAAATTGGGCCCGAAAAAAAAAACGACAGTGGTACCCCTTACGTTTTTTTTTTTTTTTTGGGCGAAATATTAAGTTTCTCCAATCTTCCCAAAACTCTGGATCCTGATAGAGGGCCATGAGACTTAGACCTGAGTGCAAAAATGGAGGCTCTAGCCCCTTCCAGAGCTGAGATATCGAAACTCAAAAATTGGGCCCGAAAAAAAAACGACAGTGGTACCCCTTACGTTTTTTTTTTTGGGCGAAAAATTAAGTTTCTCCAATCTTCCCAAAACTCTGGATTCTGATAGAGGGCCATGAGACTTAGACCTGAGTGCAAAAATGGAGGCTCTAGCCCCTTCCAGAGCTGAGATATCGAAACTCAAAAATTGGGCCCGAAAAAAAAAATGACAGTGGTACCCCTTACGTTTTTTTTTTTGGGCGAAAAATTAAGTTTCTCCAATCTTCCCAAAACTCTGGATTCTGATAGAGGGCCATGAGACTTAGACCTGAGTGCAAAAATGGAGGCTCTAGCCCCTTCCAGAGCTGAGATATCGAAACTCAAAAATTGGGCCCTAAAAAAAAAACGACAGTGGTACCCCTTACGTTTTTTTTGGGGGGGCAAAAAATTAAGTTTCTCCAATCTTCCCAAAACTCTGGATTCTGATAGAGGGCCATGAGACTTAGACCTGAGTGCAAAAATGGAGGCTCTAGCCCCTTCCAGAGCTGAGATATCGAAACTCAAAAAGTGGGCCCGAAAAAAAAAACGACAGTGGTACCCCTTACGTTTTTTTTTTTTTGGGCGAAAAATTAAGTTTCTCCAATCTTCCCAAAACTCTGGATTCTGATAGAGGGCCATGAGACTTAGACCTGAGTGCAAAAATGGAGGCTCTAGCCCCTTCCAGAGCTGAGATATCGAAACTCAAAAATTGGGCCCGAAAAAAAAACGACAGTGGTACCCCTTACGTTTTTTTTTTTTGGGGCGAAAAATTAAGTTTCTCCAATCTTCCCAAAACTCTGGATTCTGATAGAGGGCCATGAGACTTAGACCTGAGTGCAAAAATGGAGGCTCTAGCCCCTTCCAGAGCTGAGATATCGAAACTCAAAAATTGGGCCCGAAAAAAAAACGACAGTGGTACCCCTCACGTTTTTTTTGGGGGGGCGAAAAATTAAGTTTCTCCAATCTTCCCAAAACTCTGGATTCTGATAGAGGGCCATGAGACTTAGACCTGAGTGCAAAAATGGAGGCTCTAGCCCCTTCCAGAGCTGAGATATCGAAACTCAAAAATTGGGCCCGAAAAAAAAAAACGACAGTGGTACCCCTTACGTTTTTTTTTTTGGGCAAAAAATTAAGTTTCTCCAATCTTCCCAAAACTCTGGATTCTGATAGAGGGCCATGAGACTTAGACCTGAGTGCAAAAATGGAGGCTCTAGCCCCTTCCAGAGCTGAGATATCGAAACTCAAAAATTGGGCCCGAAAAAAAAACGACAGTGGTACCCCTTACGTTTTTTTGGGGGGGGCGAAAAATTAAGTTTCTCCAATCTTCCCAAAACTCTGGATCCTGATAGAGGGCCATGAGACTTAGACCTGAGTGCAAAAATGGAGGCTCTAGCCCCTTCCAGAGCTGAGATATCGAAACTCAAAAATTGGGCTCTAAAAAAAAACGACAGTGGTACCCCTTACGTTTTTTTTTTGGGGTGAAAAATTAAGTTTCTCCAATCTTCCCAAAACTCTGGATTCTGATAGAGGGCCATGAGACTTAGACCTGAGTGCAAAAATGGAGGCTCTAGCCCCTTCCAGAGCTGAGATATCGAAACTCAAAAATTGGGCCCGAAAAAAAAACGACAGTGGTACCCCTTACGTTTTTTTTTTTGGGGCGAAAAATTAAGTTTCTCCAATCTTCCCAAAACTCTGGATTCTGATAGAGGGCCATGAGACTTAGACCTGAGTGCAAAAATGGAGGCTCTAGCCCCTTCCAGAGCTGAGATATCGAAACTCAAAAATTGGGCCTGAAAAAAAAACGACAGTGGTACCCCTTACGTTTTTTTTTTTTGGGCGAAAAATTAAGTTTCTCCAATCTTCCCAAAACTCTGGATCCTGATAGAGGGCCATGAGACTTAGACCTGAGTGCAAAAATGGAGGCTCTAGCCCCTTCCAGAGCTGAGATATCGAAACTCAAAAATTGGGCCCGAAAAAAAAAACGACAGTGGTACCCCTTACGTTTTTTTTTTTTGGGCGAAAAATTAAGTTTCTCCAATCTTCCCAAAACTCTGGATTCTGATAGAGGGCCATGAGACTTAGACCTGAGTGCAAAAATGGAGGCTCTAGCCCCTTCCAGAGCTGAGATATCGAAACTCAAAAATTGGGCCCGAAAAAAAAACGACAGTGGTACCCCTTACGTTTTTTTTTTTTTGGGCGAAAAATTAAGTTTCTCCAATCTTCCCAAAACTCTGGATTCTGATAGAGGGCCATGAGACTTAGACCTGAGTGCAAAAATGGAGGCTCTAGCCCCTTCCAGAGCTGAGATATCGAAACTCAAAAATTGGGCCCGAAAAAAAAACGACAGTGGTACCCCTTACGTTTTTTTTTTTGGGCGAAAAATTAAGTTTCTCCAATCTTCCCAAAACTCTGGATTCTGATAGAGGGCCATGAGACTTAGACCTGAGTGCAAAAATGGAGGCTCTAGCCCCTTCCAGAGCTGAGATATCGAAACTCAAAAATTGGGCCCGAAAAAAAAACGACAGTGGTACCCCTTACGTTTTTTTTTTTGGGGCGAAAAATTAAGTTTCTCCAATCTTCCCAAAACTCTGGATTCTGATAGAGGGCCATGAGACTTAGACCTGAGTGCAAAAATGGAGGCTCTAGCCCCTTCCAGAGCTGAGATATCGAAACTCAAAAATTGGGCCTGAAAAAAAAACGACAGTGGTACCCCTTACGTTTTTTTTTTTTTGGGCGAAAAATTAAGTTTCTCCAATCTTCCCAAAACTCTGGATCCTGATAGAGGGCCATGAGACTTAGACCTGAGTGCAAAAATGGAGGCTCTAGCCCCTTCCAGAGCTGAGATATCGAAACTCAAAAATTGGGCCCGAAAAAAAAAACGACAGTGGTACCCCTTACGTTTTTTTTTTTTTGGGCGAAAAATTAAGTTTCTCCAATCTTCCCAAAACTCTGGATTCTGATAGAGGGCCATGAGACTTAGACCTGAGTGCAAAAATGGAGGCTCTAGCCCCTTCCAGAGCTGAGATATCGAAACTCAAAAATTGGGCCCGAAAAAAAAACGACAGTGGTACCCCTTACGTTTTTTTTTTTTTGGGCGAAAAATTAAGTTTCTCCAATCTTCCCAAAACTCTGGATTCTGATAGAGGGCCATGAGACTTAGACCTGAGTGCAAAAATGGAGGCTCTAGCCCCTTCCAGAGCTGAGATATCGAAACTCAAAAATTGGGCCCGAAAAAAAAAACGACAGTGGTACCCCTTACGTTTTTTTTTTTGGGAGAAAAATTAAGTTTCTCCAATCTTCCCAAAACTCTGGATTCTGATAGAGGGCCATGAGACTTAGACCTGAGTGCAAAAATGGAGGCTCTAGCCCCTTCCAGAGCTGAGATATCGAAACTCAAAAATTGGGCCCGAAAAAAAACGACAGTGGTACCCCTTATGTTTTTTTTTTTGGGGGCGAAAAATTAAGTTTCTCCAATCTTCCCAAAACTCTGGATTCTGATAGAGGGCCATGAGACTTAGACCTGAGTGCAAAAATGGAGGCTCTAGCCCCTTCCAGAGCTGAGATATCGAAACTCAAAAATTGGGCCCGAAAAAAAAACGACAGTGGTACCCCTTACGTTTTTTTTGGGGGGGGCGAAAAATTAAGTTTCTCCAATCTTCCCAAAACTCTGGATTCTGATAGAGGGCCATGAGACTTAGACCTGAGTGCAAAAATGGAGGCTCTAGCCCCTTCCAGAGCTGAGATATCGAAACTCAAAAATTGGGCCCGAAAAAAAAACGACAGTGGTACCCCTTACGTTTTTTTTTTTGGGCGAAAAATTAAGTTTCTCCAATCTTCCCAAAACTCTGGATTCTGATAGAGGGCCATGAGACTTAGACCTGAGTGCAAAAATGGAGGCTCTAGCCCCTTCCAGAGCTGAGATATCGAAACTCAAAAATTGGGCCCGAAAAAAAAACGACAGTGGTACCCCTTACGTTTTTTTTGGGGGGGCGAAAAATTAAGTTTTTCTTATCTTCCCAAAACTCTGGATTCTGATAGAGGGCCATGAGACTTAGACCTGAGTGCAAAAATGGAGGCTCTAGCCCCTTCCAGAGCTGAGATATCGAAACTCAAAAAGTGGGCCCGAAAAAAAAACGACAGTGGTACCCCTTACGTTTTTTTTTTTGGGCGAAAAATTAAGTTTCTCCAATCTTCCCAAAACTCTGGATTCTGATAGAGGGCCATGAGACTTAGACCTGAGTGCCAAAATGGAGGCTCTAGCCCCTTCCAGAGCTGAGATATCGAAACTCAAAAATTGGGCCCGAAAAAAAAACGACAGTGGTACCCCTTACGTTTTTTTTTTTGGGGCGAAAAATTAAGTTTCTCCAATCTTCCCAAAACTCTGGATTCTGATAGAGGGCCATGAGACTTAGACCTGAGTGCCAAAATGGAGGCTCTAGCCCCTTCCAGAGCTGAGATATCGAAACTCAAAAATTGGGCCCGAAAAAAAAACGACAGTGGTACCCCTTACGTTTTTTTGGGGGGGGCGAAAAATTAAGTTTCTCCAATCTTCCCAAAACTCTGGATCCTGATAGAGGGCCATGAGACTTAGACCTGAGTGCAAAAATGGAGGCTCTAGCCCCTTCCAGAGCTGAGATATCGAAACTCAAAAATTGGGCTCTAAAAAAAAACGACAGTGGTACCCCTTACGTTTTTTTTTTGGGGTGAAAAATTAAGTTTCTCCAATCTTCCCAAAACTCTGGATTCTGATAGAGGGCCATGAGACTTAGACCTGAGTGCAAAAATGGAGGCTCTAGCCCCTTCCAGAGCTGAGATATCGAAACTCAAAAATTGGGCCCGAAAAAAAAACGACAGTGGTACCCCTTACGTTTTTTTTTTTGGGGCGAAAAATTAAGTTTCTCCAATCTTCCCAAAACTCTGGATTCTGATAGAGGGCCATGAGACTTAGACCTGAGTGCAAAAATGGAGGCTCTAGCCCCTTCCAGAGCTGAGATATCGAAACTCAAAAATTGGGCCTGAAAAAAAAACGACAGTGGTACCCCTTACGTTTTTTTTTTTTGGGCGAAAAATTAAGTTTCTCCAATCTTCCCAAAACTCTGGATCCTGATAGAGGGCCATGTGACTTAGACCTGAGTGCAAAAATGGAGGCTCTAGCCCCTTCCAGAGCTGAGATATCGAAACTCAAAAATTGGGCCCGAAAATAAAACGACAGTGGTACCCCTTACGTTTTTTTTTTTTGGCGAAAAATTTAGTTTCTCCAATCTTCCCAAAACTCTGGATTCTGATAGAGGGCCATGAGACTTAGACCTGAGTGCAAAAATGGAGGCTCTAGCCCCTTCCAGAGCTGAGATATCGAAACTCAAAAATTGGGCCCGAAAAAAAAACGACAGTGGTACCCCTTACGTTTTTTTTGGGGGGGGCGAAAAATTAAGTTTCTCCAATCTTCCCAAAACTCTGGATCCTGATAGAGGGCCATGAGACTTAGACCTGAGTGCAAAAATGGAGGCTCTAGCCCCTTCCAGAGCTGAGATATCGAAACTCAAAAATTGGGCCCGAAAAAAAAACGACAGTGGTACCCCTTACGTTTTTTTTTTTTGGGCGAAAAATTAAGTTTCTCCAATCTTCCCAAAACTCTGGATTCTGATAGAGGGCCATGAGACTTAGACCTGAGTGCAAAAATGGAGGCTCTAGCCCCTTCCAGAGCTGAGATATCGAAACTCAAAAATTGGGCCCGAAAAAAAAACGACAGTGGTACCCCTTACGTTTTTTTTGGGGGGGCGAAAAATTAAGTTTTTCTTATCTTCCCAAAACTCTGGATTCTGATAGAGGGCCATGAGACTTAGACCTGAGTGCAAAAATGGAGGCTCTAGCCCCTTCCAGAGCTGAGATATCGAAACTCAAAAAGTGGGCCCGAAAAAAAAACGACAGTGGTACCCCTTACGTTTTTTTTTTTTGGGCGAAAAATTAAGTTTCTCCAATCTTCCCAAAACTCTGGATTCTGATAGAGGGCCATGAGACTTAGACCTGAGTGCCAAAATGGAGGCTCTAGCCCCTTCCAGAGCTGAGATATCGAAACTCAAAAATTGGGCCCGAAAAAAAAACGACAGTGGTACCCCTTACGTTTTTTTTTTTGGGGCGAAAAATTAAGTTTCTCCAATCTTCCCAAAACTCTGGATTCTGATAGAGGGCCATGAGACTTAGACCTGAGTGCCAAAATGGAGGCTCTAGCCCCTTCCAGAGCTGAGATATCGAAACTCAAAAATTGGGCCCGAAAAAAAAACGACAGTGGTACCCCTTACGTTTTTTTGGGGGGGGCGAAAAATTAAGTTTCTCCAATCTTCCCAAAACTCTGGATCCTGATAGAGGGCCATGAGACTTAGACCTGAGTGCAAAAATGGAGGCTCTAGCCCCTTCCAGAGCTGAGATATCGAAACTCAAAAATTGGGCTCTAAAAAAAAACGACAGTGGTACCCCTTACGTTTTTTTTTTGGGGTGAAAAATTAAGTTTCTCCAATCTTCCCAAAACTCTGGATTCTGATAGAGGGCCATGAGACTTAGACCTGAGTGCAAAAATGGAGGCTCTAGCCCCTTCCAGAGCTGAGATATCGAAACTCAAAAATTGGGCCCGAAAAAAAAACGACAGTGGTACCCCTTACGTTTTTTTTTTTGGGGCGAAAAATTAAGTTTCTCCAATCTTCCCAAAACTCTGGATTCTGATAGAGGGCCATGAGACTTAGACCTGAGTGCAAAAATGGAGGCTCTAGCCCCTTCCAGAGCTGAGATATCGAAACTCAAAAATTGGGCCTGAAAAAAAAACGACAGTGGTACCCCTTACGTTTTTTTTTTTTGGGCGAAAAATTAAGTTTCTCCAATCTTCCCAAAACTCTGGATCCTGATAGAGGGCCATGTGACTTAGACCTGAGTGCAAAAATGGAGGCTCTAGCCCCTTCCAGAGCTGAGATATCGAAACTCAAAAATTGGGCCCGAAAATAAAACGACAGTGGTACCCCTTACGTTTTTTTTTTTTGGCGAAAAATTTAGTTTCTCCAATCTTCCCAAAACTCTGGATTCTGATAGAGGGCCATGAGACTTAGACCTGAGTGCAAAAATGGAGGCTCTAGCCCCTTCCAGAGCTGAGATATCGAAACTCAAAAATTGGGCCTGAAAAAAAAACGACAGTGGTACCCCTTACGTTTTTTTTTTTTGGGCGAAAAATTAAGTTTCTCCAATCTTCCCAAAACTCTGGATCCTGATAGAGGGCCATGAGACTTAGACCTGAGTGCAAAAATGGAGGCTCTAGCCCCTTCCAGAGCTGAGATATCGAAACTCAAAAATTGGGCTCTAAAAAAAAACGACAGTGGTACCCCTTACGTTTTTTTTTTGGGGTGAAAAATTAAGTTTCTCCAATCTTCCCAAAACTCTGGATTCTGATAGAGGGCCATGAGACTTAGACCTGAGTGCAAAAATGGAGGCTCTAGCCCCTTCCAGAGCTGAGATATCGAAACTCAAAAATTGGGCCCGAAAAAAAAACGACAGTGGTACCCCTTACGTTTTTTTTTTTGGGGCGAAAAATTAAGTTTCTCCAATCTTCCCAAAACTCTGGATTCTGATAGAGGGCCATGAGACTTAGACCTGAGTGCAAAAATGGAGGCTCTAGCCCCTTCCAGAGCTGAGATATCGAAACTCAAAAATTGGGCCTGAAAAAAAAACGACAGTGGTACCCCTTACGTTTTTTTTTTTTGGGCGAAAAATTAAGTTTCTCCAATCTTCCCAAAACTCTGGATCCTGATAGAGGGCCATGTGACTTAGACCTGAGTGCAAAAATGGAGGCTCTAGCCCCTTCCAGAGCTGAGATATCGAAACTCAAAAATTGGGCCCGAAAATAAAACGACAGTGGTACCCCTTACGTTTTTTTTTTTTGGCGAAAAATTTAGTTTCTCCAATCTTCCCAAAACTCTGGATTCTGATAGAGGGCCATGAGACTTAGACCTGAGTGCAAAAATGGAGGCTCTAGCCCCTTCCAGAGCTGAGATATCGAAACTCAAAAATTGGGCCTGAAAAAAAAACGACAGTGGTACCCCTTACGTTTTTTTTTTTTGGGCGAAAAATTAAGTTTCTCCAATCTTCCCAAAACTCTGGATCCTGATAGAGGGCCATGAGACTTAGACCTGAGTGCAAAAATGGAGGCTCTAGCCCCTTCCAGAGCTGAGATATCGAAACTCAAAAATTGGGCCCGAAAAAAAAACGACAGTGGTACCCCTTACGTTTTTTTTTTTGGGCGAAAAATTAAGTTTCTCCAATCTTCCCAAAACTCTGGATTCTGATAGAGGGCCATGAGACTTAGACCTGAGTGCAAAAATGGAGGCTCTAGCCCCTTCCAGAGCTGAGATATCGAAACTCAAAAATTGGGCCCGAAAAAAAAAACGACAGTGGTACCCCTTACGTTTTTTTTTTTTGGGCGAAAAATTAAGTTTCTCCAATCTTCCCAAAACTCTGGATTCTGATAGAGGGCCATGAGACTTAGACCTGAGTGCAAAAATGGAGGCTCTAGCCCCTTCCAGAGCTGAGATATCGAAACTCAAAAATTGGGCCCGAAAAAAAAACGACAGTGGTACCCCTTACGTTTTTTTTTTTTTGGGCGAAAAATTAAGTTTCTCCAATCTTCCCAAAACTCTGGATTCTGATAGAGGGCCATGAGACTTAGACCTGAGTGCAAAAATGGAGGCTCTAGCCCCTTCCAGAGCTGAGATATCGAAACTCAAAAATTGGGCCCGAAAAAAAAACGACAGTGGTACCCCTTACGTTTTTTTTTTTTGGGAGAAAAATTAAGTTTCTCCAATCTTCCCAAAACTCTGGATTCTGATAGAGGGCCATGAGACTTAGACCTGAGTGCAAAAATGGAGGCTCTAGCCCCTTCCAGAGCTGAGATATCGAAACTCAAAAATTGGGCCCGAAAAAAAACGACAGTGGTACCCCTTATGTTTTTTTTTTTGGGGGCGAAAAATTAAGTTTCTCCAATCTTCCCAAAACTCTGGATTCTGATAGAGGGCCATGAGACTTAGACCTGAGTGCAAAAATGGAGGCTCTAGCCCCTTCCAGAGCTGAGATATCGAAACTCAAAAATTGGGCCCGAAAAAAAAACGACAGTGGTACCCCTTACGTTTTTTTTGGGGGGGGCGAAAAATTAAGTTTCTCCAATCTTCCCAAAACTCTGGATTCTGATAGAGGGCCATGAGACTTAGACCTGAGTGCAAAAATGGAGGCTCTAGCCCCTTCCAGAGCTGAGATATCGAAACTCAAAAATTGGGCCCGAAAAAAAAACGACAGTGGTACCCCTTACGTTTTTTTTTTTGGGCGAAAAATTAAGTTTCTCCAATCTTCCCAAAACTCTGGATTCTGATAGAGGGCCATGAGACTTAGACCTGAGTGCAAAAATGGAGGCTCTAGCCCCTTCCAGAGCTGAGATATCGAAACTCAAAAATTGGGCCCGAAAAAAAAACGACAGTGGTACCCCTTACGTTTTTTTTGGGGGGGCGAAAAATTAAGTTTTTCTTATCTTCCCAAAACTCTGGATTCTGATAGAGGGCCATGAGACTTAGACCTGAGTGCAAAAATGGAGGCTCTAGCCCCTTCCAGAGCTGAGATATCGAAACTCAAAAAGTGGGCCCGAAAAAAAAACGACAGTGGTACCCCTTACGTTTTTTTTTTTTTGGGCGAAAAATTAAGTTTCTCCAATCTTCCCAAAACTCTGGATTCTGATAGAGGGCCATGAGACTTAGACCTGAGTGCCAAAATGGAGGCTCTAGCCCCTTCCAGAGCTGAGATATCGAAACTCAAAAATTGGGCCCGAAAAAAAAACGACAGTGGTACCCCTTACGTTTTTTTTTTTGGGGCGAAAAATTAAGTTTCTCCAATCTTCCCAAAACTCTGGATTCTGATAGAGGGCCATGAGACTTAGACCTGAGTGCCAAAATGGAGGCTCTAGCCCCTTCCAGAGCTGAGATATCGAAACTCAAAAATTGGGCCCGAAAAAAAAACGACAGTGGTACCCCTTACGTTTTTTTTGGGGGGGGCGAAAAATTAAGTTTCTCCAATCTTCCCAAAACTCTGGATTCTGATAGAGGGCCATGAGACTTAGACCTGAGTGCAAAAATGGAGGCTCTAGCCCCTTCCAGAGCTGAGATATCGAAACTCAAAAATTGGGCCCGAAAAAAAAACGACAGTGTTACCCCTTACGTTTTTTTTTTTGGGCGAAAAATTAAGTTTCTCCAATCTTCCCAAAACTCTGGATTCTGATAGAGGGCCATGAGACTTAGACCTGAGTGCAAAAATGGAGGCTCTAGCCCCTTCCAGAGCTGAGATATCGAAACTCAAAAATTGGGCCCGAAAAAAAAACGACAGTGGTACCCCTTACGTTTTTTTTTTTGGGCGAAAAATTAAGTTTCTCTAATCTTCCCAAAACTCTGGATTCTGATAGAGGGCCATGAGACTTAGACCTGAGTGCAAAAATGGAGGCTCTAGCCCCTTCCAGAGCTGAGATATCGAAACTCAAAAATTGGGCCCGAAAAAAAAACGACAGTGGTACCCCTTACGTTTTTTTTGGGGGGGCGAAAAATTAAGTTTCTCCAATCTTCCCAAAACTCTGGATTCTGATAGAGGGCCATGAGACTTAGACCTGAGTGCAAAAATGGAGGCTCTAGCCCCTTCCAGAGCTGAGATATCGAAACTCAAAAATTGGGCCCGAAAAAAAAACGACAGTGGTACCCCTTACGTTTTTTTTGGGGGGGCGAAAAATTAGGTTTCTCCAATCTTCCCAAAACTCTGGATTCTGATAGAGGGCCATGAGACTTAGACCTGAGTGCAAAAATGGAGGCTCTAGCCCCTTCCAGAGCTGAGATATCGAAACTCAAAAATTGGGCCCGAAAAAAAAAACGACAGTGGTACCCCTTACGTTTTTTTTGGGGGGGCGAAAAATTAAGTTTCTCCAATCTTCCCAAAACTCTGGATTCTGATAGAGGGCCATGAGACTTAGACCTGAGTGCAAAAATGGAGGCTCTAGCCCCTTCCAGAGCTGAGATATCGAAACTCAAAAATTGGGCCCGAAAAAAAAACGACAGTGGTACCCCTTACGTTTTTTTTGGGGGGGCGAAAAATTAAGTTTCTCCAATCTTCCCAAAACTCTGGATTCTGATAGAGGGCCATGAGACTTAGACCTGAGTGCAAAAATGGAGGCTCTAGCCCCTTCCAGAGCTGAGATATCGAAACTCAAAAATTGGGCCCGAAAAAAAAAACGACAGTGGTACCCCTTACGTTTTTTTTTTTTGGGCGAAAAATTAAGTTTCTCCAATCTTCCCAAAACTCTGGATTCTGATAGAGGGCCATGAGACTTAGACCTGAGTGCAAAAATGGAGGCTCTAGCCCCTTCCAGAGCTGAGATATCGAAACTCAAAAATTGGGCCCTAAAAAAAAAACGACAGTGGTACCCCTTACGTTTTTTTTGGGGGGGCAAAAAATTAAGTTTCTCCAATCTTCCCAAAACTCTGGATTCTGATAGAGGGCCATGAGACTTAGACCTGAGTGCAAAAATGGAGGCTCTAGCCCCTTCCAGAGCTGAGATATCGAAACTCAAAAAGTGGGCCCGAAAAAAAAACGACAGTGGTACCCCTTACGTTTTTTTTTTTTGGGCGAAAAATTAAGTTTCTCCAATCTTCCCAAAACTCTGGATTCTGATAGAGGGCCATGAGACTTAGACCTGAGTGCAAAAATGGAGGCTCTAGCCCCTTCCAGAGCTGAGATATCGAAACTCAAAAATTGGGCCCGAAAAAAAAACGACAGTGGTACCCCTTACGTTTTTTTTTTTGGGGCGAAAAATTAAGTTTCTCCAATCTTCCCAAAACTCTGGATTCTGATAGAGGGCCATGAGACTTAGACCTGAGTGCAAAAATGGAGGCTCTAGCCCCTTCCAGAGCTGAGATATCGAAACTCAAAAATTGGGCCCGAAAAAAAAACGACAGTGGTACCCCTTACTTTTTTTTTGGGGGGGCGAAAAATTAAGTTTCTCCAATCTTCCCAAAACTCTGGATCCTGATAGAGGGCCATGAGACTTAGACCTGAGTGCAAAAATGGAGGCTCTAGCCCCTTCCAGAGCTGAGATATCGAAACTCAAAAATTGGGCCCGAAAAAAAAACGACAGTGGTACCCCTTACGTTTTTTTTGGGGGGGCGAAAAATTAAGTTTCTCCAATCTTCCCAAAACTCTGGATTCTGATAGAGGGCCATGAGACTTAGACCTGAGTGCAAAAATGGAGGCTCTAGCCCCTTCCAGAGCTGAGATATCGAAACTCAAAAATTGGGCCCGAAAAAAAAACGACAGTGGTACCCCTTACGTTTTTTTTTTTTGGGCGAAAAATTAAGTTTCTCCAATCTTCCCAAAACTCTGGATTCTGATAGAGGGCCATGAGACTTAGACCTGAGTGCAAAAATGGAGGCTCTAGCCCCTTCCAGAGCTGAGATATCGAAACTCAAAAATTGGGCCCGAAAAAAAAACGACAGTGGTACCCCTTACGTTTTTTTTTTTTGGGCGAAAAATTAAGTTTCTCCAATCTTCCCAAAACTCTGGATTCTGATAGAGGGCCATGAGACTTAGACCTGAGTGCAAAAATGGAGGCTCTAGCCCCTTCCAGAGCTGAGATATCGAAACTCAAAAATTGGGCCCGAAAAAAAAAACGACAGTGGTACCCCTTACGTTTTTTTTGGGGGGGCGAAAAATTAAGTTTCTCCAATCTTCCCAAAACTCTGGATTCTGATAGAGGGCCATGAGACTTAGACCTGAGTGCAAAAATGGAGGCTCTAGCCCCTTCCAGAGCTGAGATATCGAAACTCAAAAATTGGGCCCGAAAAAAAAACGACAGTGGTACCCCTTACGTTTTTTTTGGGGGGGCGAAAAATTAAGTTTCTCCAATCTTCCCAAAACTCTGGATTCTGATAGAGGGCCATGAGACTTAGACCTGAGTGCAAAAATGGAGGCTCTAGCCCCTTCCAGAGCTGAGATATCGAAACTCAAAAATTGGGCCCGAAAAAAAAAACGACAGTGGTACCCCTTACGTTTTTTTTTTTTGGGCGAAAAATTAAGTTTCTCCAATCTTCCCAAAACTCTGGATTCTGATAGAGGGCCATGAGACTTAGACCTGAGTGCAAAAATGGAGGCTCTAGCCCCTTCCAGAGCTGAGATATCGAAACTCAAAAATTGGGCCCTAAAAAAAAAACGACAGTGGTACCCCTTACGTTTTTTTTGGGGGGGCAAAAAATTAAGTTTCTCCAATCTTCCCAAAACTCTGGATTCTGATAGAGGGCCATGAGACTTAGACCTGAGTGCAAAAATGGAGGCTCTAGCCCCTTCCAGAGCTGAGATATCGAAACTCAAAAAGTGGGCCCGAAAAAAAAACGACAGTGGTACCCCTTACGTTTTTTTTTTTTGGGCGAAAAATTAAGTTTCTCCAATCTTCCCAAAACTCTGGATTCTGATAGAGGGCCATGAGACTTAGACCTGAGTGCAAAAATGGAGGCTCTAGCCCCTTCCAGAGCTGAGATATCGAAACTCAAAAATTGGGCCCGAAAAAAAAACGACAGTGGTACCCCTTACGTTTTTTTTGGGGGGGGCGAAAAATTAAGTTTCTCCAATCTTCCCAAAACTCTGGATTCTGATAGAGGGCCATGAGACTTAGACCTGAGTGCAAAAATGGAGGCTCTAGCCCCTTCCAGAGCTGAGATATCGAAACTCAAAAATTGGGCCCGAAAAAAAAAACGACAGTGGTACCCCTTACGTTTTTTTTTTTTGGGCGAAAAATTAAGTTTCTCCAATCTTCCCAAAACTCTGGATTCTGATAGAGGGCCATGAGACTTAGACCTGAGTGCAAAAATGGAGGCTCTAGCCCCTTCCAGAGCTGAGATATCGAAACTCAAAAATTGGGCCCTAAAAAAAAAACGACAGTGGTACCCCTTACGTTTTTTTTGGGGGGGCAAAAAATTAAGTTTCTCCAATCTTCCCAAAACTCTGGATTCTGATAGAGGGCCATGAGACTTAGACCTGAGTGCAAAAATGGAGGCTCTAGCCCCTTCCAGAGCTGAGATATCGAAACTCAAAAAGTGGGCCCGAAAAAAAAACGACAGTGGTACCCCTTACGTTTTTTTTTTTGGGCGAAAAATTAAGTTTCTCCAATCTTCCCAAAACTCTGGATTCTGATAGAGGGCCATGAGACTTAGACCTGAGTGCAAAAATGGAGGCTCTAGCCCCTTCCAGAGCTGAGATATCGAAACTCAAAAATTGGGCCCGAAAAAAAAACGACAGTGGTACCCCTTACGTTTTTTTTTTTGGGGCGAAAAATTAAGTTTCTCCAATCTTCCCAAAACTCTGGATTCTGATAGAGGGCCATGAGACTTAGACCTGAGTGCAAAAATGGAGGCTCTAGCCCCTTCCAGAGCTGAGATATCGAAACTCAAAAATTGGGCCCGAAAAAAAAACGACAGTGGTACCCTTTACGTTTTTTTTGGGGGGGCGAAAAATTAAGTTTCTCCAATCTTCCCAAAACTCTGGATCCTGATAGAGGGCCATGAGACTTAGACCTGAGTGCAAAAATGGAGGCTCTAGCCCCTTCCAGAGCTGAGATATCGAAACTCAAAAATTGGGCCCGAAAAAAAAACGACAGTGGTACCCCTTACGTTTTTTTTGGGGGGGCGAAAAATTAAGTTTCTCCAATCTTCCCAAAACTCTGGATTCTGATAGAGGGCCATGAGACTTAGACCTGAGTGCAAAAATGGAGGCTCTAGCCCCTTCCAGAGCTGAGATATCGAAACTCAAAAATTGGGCCCGAAAAAAAAACGACAGTGGTACCCCTTACGTTTTTTTTTTTGGGCGAAAAATTTAGTTTCTCCAATCTTCCCAAAACTCTGGATTCTGATAGAGGGCCATGAGACTTAGACCTGAGTGCAAAAATGGAGGCTCTAGCCCCTTCCAGAGCTGAGATATCGAAACTCAAAAATTGGGCCCGAAAAAAAAACGACAGTGGTACCCCTTACGTTTTTTTTTTTTGGGCGAAAAATTAAGTTTCTCCAATCTTCCCAAAACTCTGGATTCTGATAGAGGGCCATGAGACTTAGACCTGAGTGCAAAAATGGAGGCTCTAGCCCCTTCCAGAGCTGAGATATCGAAACTCAAAAATTGGGCCCGAAAAAAAAAACGACAGTGGTACCCCTTACGTTTTTTTTTTTTGGGCGAAAAATTAAGTTTCTCCAATCTTCCCAAAACTCTGGATTCTGATAGAGGGCCATGAGACTTAGACCTGAGTGCAAAAATGGAGGCTCTAGCCCCTTCCAGAGCTGAGATATCGAAACTCAAAAATTGGGCCCGAAAAAAAAAACGACAGTGGTACCCCTTACGTTTTTTTTTTTTGGGCGAAAAATTAAGTTTCTCCAATCTTCCCAAAACTCTGGATTCTGATAGAGGGCCATGAGACTTAGACCTGAGTGCAAAAATGGAGGCTCTAGCCCCTTCCAGAGCTGAGATATCGAAACTCAAAAATTGGGCCCGAAAAAAAAACGACAGTGGTACCCCTTACGTTTTTTTTTTGGGAGAAAAATTAAGTTTCTCCAATCTTCCCAAAACTCTGGATTCTGATAGAGGGCCATGAGACTTAGACCTGAGTGCAAAAATGGAGGCTCTAGCCCCTTCCAGAGCTGAGATATCGAAACTCAAAAATTGGGCCCGAAAAAAAACGACAGTGGTACCCCTTATGTTTTTTTTTGGGGGGGCGAAAAATTAAGTTTCTCCAATCTTCCCAAAACTCTGGATTCTGATAGAGGGCCATGAGACTTAGACCTGAGTGCAAAAATGGAGGCTCTAGCCCCTTCCAGAGCTGAGATATCGAAACTCAAAAATTGGGCCCGAAAAAAAAACGACAGTGGTACCCCTTACGTTTTTTTTGGGGGGGGCGAAAAATTAAGTTTCTCCAATCTTCCCAAAACTCTGGATTCTGATAGAGGGCCATGAGACTTAGACCTGAGTGCAAAAATGGAGGCTCTAGCCCCTTCCAGAGCTGAGATATCGAAACTCAAAAATTGGGCCCGAAAAAAAAACGACAGTGGTACCCCTTACGTTTTTTTGGGGGGGGCGAAAAATTAAGTTTCTCCAATCTTCCCAAAACTCTGGATCCTGATAGAGGGCCATGAGACTTAGACCTGAGTGCAAAAATGGAGGCTCTAGCCCCTTCCAGAGCTGAGATATCGAAACTCAAAAATTGGGCTCTAAAAAAAAACGACAGTGGTACCCCTTACGTTTTTTTTTTGGGGTGAAAAATTAAGTTTCTCCAATCTTCCCAAAACTCTGGATTCTGATAGAGGGCCATGAGACTTAGACCTGAGTGCAAAAATGGAGGCTCTAGCCCCTTCCAGAGCTGAGATATCGAAACTCAAAAATTGGGCCCGAAAAAAAAACGACAGTGGTACCCCTTACGTTTTTTTTTTTGGGGCGAAAAATTAAGTTTCTCCAATCTTCCCAAAACTCTGGATTCTGATAGAGGGCCATGAGACTTAGACCTGAGTGCAAAAATGGAGGCTCTAGCCCCTTCCAGAGCTGAGATATCGAAACTCAAAAATTGGGCCTGAAAAAAAAACGACAGTGGTACCCCTTACGTTTTTTTTTTTTGGGCGAAAAATTAAGTTTCTCCAATCTTCCCAAAACTCTGGATCCTGATAGAGGGCCATGAGACTTAGACCTGAGTGCAAAAATGGAGGCTCTAGCCCCTTCCAGAGCTGAGATATCGAAACTCAAAAATTGGGCCCGAAAAAAAAACGACAGTGGTACCCCTTACGTTTTTTTTTTTGGGCGAAAAATTAAGTTTCTCCAATCTTCCCAAAACTCTGGATTCTGATAGAGGGCCATGAGACTTAGACCTGAGTGCAAAAATGGAGGCTCTAGCCCCTTCCAGAGCTGAGATATCGAAACTCAAAAATTGGGCCCGAAAAAAAAAACGACAGTGGTACCCCTTACGTTTTTTTTTTTTGGGCGAAAAATTAAGTTTCTCCAATCTTCCCAAAACTCTGGATTCTGATAGAGGGCCATGAGACTTAGACCTGAGTGCAAAAATGGAGGCTCTAGCCCCTTCCAGAGCTGAGATATCGAAACTCAAAAATTGGGCCCGAAAAAAAAACGACAGTGGTACCCCTTACGTTTTTTTTTTGGGAGAAAAATTAAGTTTCTCCAATCTTCCCAAAACTCTGGATTCTGATAGAGGGCCATGAGACTTAGACCTGAGTGCAAAAATGGAGGCTCTAGCCCCTTCCAGAGCTGAGATATCGAAACTCAAAAATTGGGCCCGAAAAAAAACGACAGTGGTACCCCTTATGTTTTTTTTTGGGGGGGCGAAAAATTAAGTTTCTCCAATCTTCCCAAAACTCTGGATTCTGATAGAGGGCCATGAGACTTAGACCTGAGTGCAAAAATGGAGGCTCTAGCCCCTTCCAGAGCTGAGATATCGAAACTCAAAAATTGGGCCCGAAAAAAAAACGACAGTGGTACCCCTTACGTTTTTTTTGGGGGGGGCGAAAAATTAAGTTTCTCCAATCTTCCCAAAACTCTGGATTCTGATAGAGGGCCATGAGACTTAGACCTGAGTGCAAAAATGGAGGCTCTAGCCCCTTCCAGAGCTGAGATATCGAAACTCAAAAATTGGGCCCGAAAAAAAAACGACAGTGGTACCCCTTACGTTTTTTTTTTTGGGCGAAAAATTAAGTTTCTCCAATCTTCCCAAAACTCTGGATTCTGATAGAGGGCCATGAGACTTAGACCTGAGTGCAAAAATGGAGGCTCTAGCCCCTTCCAGAGCTGAGATATCGAAACTCAAAAATTGGGCCCAAAAAAAAAACGACAGTGGTACCCCTTACGTTTTTTTTGGGGGGGCGAAAAATTAAGTTTTTCTTATCTTCCCAAAACTCTGGATTCTGATAGAGGGCCATGAGACTTAGACCTGAGTGCAAAAATGGAGGCTCTAGCCCCTTCCAGAGCTGAGATATCGAAACTCAAAAAGTGGGCCCGAAAAAAAAACGACAGTGGTACCCCTTACGTTTTTTTTTTTTGGGCGAAAAATTAAGTTTCTCCAATCTTCCCAAAACTCTGGATTCTGATAGAGGGCCATGAGACTTAGACCTGAGTGCCAAAATGGAGGCTCTAGCCCCTTCCAGAGCTGAGATATCGAAACTCAAAAATTGGGCCCGAAAAAAAAACGACAGTGGTACCCCTTACGTTTTTTTTTTTGGGGCGAAAAATTAAGTTTCTCCAATCTTCCCAAAACTCTGGATTCTGATAGAGGGCCATGAGACTTAGACCTGAGTGCCAAAATGGAGGCTCTAGCCCCTTCCAGAGCTGAGATATCGAAACTCAAAAATTGGGCCCGAAAAAAAAACGACAGTGGTACCCCTTACGTTTTTTTTGGGGGGGCGAAAAATTAAGTTTCTCCAATCTTCCCAAAACTCTGGATCCTGATAGAGGGCCATGAGACTTAGACCTGAGTGCAAAAATGGAGGCTCTAGCCCCTTCCAGAGCTGAGATATCGAAACTCAAAAATTGGGCTCTAAAAAAAAACGACAGTGGTACCCCTTACGTTTTTTTTTTGGGGTGAAAAATTAAGTTTCTCCAATCTTCCCAAAACTCTGGATTCTGATAGAGGGCCATGAGACTTAGACCTGAGTGCAAAAATGGAGGCTCTAGCCCCTTCCAGAGCTGAGATATCGAAACTCAAAAATTGGGCCCGAAAAAAAAACGACAGTGGTACCCCTTACGTTTTTTTTTTTGGGGCGAAAAATTAAGTTTCTCCAATCTTCCCAAAACTCTGGATTCTGATAGAGGGCCATGAGACTTAGACCTGAGTGCAAAAATGGAGGCTCTAGCCCCTTCCAGAGCTGAGATATCGAAACTCAAAAATTGGGCCTGAAAAAAAAACGACAGTGGTACCCCTTACGTTTTTTTTTTTTGGGCGAAAAATTAAGTTTCTCCAATCTTCCCAAAACTCTGGATCCTGATAGAGGGCCATGAGACTTAGACCTGAGTGCAAAAATGGAGGCTCTAGCCCCTTCCAGAGCTGAGATATCGAAACTCAAAAATTGGGCCCGAAAAAAAAACGACAGTGGTACCCCTTACGTTTTTTTTTTTGGGCGAAAAATTAAGTTTCTCCAATCTTCCCAAAACTCTGGATTCTGATAGAGGGCCATGAGACTTAGACCTGAGTGCAAAAATGGAGGCTCTAGCCCCTTCCAGAGCTGAGATATCGAAACTCAAAAATTGGGCCCGAAAAAAAAAACGACAGTGGTACCCCTTACGTTTTTTTTTTTTGGGCGAAAAATTAAGTTTCTCCAATCTTCCCAAAACTCTGGATTCTGATAGAGGGCCATGAGACTTAGACCTGAGTGCAAAAATGGAGGCTCTAGCCCCTTCCAGAGCTGAGATATCGAAACTCAAAAATTGGGCCCGAAAAAAAAACGACAGTGGTACCCCTTACGTTTTTTTTTTTTGGGCGAAAAATTAAGTTTCTCCAATCTTCCCAAAACTCTGGATTCTGATAGAGGGCCATGAGACTTAGACCTGAGTGCAAAAATGGAGGCTCTAGCCCCTTCCAGAGCTGAGATATCGAAACTCAAAAATTGGGCCCGAAAAAAAAACGACAGTGGTACCCCTTACGTTTTTTTTTTTTGGGAGAAAAATTAAGTTTCTCCAATCTTCCCAAAACTCTGGATTCTGATAGAGGGCCATGAGACTTAGACCTGAGTGCAAAAATGGAGGCTCTAGCCCCTTCCAGAGCTGAGATATCGAAACTCAAAAATTGGGCCCGAAAAAAAACGACAGTGGTACCCCTTATGTTTTTTTTTGGGGGGCGAAAAATTAAGTTTCTCCAATCTTCCCAAAACTCTGGATTCTGATAGAGGGCCATGAGACTTAGACCTGAGTGCAAAAATGGAGGCTCTAGCCCCTTCCAGAGCTGAGATATCGAAACTCAAAAATTGGGCCCGAAAAAAAAACGACAGTGGTACCCCTTACGTTTTTTTTGGGGGGGGCGAAAAATTAAGTTTCTCCAATCTTCCCAAAACTCTGGATTCTGATAGAGGGCCATGAGACTTAGACCTGAGTGCAAAAATGGAGGCTCTAGCCCCTTCCAGAGCTGAGATATCGAAACTCAAAAATTGGGCCCGAAAAAAAAACGACAGTGGTACCCCTTACGTTTTTTTTTTTGGGCGAAAAATTAAGTTTCTCCAATCTTCCCAAAACTCTGGATTCTGATAGAGGGCCATGAGACTTAGACCTGAGTGCAAAAATGGAGGCTCTAGCCCCTTCCAGAGCTGAGATATCGAAACTCAAAAATTGGGCCCGAAAAAAAAACGACAGTGGTACCCCTTACGTTTTTTTTGGGGGGGCGAAAAATTAAGTTTTTCTTATCTTCCCAAAACTCTGGATTCTGATAGAGGGCCATGAGACTTAGACCTGAGTGCAAAAATGGAGGCTCTAGCCCCTTCCAGAGCTGAGATATCGAAACTCAAAAATTGGGCCCGAAAAAAAAAACGACAGTGGTACCCCTTACGTTTTTTTTTTTTGGGCGAAAAATTAAGTTTCTCTAATCTTCCCAAAACTCTGGATTCTGATAGAGGGCCATGAGACTTAGACCTGAGTGCAAAAATGGAGGCTCTAGCCCCTTCCAGAGCTGAGATATCGAAACTCAAAAATTGGGCCCGAAAAAAAAACGACAGTGGTACCCCTTACGTTTTTTTTGGGGGGGCGAAAAATTAAGTTTCTCCAATCTTCCCAAAACTCTGGATTCTGATAGAGGGCCATGAGACTTAGACCTGAGTGCAAAAATGGAGGCTCTAGCCCCTTCCAGAGCTGAGATATCGAAACTCAAAAATTGGGCCCGAAAAAAAAACGACAGTGGTACCCCTTACGTTTTTTTTGGGGGGGCGAAAAATTAGGTTTCTCCAATCTTCCCAAAACTCTGGATTCTGATAGAGGGCCATGAGACTTAGACCTGAGTGCAAAAATGGAGGCTCTAGCCCCTTCCAGAGCTGAGATATCGAAACTCAAAAATTGGGCCCGAAAAAAAAAACGACAGTGGTACCCCTTACGTTTTTTTTGGGGGGGCGAAAAATTAAGTTTCTCCAATCTTCCCAAAACTCTGGATTCTGATAGAGGGCCATGAGACTTAGACCTGAGTGCAAAAATGGAGGCTCTAGCCCCTTCCAGAGCTGAGATATCGAAACTCAAAAATTGGGCCCGAAAAAAAAACGACAGTGGTACCCCTTACGTTTTTTTTGGGGGGGCGAAAAATTAAGTTTCTCCAATCTTCCCAAAACTCTGGATTCTGATAGAGGGCCATGAGACTTAGACCTGAGTGCAAAAATGGAGGCTTTAGCCCCTTCCAGAGCTGAGATATCGAAACTCAAAAATTGGGCCCGAAAAAAAAACGACAGTGGTACCCCTTACGTTTTTTTTTTTTTGGGCGAAAAATTAAGTTTCTCCAATCTTCCCAAAACTCTGGATTCTGATAGAGGGCCATGAGACTTAGACCTGAGTGCAAAAATGGAGGCTCTAGCCCCTTCCAGAGCTGAGATATCAAAACTCAAAAATTGGGCCCGAAAAAAAAACGACAGTGGTACCCCTTACGTTTTTTTTTTTGGGCGAAAAATTAAGTTTCTCCAATCTTCCCAAAACTCTGGATTCTGATAGAGGGCCATGAGACTTAGACCTGAGTGCAAAAATGGAAGCTCTAGCCCCTTCCAGAGCTGAGATATCGAAACTCAAAAATTGGGCCCGAAAAAAAAAAACGACAGTGGTACCCCTTACGTTTTTTTTTTTGGGCGAAAAATTAAGTTTCTCCAATTTTCCCAAAACTCTGGATTCTGATAGAGGGCCATGAGACTTAGACCTGAGTGCAAAAATGGAGGCTCTAGCCCCTTCCAGAGCTGAGATATCAAAACTCAAAAATTGGGCCCGAAAAAAAAACGACAGTGGTACCCCTTACGGTTTTTTTTTTGGGCGAAAAATTAAGTTTCTCCAATCTTCCCAAAACTCTGGATTCTGATAGAGGGCCATGAGACTTAGACCTGAGTGCAAAAATGGAGGCTCTAGCCCCTTCCAGAGCTGAGATATCGAAACTCAAAAAGTGGGCCCGAAAAAAAAACGACAGTGGTACCCCTTACGTTTTTTTTTTTTGGGCGAAAAATTAAGTTTCTCCAATCTTCCCAAAACTCTGGATTCTGATAGAGGGCCATGAGACTTAGACCTGAGTGCAAAAATGGAGGCTCTAGCCCCTTCCAGAGCTGAGATATCGAAACTCAAAAATTGGGCCCGAAAAAAAAACGACAGTGGTACCCCTTACGTTTTTTTTTTTGGGGCGAAAAATTAAGTTTCTCCAATCTTCCCAAAACTCTGGATTCTGATAGAGGGCCATGAGACTTAGACCTGAGTGCAAAAATGGAGGCTCTAGCCCCTTCCAGAGCTGAGATATCGAAACTCAAAAATTGGGCCCGAAAAAAAAACGACAGTGGTACCCCTTACGTTTTTTTTGGGGGGGCGAAAAATTAAGTTTCTCCAATCTTCCCAAAACTCTGGATCCTGATAGAGGGCCATGAGACTTAGACCTGAGTGCAAAAATGGAGGCTCTAGCCCCTTCCAGAGCTGAGATATCGAAACTCAAAAATTGGGCCCGAAAAAAAAACGACAGTGGTACCCCTTACGTTTTTTTTGGGGGGGCGAAAAATTAAGTTTCTCCAATCTTCCAAAAACTCTGGATTCTGATAGAGGGCCATGAGACTTAGACCTGAGTGCAAAAATGGAGGCTCTAGCCCCTTCCAGAGCTGAGATATCGAAACTCAAAAATTGGGCCCGAAAAAAAAACGACAGTGGTACCCCTTACGTTTTTTTTTTTTGGGCGAAAAATTAAGTTTCTCCAATCTTCCCAAAACTCTGGATTCTGATAGAGGGCCATGAGACTTAGACCTGAGTGCAAAAATGGAGGCTCTAGCCCCTTCCAGAGCTGAGATATCGAAACTCAAAAATTGGGCCCGAAAAAAAAACGACAGTGGTACCCCTTACGTTTTTTTTTTTTGGGCGAAAAATTAAGTTTCTCCAATCTTCCCAAAACTCTGGATTCTGATAGAGGGCCATGAGACTTAGACCTGAGTGCAAAAATGGAGGCTCTAGCCCCTTCCAGAGCTGAGATATCGAAACTCAAAAATTGGGCCCGAAAAAAAAAACGACAGTGGTACCCCTTACGTTTTTTTTTTTTTGGGCGAAAAATTAAGTTTCTCCAATCTTCCCAAAACTCTGGATTCTGATAGAGGGCCATGAGACTTAGACCTGAGTGCAAAAATGGAGGCTCTAGCCCCTTCCAGAGCTGAGATATCGAAACTCAAAAATTGGGCCCGAAAAAAAAAAACGACAGTGGTACCCCTTACGTTTTTTTTTTTGGGCAAAAAATTAAGTTTCTCCAATCTTCCCAAAACTCTGGATTCTGATAGAGGGCCATGAGACTTAGACCTGAGTGCAAAAATGGAGGCTCTAGCCCCTTCCAGAGCTGAGATATCGAAACTCAAAAATTGGGCCCGAAAAAAAAACGACAGTGGTACCCCTTACGTTTTTTTGGGGGGGGCGAAAAATTAAGTTTCTCCAATCTTCCCAAAACTCTGGATCCTGATAGAGGGCCATGAGACTTAGACCTGAGTGCAAAAATGGAGGCTCTAGCCCCTTCCAGAGCTGAGATATCGAAACTCAAAAATTGGGCTCTAAAAAAAAACGACAGTGGTACCCCTTACGTTTTTTTTTTGGGGTGAAAAATTAAGTTTCTCCAATCTTCCCAAAACTCTGGATTCTGATAGAGGGCCATGAGACTTAGACCTGAGTGCAAAAATGGAGGCTCTAGCCCCTTCCAGAGCTGAGATATCGAAACTCAAAAATTGGGCCCGAAAAAAAAACGACAGTGGTACCCCTTACGTTTTTTTTTTTGGGGCGAAAAATTAAGTTTCTCCAATCTTCCCAAAACTCTGGATTCTGATAGAGGGCCATGAGACTTAGACCTGAGTGCAAAAATGGAGGCTCTAGCCCCTTCCAGAGCTGAGATATCGAAACTCAAAAATTGGGCCTGAAAAAAAAACGACAGTGGTACCCCTTACGTTTTTTTTTTTTGGGCGAAAAATTAAGTTTCTCCAATCTTCCCAAAACTCTGGATCCTGATAGAGGGCCATGAGACTTAGACCTGAGTGCAAAAATGGAGGCTCTAGCCCCTTCCAGAGCTGAGATATCGAAACTCAAAAATTGGGCCCGAAAAAAAAACGACAGTGGTACCCCTTACGTTTTTTTTTTTGGGCGAAAAATTAAGTTTCTCCAATCTTCCCAAAACTCTGGATTCTGATAGAGGGCCATGAGACTTAGACCTGAGTGCAAAAATGGAGGCTCTAGCCCCTTCCAGAGCTGAGATATCGAAACTCAAAAATTGGGCCCGAAAAAAAAAACGACAGTGGTACCCCTTACGTTTTTTTTTTTTGGGCGAAAAATTAAGTTTCTCCAATCTTCCCAAAACTCTGGATTCTGATAGAGGGCCATGAGACTTAGACCTGAGTGCAAAAATGGAGGCTCTAGCCCCTTCCAGAGCTGAGATATCGAAACTCAAAAATTGGGCCCGAAAAAAAAACGACAGTGGTACCCCTTACGTTTTTTTTTTTTTGGGCGAAAAATTAAGTTTCTCCAATCTTCCCAAAACTCTGGATTCTGATAGAGGGCCATGAGACTTAGACCTGAGTGCAAAAATGGAGGCTCTAGCCCCTTCCAGAGCTGAGATATCGAAACTCAAAAATTGGGCCCGAAAAAAAAACGACAGTGGTACCCCTTACGTTTTTTTTTTTGGGAGAAAAATTAAGTTTCTCCAATCTTCCCAAAACTCTGGATTCTGATAGAGGGCCATGAGACTTAGACCTGAGTGCAAAAATGGAGGCTCTAGCCCCTTCCAGAGCTGAGATATCGAAACTCAAAAATTGGGCCCGAAAAAAAACGACAGTGGTACCCCTTATGTTTTTTTTTTTGGGGGCGAAAAATTAAGTTTCTCCAATCTTCCCAAAACTCTGGATTCTGATAGAGGGCCATGAGACTTAGACCTGAGTGCAAAAATGGAGGCTCTAGCCCCTTCCAGAGCTGAGATATCGAAACTCAAAAATTGGGCCCGAAAAAAAAACGACAGTGGTACCCCTTACGTTTTTTTTGGGGGGGGCGAAAAATTAAGTTTCTCCAATCTTCCCAAAACTCTGGATTCTGATAGAGGGCCATGAGACTTAGACCTGAGTGCAAAAATGGAGGCTCTAGCCCCTTCCAGAGCTGAGATATCGAAACTCAAAAATTGGGCCCGAAAAAAAAACGACAGTGGTACCCCTTACGTTTTTTTTTTTGGGCGAAAAATTAAGTTTCTCCAATCTTCCCAAAACTCTGGATTCTGATAGAGGGCCATGAGACTTAGACCTGAGTGCAAAAATGGAGGCTCTAGCCCCTTCCAGAGCTGAGATATCGAAACTCAAAAATTGGGCCCGAAAAAAAAACGACAGTGGTACCCCTTACGTTTTTTTTGGGGGGGCGAAAAATTAAGTTTTTCTTATCTTCCCAAAACTCTGGATTCTGATAGAGGGCCATGAGACTTAGACCTGAGTGCAAAAATGGAGGCTCTAGCCCCTTCCAGAGCTGAGATATCGAAACTCAAAAAGTGGGCCCGAAAAAAAAACGACAGTGGTACCCCTTACGTTTTTTTTTTTTGGGCGAAAAATTAAGTTTCTCCAATCTTCCCAAAACTCTGGATTCTGATAGAGGGCCATGAGACTTAGACCTGAGTGCCAAAATGGAGGCTCTAGCCCCTTCCAGAGCTGAGATATCGAAACTCAAAAATTGGGCCCGAAAAAAAAACGACAGTGGTACCCCTTACGTTTTTTTGGGGGGGGCGAAAAATTAAGTTTCTCCAATCTTCCCAAAACTCTGGATCCTGATAGAGGGCCATGAGACTTAGACCTGAGTGCAAAAATGGAGGCTCTAGCCCCTTCCAGAGCTGAGATATCGAAACTCAAAAATTGGGCTCTAAAAAAAAACGACAGTGGTACCCCTTACGTTTTTTTTTTGGGGTGAAAAATTAAGTTTCTCCAATCTTCCCAAAACTCTGGATTCTGATAGAGGGCCATGAGACTTAGACCTGAGTGCAAAAATGGAGGCTCTAGCCCCTTCCAGAGCTGAGATATCGAAACTCAAAAATTGGGCCCGAAAAAAAAACGACAGTGGTACCCCTTACGTTTTTTTTTTTGGGGCGAAAAATTAAGTTTCTCCAATCTTCCCAAAACTCTGGATTCTGATAGAGGGCCATGAGACTTAGACCTGAGTGCAAAAATGGAGGCTCTAGCCCCTTCCAGAGCTGAGATATCGAAACTCAAAAATTGGGCCTGAAAAAAAAACGACAGTGGTACCCCTTACGTTTTTTTTTTTTTGGGCGAAAAATTAAGTTTCTCCAATCTTCCCAAAACTCTGGATCCTGATAGAGGGCCATGAGACTTAGACCTGAGTGCAAAAATGGAGGCTCTAGCCCCTTCCAGAGCTGAGATATCGAAACTCAAAAATTGGGCCCGAAAAAAAAACGACAGTGGTACCCCTTACGTTTTTTTTGGGGGGGCGAAAAATTAAGTTTCTCCAATCTTCCCAAAACTCTGGATTCTGATAGAGGGCCATGAGACTTAGACCTGAGTGCAAAAATGGAGGCTTTAGCCCCTTCCAGAGCTGAGATATCGAAACTCAAAAATTGGGCCCGAAAAAAAAACGACAGTGGTACCCCTTACGTTTTTTTTTTTTTGGGCGAAAAATTAAGTTTCTCCAATCTTCCCAAAACTCTGGATTCTGATAGAGGGCCATGAGACTTAGACCTGAGTGCAAAAATGGAGGCTCTAGCCCCTTCCAGAGCTGAGATATCAAAACTCAAAAATTGGGCCCGAAAAAAAAACGACAGTGGTACCCCTTACGTTTTTTTTTTTGGGCGAAAAATTAAGTTTCTCCAATCTTCCCAAAACTCTGGATTCTGATAGAGGGCCATGAGACTTAGACCTGAGTGCAAAAATGGAGGCTCTAGCCCCTTCCAGAGCTGAGATATCGAAACTCAAAAATTGGGCCCGAAAAAAAAAAAACGACAGTGGTACCCCTTACGTTTTTTTTTTTTGGGCGAAAAATTAAGTTTCTCCAATTTTCCCAAAACTCTGGATTCTGATAGAGGGCCATGAGACTTAGACCTGAGTGCAAAAATGGAGGCTCTAGCCCCTTCCAGAGCTGAGATATCAAAACTCAAAAATTGGGCCCGAAAAAAAAACGACAGTGGTACCCCTTACGGTTTTTTTTTTGGGCGAAAAATTAAGTTTCTCCAATCTTCCCAAAACTCTGGATTCTGATAGAGGGCCATGAGACTTAGACCTGAGTGCAAAAATGGAGGCTCTAGCCCCTTCCAGAGCTGAGATATCGAAACTCAAAAATTGGGCCCGAAAAAAAAAACGACAGTGGTACCCCTTACGTTTTTTTTTTTTGGGCGAAAAATTAAGTTTCTCCAATTTTCCCAAAACTCTGGATTCTGATAGAGGGCCATGAGACTTAGACCTGAGTGTAAAAATGGAGGCTCTAGCCCCTTCCAGAGCTGAGATATCGAAACTCAAAAATTGGGCCCGAAAAAAAAAACGACAGTGGTACCACTTACGTTTTTTTTGGGGGGGGCGAAAAATTAAGATTCTCCAATCTTCCCAAAACTCTGGATTCTGATAGAGGGCCATTAGACTTAGACCTGAGTGCAAAAATGGAGGCTCTAGCCCCTTCCAGAGCTGAGATATCGAAACTCAAAAATTGGGCCCGAAAAAAAAAACGACAGTGGTACCCCTTACGTTTTTTTTTTTGGGCGAAAAATTAAGTTTCTCCAATCTTCCCAAAACTCTGGATTCTGATAGAGGGCCATGAGACTTAGACCTGAGTGCAAAAATGGAGGTTCTAGCCCCTTCTAGAGCTGAGATATCGAAACTCAAAAATTGGGCCCGAAAAAAAAACGACAGTGGTACCCCTTACGTTTTTTTTTTTGGGGGCGAAAAATTAAGTTTCTCCAATCTTCCCAAAACTCTGGATTCTGATAGAGGGCCATGAGACTTAGACCTGAGTGCAAAAATGGAGGCTCTAGCCCCTTCCAGAGCTGAGATATCGAAACTCAAAAATTGGGCCCGAAAAAAAAAACGACAGTGGTACCCCTTACGTTTTTTTTTTGGGGCGAAAAATTAAGTTTCTCCAATCTTCCCAAAACTCTGGATTCTGATAGAGGGCCATGAGACTTAGACCTGAGTGCAAAAATGGAGGCTCTAGCCCCTTCCAGAGCTGATATATCGAAACTCAAAAATTGGGCCCGAAAAAAAAACGACAGTGGTACCCCTTACGTTTTTTTTGGGGGGGCGAAAAATTAAGTTTCTCCAATCTTCCCAAAACTCTGGATTCTGATAGAGGGCCATGAGACTTAGACCTGAGTGCAAAAATGGAGGCTCTAGCCCCTTCCAGAGCTGAGATATCGAAACTCAAAAATTGGGCCCGAAAAAAAAACGACAGTGGTACCCCTTACGTTTTTTTTGGGGGGGCGAAAAATTAAGTTTCTCCAATCTTCCCAAAACTCTGGATTCTGATAGAGGGCCATGAGACTTAGACCTGAGTGCAAAAATGGAGGCTCTAGCCCCTTCCAGAGCTGAGATATCGAAACTCAAAAAGTGGGCCCGAAAAAAAAACGACAGTGGTACCCCTTACGTTTTTTTTTTTGGGGCGAAAAATTAAGTTTCTCCAATCTTCCCAAAACTCTGGATTCTGATAGAGGGCCATGAGACTTAGACCTGAGTGCAAAAATGGAGGCTCTAGCCCCTTCCAGAGCTGAGATATCGAAACTCAAAAATTGGGCCCGAAAAAAAAACGACAGTGGTACCCCTTACGTTTTTTTTTTGGGGGCGAAAAATTAAGTTTCTCCAATCTTCCCAAAACTCTGGATTCTGATAGAGGGCCATGAGACTTAGACCTGAGTGCAAAAATGGAGGCTCTAGCCCCTTCCAGAGCTGAGATATCGAAACTCAAAAATTGGGCCCGAAAAAAAAACGACAGTGGTACCCCTTACGTTTTTTTTTTTGGGCGAAAAATTAAGTTTCTCCAATCTTCCCAATACTCTGGATTCTGATAGAGGGCCATGAGACTTAGACCTGAGTGCAAAAATGGAGGCTCTAGCCCCTTCCAGAGCTGAGATATCGAAACTCAAAAATTGGGCCCGAAAAAAAAAACGACAGTGGTACCCCTTACGTTCTTTTTTTTTTGGGGCGAAAAATTAAGTTTCTCCAATCTTCCCAAAACTCTGGATCCTGATAGAGGGCCACGAGACTTAGACCTGAGTGCAAAAATGGAGGCTCTAGCCCCTTCCAGAGCTTAGATATCGAAACTCAAAAATTGGGCCCGAAAAAAAAAACGACAGTGGTACCCCTTACGTTTTTTTTTTTGGGCGAAAAATTAAGTTTCTCCAATCTTCCCAAAACTCTGGATTCTGATAGAGGGCCATGAGACTTAGACCTGAGTGCAAAAATGGAGGCTCTAGCCCCTTCCAGAGCTGAGATATCGAAACTCAAAAATTGGGCCCGAAAAAAAAAACGACAGTGGTACCCCTTACGTTTTTTTTTTTTGGGCGAAAAATTAAGTTTCTCCAATCTTCCCAAAACTCTGGATTCTGATAGAGGGCCATGAGACTTAGACCTGAGTGCAAAAATGGAGGCTCTAGCCCCTTCCAGAGCTGAGATATCGAAACTCAAATATTGGGCCCGAAAAAAAAACGACAGTGGTACCCCTTACGTTTTTTTTTTTTGGGGCGAAAAATTAAGTTTCTCCAATCTTCCCAAAACTCTGGATTCTGATAGAGGGCCATGAGACTTAGACCTGAGTGCAAAAATGGAGGCTCTAGCCCCTTCCAGAGCTGAGATATCGAAACTCAAAAATTGGGCCCGAAAAAAAAAACGACAGTGGTACCCCTTACGTTTTTTTTTTTGGGCGAAAAATTAAGTTTCTCCAATCTTCCCAAAACTCTGGATTCTGATAGAGGGCCATGAGACTTAGACCTGAGTGCAAAAATGGAGGCTCTAGCCCCTTCTAGAGCTGAGATATCGAAACTCAAAAATTGGGCCCGAAAAAAAAAACGACAGTGGTACCCCTTACGTTTTTTTTTTTGGGCGAAAAATTAAGTTTCTCCAATCTTCCCAAAACTCTGGATTCTGATAGAGGGCCATGAGACTTAGACCTGAGTGCAAAAATGGAGGCTCTAGCCCCTTCCAGAGCTGATATATCGAAACTCAAAAATTGGGCCCGAAAAAAAAACGACAGTGGTACCCCTTACGTTTTTTTTTTTTGGGTGAAAAATTAAGTTTCTCCAATCTTCCCAAAACTCTGGATTCTGATAGAGGGCCATGAGACTTAGACCTAAGTGCAAAAATGGAGGCTCTAGCCCCTTCCAGAGCTGAGATATCGAAACTCAAAAATTGGGCCCGAAAAAAAAACGACAGTGGTACCCCTTACGTTTTTTTTTTTGGGGCGAAAAATTAAGTTTCTCCAATCTTCCCAAAACTCTGGATTCTGATAGAGGGCCATGAGACTTAGACCTGAGTGCAAAAATGGAGGCTCTAGCCCCTTCCAGAGCTGAGATATCGAAACTCAAAAATTGGGCCCGAAAAAAAAACGACAGTGGTACCCCTTACGTTTTTTTTTTTTGGGGCGAAAAATTAAGTTTCTCCAATCTTCCCAAAACTCTGGATTCTGATAGAGGGTCATGAGACTTAGACCTGAGTGCAAAAATGGAGGCTCTAGCCCCTTCCAGAGCTGAGATATCGAAACTCAAAAATTGGGCCCGAAAAAAAAACGACAGTGGTACCCCTTACGTTTTTTTTTTGGGGGCGAAAAATTAAGTTTCTCCAATCTTCCCAAAACTCTGGATTCTGATAGAGGGCCATGAGACTTAGACCTGAGTGCAAAAATGGAGGCTCTAGCCCCTTCCAGAGCTGAGATATCGAAACTCAAAAATTGGGCCCGAAAAAAAAACGACAGTGGTACCCCTTACGTTTTTTTTGGGGGGGCGAAAAATTAAGTTTTTCTTATCTTCCCAAAACTCTGGATTCTGATAGAGGGCCATGAGACTTAGACCTGAGTGCAAAAATGGAGGCTCTAGCCCCTTCCAGAGCTGAGATATCGAAACTCAAAAAGTGGGCCCGAAAAAAAAACGACAGTGGTACCCCTTACGTTTTTTTTTTTTGGGCGAAAAATTAAGTTTCTCCAATCTTCCCAAAACTCTGGATTCTGATAGAGGGCCATGAGACTTAGACCTGAGTGCCAAAATGGAGGCTCTAGCCCCTTCCAGAGCTGAGATATCGAAACTCAAAAATTGGGCCCGAAAAAAAAACGACAGTGGTACCCCTTACGTTTTTTTGGGGGGGGCGAAAAATTAAGTTTCTCCAATCTTCCCAAAACTCTGGATCCTGATAGAGGGCCATGAGACTTAGACCTGAGTGCAAAAATGGAGGCTCTAGCCCCTTCCAGAGCTGAGATATCGAAACTCAAAAATTGGGCTCTAAAAAAAAACGACAGTGGTACCCCTTACGTTTTTTTTTTGGGGTGAAAAATTAAGTTTCTCCAATCTTCCCAAAACTCTGGATTCTGATAGAGGGCCATGAGACTTAGACCTGAGTGCAAAAATGGAGGCTCTAGCCCCTTCCAGAGCTGAGATATCGAAACTCAAAAATTGGGCCCGAAAAAAAAACGACAGTGGTACCCCTTACGTTTTTTTTTTTGGGGCGAAAAATTAAGTTTCTCCAATCTTCCCAAAACTCTGGATTCTGATAGAGGGCCATGAGACTTAGACCTGAGTGCAAAAATGGAGGCTCTAGCCCCTTCCAGAGCTGAGATATCGAAACTCAAAAATTGGGCCTGAAAAAAAAACGACAGTGGTACCCCTTACGTTTTTTTTTTTTGGGCGAAAAATTAAGTTTCTCCAATCTTCCCAAAACTCTGGATCCTGATAGAGGGCCATGAGACTTAGACCTGAGTGCAAAAATGGAGGCTCTAGCCCCTTCCAGAGCTGAGATATCGAAACTCAAAAATTGGGCCCGAAAAAAAAACGACAGTGGTACCCCTTACGTTTTTTTTGGGGGGGCGAAAAATTAAGTTTCTCCAATCTTCCCAAAACTCTGGATTCTGATAGAGGGCCATGAGACTTAGACCTGAGTGCAAAAATGGAGGCTTTAGCCCCTTCCAGAGCTGAGATATCGAAACTCAAAAATTGGGCCCGAAAAAAAAACGACAGTGGTACCCCTTACGTTTTTTTTTTTTTGGGCGAAAAATTAAGTTTCTCCAATCTTCCCAAAACTCTGGATTCTGATAGAGGGCCATGAGACTTAGACCTGAGTGCAAAAATGGAGGCTCTAGCCCCTTCCAGAGCTGAGATATCAAAACTCAAAAATTGGGCCCGAAAAAAAAACGACAGTGGTACCCCTTACGTTTTTTTTTTTGGGCGAAAAATTAAGTTTCTCCAATCTTCCCAAAACTCTGGATTCTGATAGAGGGCCATGAGACTTAGACCTGAGTGCAAAAATGGAGGCTCTAGCCCCTTCCAGAGCTGAGATATCGAAACTCAAAAATTGGGCCCGAAAAAAAAAAAACGACAGTGGTACCCCTTACGTTTTTTTTTTTTGGGCGAAAAATTAAGTTTCTCCAATTTTCCCAAAACTCTGGATTCTGATAGAGGGCCATGAGACTTAGACCTGAGTGCAAAAATGGAGGCTCTAGCCCCTTCCAGAGCTGAGATATCAAAACTCAAAAATTGGGCCCGAAAAAAAAACGACAGTGGTACCCCTTACGGTTTTTTTTTTGGGCGAAAAATTAAGTTTCTCCAATCTTCCCAAAACTCTGGATTCTGATAGAGGGCCATGAGACTTAGACCTGAGTGCAAAAATGGAGGCTCTAGCCCCTTCCAGAGCTGAGATATCGAAACTCAAAAATTGGGCCCGAAAAAAAAAACGACAGTGGTACCCCTTACGTTTTTTTTTTTTGGGCGAAAAATTAAGTTTCTCCAATTTTCCCAAAACTCTGGATTCTGATAGAGGGCCATGAGACTTAGACCTGAGTGTAAAAATGGAGGCTCTAGCCCCTTCCAGAGCTGAGATATCGAAACTCAAAAATTGGGCCCGAAAAAAAAAACGACAGTGGTACCACTTACGTTTTTTTGGGGGGGGGCGAAAAATTAAGATTCTCCAATCTTCCCAAAACTCTGGATTCTGATAGAGGGCCATTAGACTTAGACCTGAGTGCAAAAATGGAGGCTCTAGCCCCTTCCAGAGCTGAGATATCGAAACTCAAAAATTGGGCCCGAAAAAAAAAACGACAGTGGTACCCCTTACGTTTTTTTTTTTGGGCGAAAAATTAAGTTTCTCCAATCTTCCCAAAACTCTGGATTCTGATAGAGGGCCATGAGACTTAGACCTGAGTGCAAAAATGGAGGTTCTAGCCCCTTCTAGAGCTGAGATATCGAAACTCAAAAATTGGGCCCGAAAAAAAAACGACAGTGGTACCCCTTACGTTTTTTTTTTTGGGGGCGAAAAATTAAGTTTCTCCAATCTTCCCAAAACTCTGGATTCTGATAGAGGGCCATGAGACTTAGACCTGAGTGCAAAAATGGAGGCTCTAGCCCCTTCCAGAGCTGAGATATCGAAACTCAAAAATTGGGCCCGAAAAAAAAAACGACAGTGGTACCCCTTACGTTTTTTTTTTGGGGCGAAAAATTAAGTTTCTCCAATCTTCCCAAAACTCTGGATTCTGATAGAGGGCCATGAGACTTAGACCTGAGTGCAAAAATGGAGGCTCTAGCCCCTTCCAGAGCTGATATATCGAAACTCAAAAATTGGGCCCGAAAAAAAAACGACAGTGGTACCCCTTACGTTTTTTTTGGGGGGGCGAAAAATTAAGTTTCTCCAATCTTCCCAAAACTCTGGATTCTGATAGAGGGCCATGAGACTTAGACCTGAGTGCAAAAATGGAGGCTCTAGCCCCTTCCAGAGCTGAGATATCGAAACTCAAAAATTGGGCCCGAAAAAAAAACGACAGTGGTACCCCTTACGTTTTTTTTGGGGGGGCGAAAAATTAAGTTTCTCCAATCTTCCCAAAACTCTGGATTCTGATAGAGGGCCATGAGACTTAGACCTGAGTGCAAAAATGGAGGCTCTAGCCCCTTCCAGAGCTGAGATATCGAAACTCAAAAAGTGGGCCCGAAAAAAAAACGACAGTGGTACCCCTTACGTTTTTTTTTTTGGGGCGAAAAATTAAGTTTCTCCAATCTTCCCAAAACTCTGGATTCTGATAGAGGGCCATGAGACTTAGACCTGAGTGCAAAAATGGAGGCTCTAGCCCCTTCCAGAGCTGAGATATCGAAACTCAAAAATTGGGCCCGAAAAAAAAACGACAGTGGTACCCCTTACGTTTTTTTTTTGGGGGCGAAAAATTAAGTTTCTCCAATCTTCCCAAAACTCTGGATTCTGATAGAGGGCCATGAGACTTAGACCTGAGTGCAAAAATGGAGGCTCTAGCCCCTTCCAGAGCTGAGATATCGAAACTCAAAAATTGGGCCCGAAAAAAAAACGACAGTGGTACCCCTTACGTTTTTTTTTTTGGGCGAAAAATTAAGTTTCTCCAATCTTCCCAATACTCTGGATTCTGATAGAGGGCCATGAGACTTAGACCTGAGTGCAAAAATGGAGGCTCTAGCCCCTTCCAGAGCTGAGATATCGAAACTCAAAAATTGGGCCCGAAAAAAAAAACGACAGTGGTACCCCTTACGTTCTTTTTTTTTTGGGGCGAAAAATTAAGTTTCTCCAATCTTCCCAAAACTCTGGATCCTGATAGAGGGCCACGAGACTTAGACCTGAGTGCAAAAATGGAGGCTCTAGCCCCTTCCAGAGCTTAGATATCGAAACTCAAAAATTGGGCCCGAAAAAAAAAACGACAGTGGTACCCCTTACGTTTTTTTTTTTGGGCGAAAAATTAAGTTTCTCCAATCTTCCCAAAACTCTGGATTCTGATAGAGGGCCATGAGACTTAGACCTGAGTGCAAAAATGGAGGCTCTAGCCCCTTCCAGAGCTGAGATATCGAAACTCAAAAATTGGGCCCGAAAAAAAAAACGACAGTGGTACCCCTTACGTTTTTTTTTTTTGGGCGAAAAATTAAGTTTCTCCAATCTTCCCAAAACTCTGGATTCTGATAGAGGGCCATGAGACTTAGACCTGAGTGCAAAAATGGAGGCTCTAGCCCCTTCCAGAGCTGAGATATCGAAACTCAAATATTGGGCCCGAAAAAAAAACGACAGTGGTACCCCTTACGTTTTTTTTTTTTGGGGCGAAAAATTAAGTTTCTCCAATCTTCCCAAAACTCTGGATTCTGATAGAGGGCCATGAGACTTAGACCTGAGTGCAAAAATGGAGGCTCTAGCCCCTTCCAGAGCTGAGATATCGAAACTCAAAAATTGGGCCCGAAAAAAAAAACGACAGTGGTACCCCTTACGTTTTTTTTTTTGGGCGAAAAATTAAGTTTCTCCAATCTTCCCAAAACTCTGGATTCTGATAGAGGGCCATGAGACTTAGACCTGAGTGCAAAAATGGAGGCTCTAGCCCCTTCCAGAGCTGATATATCGAAACTCAAAAATTGGGCCCGAAAAAAAAACGACAGTGGTACCCCTTACGTTTTTTTTTTTTTGGGTGAAAAATTAAGTTTCTCCAATCTTCCCAAAACTCTGGATTCTGATAGAGGGCCATGAGACTTAGACCTAAGTGCAAAAATGGAGGCTCTAGCCCCTTCCAGAGCTGAGATATCGAAACTCAAAAATTGGGCCCGAAAAAAAAACGACAGTGGTACCCCTTACGTTTTTTTTTTTGGGGCGAAAAATTAAGTTTCTCCAATCTTCCCAAAACTCTGGATTCTGATAGAGGGCCATGAGACTTAGACCTGAGTGCAAAAATGGAGGCTCTAGCCCCTTCCAGAGCTGAGATATCGAAACTCAAAAATTGGGCCCGAAAAAAAAACGACAGTGGTACCCCTTACGTTTTTTTTTTTTGGGGCGAAAAATTAAGTTTCTCCAATCTTCCCAAAACTCTGGATTCTGATAGAGGGTCATGAGACTTAGACCTGAGTGCAAAAATGGAGGCTCTAGCCCCTTCCAGAGCTGAGATATCGAAACTCAAAAATTGGGCCCGAAAAAAAAACGACAGTGGTACCCCTTACGTTTTTTTTTTGGGGGCGAAAAATTAAGTTTCTCCAATCTTCCCAAAACTCTGGATTCTGATAGAGGGCCATGAGACTTAGACCTGAGTGCAAAAATGGAGGCTCTAGCCCCTTCCAGAGCTGAGATATCGAAACTCAAAAATTGGGCCCGAAAAAAAACGACAGTGGTACCCCTTACGTTTTTTTTTTTGGGCGAAAAATTAAGTTTCTCCAATCTTCCCAATACTCTGGATTCTGATAGAGGGCCATGAGACTTAGACCTGAGTGCAAAAATGGAGGCTCTAGCCCCTTCCAGAGCTGAGATATCGAAACTCAAAAATTGGGCCCGAAAAAAAAAACGACAGTGGTACCCCTTACGTTCTTTTTTTTTTGGGGCGAAAAATTAAGTTTCTCCAATCTTCCCAAAACTCTGGATCCTGATAGAGGGCCATGAGACTTAGACCTGAGTGCAAAAATGGAGGCTCTAGCCCCTTCCAGAGCTGAGATATCGAAACTCAAAAATTGGGCCCGAAAAAAAAACGACAGTGGTACCCCTTACGTTTTTTTTGGGGGGGCGAAAAATTAAGTTTCTCCAATCTTCCCAAAACTCTGGATTCTGATAGAGGGCCATGAGACTTAGACCTGAGTGCAAAAATGGAGGCTCTAGCCCCTTCCAGAGCTGAGATATCGAAACTCAAAAAGTGGGCCCGAAAAAAAAACGACAGTGGTACCCCTTAAGTTTTTTTTTTTGGGGCGAAAAATTAAGTTTCTCCAATCTTCCCAAAACTCTGGATTCTGATAGAGGGCCATGAGACTTAGACCTGAGTGCAAAAATGGAGGCTCTAGCCCCTTCCAGAGCTGAGATATCGAAACTCAAAAATTGGGCCCGAAAAAAAAACGACAGTGGTACCCCTTACGTTTTTTTTTTGGGGGCGAAAAATTAAGTTTCTCCAATCTTCCCAAAACTCTGGATTCTGATAGAGGGCCATGAGACTTAGACCTGAGTGCAAAAATGGAGGCTCTAGCCCCTTCCAGAGCTGAGATATCGAAACTCAAAAATTGGGCCCGAAAAAAAAACGACAGTGGTACCCCTTACGTTTTTTTTTTTGGGCGAAAAATTAAGTTTCTCCAATCTTCCCAATACTCTGGATTCTGATAGAGGGCCATGAGACTTAGACCTGAGTGCAAAAATGGAGGCTCTAGCCCCTTCCAGAGCTGAGATATCGAAACTCAAAAATTGGGCCCGAAAAAAAAAACGACAGTGGTACCCCTTACGTTCTTTTTTTTTTGGGGCGAAAAATTAAGTTTCTCCAATCTTCCCAAAACTCTGGATCCTGATAGAGGGCCACGAGACTTAGACCTGAGTGCAAAAATGGAGGCTCTAGCCCCTTCCAGAGCTTAGATATCGAAACTCAAAAATTGGGCCCGAAAAAAAAAACGACAGTGGTACCCCTTACGTTTTTTTTTTTGGGCGAAAAATTAAGTTTCTCCAATCTTCCCAAAACTCTGGATTCTGATAGAGGGCCATGAGACTTAGACCTGAGTGCAAAAATGGAGGCTCTAGCCCCTTCCAGAGCTGAGATATCGAAACTCAAAAATTGGGCCCGAAAAAAAAAACGACAGTGGTACCCCTTACGTTTTTTTTTTTTGGGCGAAAAATTAAGTTTCTCCAATCTTCCCAAAACTCTGGATTCTGATAGAGGGCCATGAGACTTAGACCTGAGTGCAAAAATGGAGGCTCTAGCCCCTTCCAGAGCTGAGATATCGAAACTCAAATATTGGGCCCGAAAAAAAAACGACAGTGGTACCCCTTACGTTTTTTTTTTTTGGGGCGAAAAATTAAGTTTCTCCAATCTTCCCAAAACTCTGGATTCTGATAGAGGGCCATGAGACTTAGACCTGAGTGCAAAAATGGAGGCTCTAGCCCCTTCCAGAGCTGAGATATCGAAACTCAAAAATTGGGCCCGAAAAAAAAAACGACAGTGGTACCCCTTACGTTTTTTTTTTTGGGCGAAAAATTAAGTTTCTCCAATCTTCCCAAAACTCTGGATTCTGATAGAGGGCCATGAGACTTAGACCTGAGTGCAAAAATGGAGGCTCTAGCCCCTTCTAGAGCTGAGATATCGAAACTCAAAAATTGGGCCCGAAAAAAAAAACGACAGTGGTACCCCTTACGTTTTTTTTTTTGGGCGAAAAATTAAGTTTCTCCAATCTTCCCAAAACTCTGGATTCTGATAGAGGGCCATGAGACTTAGACCTGAGTGCAAAAATGGAGGCTCTAGCCCCTTCCAGAGCTGATATATCGAAACTCAAAAATTGGGCCCGAAAAAAAAAACGACAGTGGTACCCCTTACGTTTTTTTTTTTTTGGGTGAAAAATTAAGTTTCTCCAATCTTCCCAAAACTCTGGATTCTGATAGAGGGCCATGAGACTTAGACCTAAGTGCAAAAATGGAGGCTCTAGCCCCTTCCAGAGCTGAGATATCGAAACTCAAAAATTGGGCCCGAAAAAAAAACGACAGTGGTACCCCTTACGTTTTTTTTTTTGGGGCGAAAAATTAAGTTTCTCCAATCTTCCCAAAACTCTGGATTCTGATAGAGGGCCATGAGACTTAGACCTGAGTGCAAAAATGGAGGCTCTAGCCCCTTCCAGAGCTGAGATATCGAAACTCAAAAATTGGGCCCGAAAAAAAAACGACAGTGGTACCCCTTACGTTTTTTTTTTTTGGGGCGAAAAATTAAGTTTCTCCAATCTTCCCAAAACTCTGGATTCTGATAGAGGGTCATGAGACTTAGACCTGAGTGCAAAAATGGAGGCTCTAGCCCCTTCCAGAGCTGAGATATCGAAACTCAAAAATTGGGCCCGAAAAAAAAACGACAGTGGTACCCCTTACGTTTTTTTTTTGGGGGCGAAAAATTAAGTTTCTCCAATCTTCCCAAAACTCTGGATTCTGATAGAGGGCCATGAGACTTAGACCTGAGTGCAAAAATGGAGGCTCTAGCCCCTTCCAGAGCTGAGATATCGAAACTCAAAAATTGGGCCCGAAAAAAAAACGACAGTGGTACCCCTTACGTTTTTTTTTTTTGGGCGAAAAATTAAGTTTCTCCAATCTTCCCAATACTCTGGATTCTGATAGAGGGCCATGAGACTTAGACCTGAGTGCAAAAATGGAGGCTCTAGCCCCTTCCAGAGCTGAGATATCGAAACTCAAAAATTGGGCCCGAAAAAAAAAACGACAGTGGTACCCCTTACGTTCTTTTTTTTTTGGGGCGAAAAATTAAGTTTCTCCAATCTTCCCAAAACTCTGGATCCTGATAGAGGGCCATGAGACTTAGACCTGAGTGCAAAAATGGAGGCTCTAGCCCCTTCCAGAGCTTAGATATCGAAACTCAAAAATTGGGCCCGAAAAAAAAAACGACAGTGGTACCCCTTACGTTTTTTTTTTTGGGCGAAAAATTAAGTTTCTCCAATCTTCCCAAAACTCTGGATTCTGATAGAGGGCCATGAGACTTAGACCTGAGTGCAAAAATGGAGGCTCTAGCCCCTTCCAGAGCTGAGATATCGAAACTCAAAAATTGGGCCCGAAAAAAAAAACGACAGTGGTACCCCTTACGTTTTTTTTTTTTGGGCGAAAAATTAAGTTTCTCCAATCTTCCCAAAACTCTGGATTCTGATAGAGGGCCATGAGACTTAGACCTGAGTGCAAAAATGGAGGCTCTAGCCCCTTCCAGAGCTGAGATATCGAAACTCAAATATTGGGCCCGAAAAAAAAACGACAGTGGTACCCCTTACGTTTTTTTTTTTTGGGGCGAAAAATTAAGTTTCTCCAATCTTCCCAAAACTCTGGATTCTGATAGAGGGCCATGAGACTTAGACCTGAGTGCAAAAATGGAGGCTCTAGCCCCTTCCAGAGCTGAGATATCGAAACTCAAAAATTGGGCCCGAAAAAAAAAACGACAGTGGTACCCCTTACGTTTTTTTTTTTGGGCGAAAAATTAAGTTTCTCCAATCTTCCCAAAACTCTGGATTCTGATAGAGGGCCATGAGACTTAGACCTGAGTGCAAAAATGGAGGCTCTAGCCCCTTCTAGAGCTGAGATATCGAAACTCAAAAATTGGGCCAGAAAAAAAAAACGACAGTGGTACCCCTTACGTTTTTTTTTTGGGCGAAAAATTAAGTTTCTCCAATCTTCCCAAAACTCTGGATTCTGATAGAGGGCCATGAGACTTAGACCTGAGTGCAAAAATGGAGGCTCTAGCCCCTTCCAGAGCTGATATATCGAAACTCAAAAATTGGGCCCGAAAAAAAAACGACAGTGGTACCCCTTACGTTTTTTTTTTTTGGGTGAAAAATTAAGTTTCTCCAATCTTCCCAAAACTCTGGATTCTGATAGAGGGCCATGCGACTTAGACCTAAGTGCAAAAATGGAGGCTCTAGCCCCTTCCAGAGCTGAGATATCGAAACTCAAAAATTGGGCCCGAAAAAAAAACGACAGTGGTACCCCTTACGTTTTTTTTTTTGGGGCGAAAAATTAAGTTTCTCCAATCTTCCCAAAACTCTGGATTCTGATAGAGGGCCATGAGACTTAGACCTGAGTGCAAAAATGGAGGCTCTAGCCCCTTCCAGAGCTGAGATATCGAAACTCAAAAATTGGGCCCGAAAAAAAAACGACAGTGGTACCCCTTACGTTTTTTTTTTTTGGGGCGAAAAATTAAGTTTCTCCAATCTTCCCAAAACTCTGGATTCTGATAGAGGGTCATGAGACTTAGACCTGAGTGCAAAAATGGAGGCTCTAGCCCCTTTTAGAGCTGAGATATCGAAACTCAAAAATTGGGCCCGAAAAAAAAACGACAGTGGTACCCCTTACGTTTTTTTTTTTTTGGGCGAAAAATTAAGTTTCTCCAATCTTCCCAAAACTCTGGATTCTGATAGAGGGCCATGAGACTTAGACCTGAGTGCAAAAATGGAGGCTCTAGCCCCTTCCAGAGCTGAGATATCGAAACTCAAAAATTGGGCCCGAAAAAAAAAACGACAGTGGTACCCCTTATGTTTTTTTTTTTGGGCGAAAAATTAAGTTTCTCCAATCTTCCCAAAACTCTGGATTCTGATAGAGGGCCATGAGACTTAGACCTGAGTGCAAAAATGGAGGCTCTAGCCCCTTCCAGAGCTGATATATCGAAACTCAAAAATTGGGCCCGAAAAAAAAACGACAGTGGTACCCCTTACGTTTTTTTTTTTGGGCGAAAAATTAAGTTTCTCCAATCTTCCCAAAACTCTGGATTCTGATAGAGGGCCATGAGACTTAGACCTGAGTGCAAAAATGGAGGCTCTAGCCCCTTCCAGAGCTGAGATATCGAAACTCAAAAATTGAGCCCGAAAAAAAAAACGACAGTGGTACCCCTTACGTTTTTTTTGGGGGGGCAAAAAATTAAGTTTCTCCAATCTTTCCAAAACTCTGGATTCTGATAGAGGGCCATGAGACTTAGACCTGAGTGCAAAAATTGAGGCTCTAGCCCCTTCCAGAGCTGAGATATCGAAACTCAAAAATTGGGCCCGAAAAAAAAACGACAGTGGTACCCCTTACGTTTTTTTTGGGGGGGCGAAAAATTAAGTTTCTCCAATCTTCCCAAAACTCTGGATTCTGATAGAGGGCCATGAGACTTAGACCTGAGTGCAAAAATGGAGGCTTTAGCCCCTTCCAGAGCTGAGATATCGAAACTCAAAAATTGGGCCCGAAAAAAAAACGACAGTGGTACCCCTTACGTTTTTTTTTTTTGGGCGAAAAATTAAGTTTCTCCAATCTTCCCAAAACTCTGGATTCTGATAGAGGGCCATGAGACTTAGACCTGAGTGCAAAAATGGAGGCTCTAGCCCCTTCCAGAGCTGAGATATCGAAACTCAAAAATTGGGCCCGAAAAAAAAAAACGACAGTGGTACCCCTTATGTTTTTTTTTTTGGGCGAAAAATTAAGTTTCTCCAATCTTCCCAAAACTCTGGATTCTGATAGAGGGCCATGAGACTTAGACCTGAGTGCAAAAATGGAGGCTCTAGCCCCTTCCAGAGCTGATATATCGAAACTCAAAAATTGGGCCCGAAAAAAAAACGACAGTGGTACCCCTTACGTTTTTTTTTTTGGGCGAAAAATTAAGTTTCTCCAATCTTCCCAAAACTCTGGATTCTGATAGAGGGCCATGAGACTTAGACCTGAGTGCAAAAATGGAGGCTCTAGCCCCTTCCAGAGCTGAGATATCGAAACTCAAAAATTGGGCCCGAAAAAAAAAACGACAGTGGTACCCCTTATGTTTTTTTTTTTGGGCGAAAAATTAAGTTTCTCCAATCTTCCCAAAACTCTGGATTCTGATAGAGGGCCATGAGACTTAGACCTGAGTGCAAAAATGGAGGCTCTAGCCCCTTCCAGAGCTGATATATCGAAACTCAAAAATTGGGCCCGAAAAAAAAACGACAGTGGTACCCCTTACGTTTTTTTTTTTGGGCGAAAAATTAAGTTTCTCCAATCTTCCCAAAACTCTGGATTCTGATAGAGGGCCATGAGACTTAGACCTGAGTGCAAAAATGGAGGCTCTAGCCCCTTCCAGAGCTGAGATATCGAAACTCAAAAATTGAGCCCGAAAAAAAAAACGACAGTGGTACCCCTTACGTTTTTTTTGGGGGGGCGAAAAATTAAGTTTCTCCAATCTTTCCAAAACTCTGGATTCTGATAGAGGGCCATGAGACTTAGACCTGAGTGCAAAAATTGAGGCTCTAGCCCCTTCCAGAGCTGAGATATCGAAACTCAAAAATTGGGCCCGAAAAAAAAACGACAGTGGTACCCCTTACGTTTTTTTTGGGGGGGCGAAAAATTAAGTTTCTCCAATCTTCCCAAAACTCTGGATTCTGATAGAGGGCCATGAGACTTAGACCTGAGTGCAAAAATGGAGGCTTTAGCCCCTTCCAGAGCTGAGATATCGAAACTCAAAAATTGGGCCCGAAAAAAAAACGACAGTGGTACCCCTTACGTTTTTTTTTTTTTGGGCGAAAAATTAAGTTTCTCCAATCTTCCCAAAACTCTGGATTCTGATAGAGGGCCATGAGACTTAGACCTGAGTGCAAAAATGGAGGCTCTAGCCCCTTCCAGAGCTGAGATATCGAAACTCAAAAATTGGGCCCGAAAAAAAAAACGACAGTGGTACCCCTTACGTTTTTTTTTTTGGGCGAAAAATTAAGTTTCTCCAATCTTCCCAAAACTCTGGATTCTGATAGAGGGCCATGAGACTTAGACCTGAGTGCAAAAATGGAGGCTCTAGCCCCTTCTAGAGCTGAGATATCGAAACTCAAAAATTGGGCCCGAAAAAAAAAACGACAGTGGTACCCCTTACGTTTTTTTTTTTGGGCGAAAAATTAAGTTTCTCCAATCTTCCCAAAACTCTGGATTCTGATAGAGGGCCATGAGACTTAGACCTGAGTGCAAAAATGGAGGCTCTAGCCCCTTCCAGAGCTGATATATCGAAACTCAAAAATTGGGCCCGAAAAAAAAACGACAGTGGTACCCCTTACGTTTTTTTTTTTTGGGTGAAAAATTAAGTTTCTCCAATCTTCCCAAAACTCTGGATTCTGATAGAGGGCCATGCGACTTAGACCTAAGTGCAAAAATGGAGGCTCTAGCCCCTTCCAGAGCTGAGATATCGAAACTCAAAAATTGGGCCCGAAAAAAAAACGACAGTGGTACCCCTTACGTTTTTTTTTTTGGGGCGAAAAATTAAGTTTCTCCAATCTTCCCAAAACTCTGGATTCTGATAGAGGGCCATGAGACTTAGACCTGAGTGCAAAAATGGAGGCTCTAGCCCCTTCCAGAGCTGAGATATCGAAACTCAAAAATTGGGCCCGAAAAAAAAACGACAGTGGTACCCCTTACGTTTTTTTTTTTTGGGGCGAAAAATTAAGTTTCTCCAATCTTCCCAAAACTCTGGATTCTGATAGAGGGTCATGAGACTTAGACCTGAGTGCAAAAATGGAGGCTCTAGCCCCTTTTAGAGCTGAGATATCGAAACTCAAAAATTGGGCCCGAAAAAAAAACGACAGTGGTACCCCTTACGTTTTTTTTTTTTGGGCGAAAAATTAAGTTTCTCCAATCTTCCCAAAACTCTGGATTCTGATAGAGGGCCATGAGACTTAGACCTGAGTGCAAAAATGGAGGCTCTAGCCCCTTCCAGAGCTGAGATATCGAAACTCAAAAATTGGGCCCGAAAAAAAAAACGACAGTGGTACCCCTTACGTTTTTTTTTTTGGGCGAAAAATTAAGTTTCTCCAATCTTCCCAAAACTCTGGATTCTGATAGAGGGCCATGAGACTTAGACCTGAGTGCAAAAATGGAGGCTCTAGCCCCTTCCAGAGCTGATATATCGAAACTCAAAAATTGGGCCCGAAAAAAAAACGACAGTGGTACCCCTTACGTTTTTTTTTTTGGGCGAAAAATTAAGTTTCTCCAATCTTCCCAAAACTCTGGATTCTGATAGAGGGCCATGAGACTTAGACCTGAGTGCAAAAATGGAGGCTCTAGCCCCTTCCAGAGCTGAGATATCGAAACTCAAAAATTGAGCCCGAAAAAAAAAACGACAGTGGTACCCCTTACGTTTTTTTTGGGGGGGCGAAAAATTAAGTTTCTCCAATCTTTCCAAAACTCTGGATTCTGATAGAGGGCCATGAGACTTAGACCTGAGTGCAAAAATTGAGGCTCTAGCCCCTTCCAGAGCTGAGATATCGAAACTCAAAAATTGGGCCCGAAAAAAAAACGACAGTGGTACCCCTTACGTTTTTTTTGGGGGGGCGAAAAATTAAGTTTCTCCAATCTTCCCAAAACTCTGGATTCTGATAGAGGGCCATGAGACTTAGACCTGAGTGCAAAAATGGAGGCTTTAGCCCCTTCCAGAGCTGAGATATCGAAACTCAAAAATTGGGCCCGAAAAAAAAACGACAGTGGTACCCCTTACGTTTTTTTTTTTTGGGCGAAAAATTAAGTTTCTCCAATCTTCCCAAAACTCTGGATTCTGATAGAGGGCCATGAGACTTAGACCTGAGTGCAAAAATGGAGGCTCTAGCCCCTTCCAGAGCTGAGATATCAAAACTCAAAAATTGGGCCCGAAAAAAAAACGACAGTGGTACCCCTTACGTTTTTTTTTTTTGGGCGAAAAATTAAGTTTCTCCAATTTTCCCAAAACTCTGGATTCTGATAGAGGGCCATGAGACTTAGACCTGAGTGCAAAAATGGAGGCTCTAGCCCCTTCCAGAGCTGAGATATCGAAACTCAAAAATTGGGCCCGAAAAAAAAAAACGACAGTGGTACCCCTTACGTTTTTTTTTTTTGGGCGAAAAATTAAGTTTCTCCAATTTTCCCAAAACTCTGGATTCTGATAGAGGGCCATGAGACTTAGACCTGAGTGCAAAAATGGAGGCTCTAGCCCCTTCCAGAGCTGAGATATCAAAACTCAAAAATTGGGCCCGAAAAAAAAACGACAGTGGTACCCCTTACGGTTTTTTTTTTGGGCGAAAAATTAAGTTTCTCCAATCTTCCCAAAACTCTGGATTCTGATAGAGGGCCATGAGACTTAGACCTGAGTGCAAAAATGGAGGCTCTAGCCCCTTCCAGAGCTGAGATATCGAAACTCAAAAATTGGGCCCGAAAAAAAAAAATGACAGTGGTACCCCTTACGTTTTTTTTTTTTGGGCGAAAAATTAAGTTTCTCCAATTTTCCCAAAACTCTGGATTCTGATAGAGGGCCATGAGACTTAGACCTGAGTGTAAAAATGGAGGCTCTAGCCCCTTCCAGAGCTGAGATATCGAAACTCAAAAATTGGGCCCGAAAAAAAAAACGACAGTGGTACCCCTTACGTTTTTTTTGGGGGGGGCGAAAAATTAAGATTCTCCAATCTTCCCAAAACTCTGGATTCTGATAGAGGGCCATTAGACTTAGACCTGAGTGCAAAAATGGAGGCTCTAGCCCCTTCCAGAGCTGAGATATCGAAACTCAAAAATTGGGCCCGAAAAAAAAAACGACAGTGGTACCCCTTACGTTTTTTTTTTTGGGCGAAAAATTAAGTTTCTCCAATCTTCCCAAAACTCTGGATTCTGATAGAGGGCCATGAGACTTAGACCTGAGTGCAAAAATGGAGGTTCTAGCCCCTTCTAGAGCTGAGATATCGAAACTCAAAAATTGGGCCCGAAAAAAAAACGACAGTGGTACCCCTTACGTTTTTTTTTTGGGGGGCGAAAAATTAAGTTTCTCCAATCTTCCCAAAACTCTGGATTCTGATAGAGGGCCATGAGACTTAGACCTGAGTGCAAAAATGGAGGCTCTAGCCCCTTCCAGAGCTGAGATATCGAAACTCAAAAATTGGGCCCGAAAAAAAAAACGACAGTGGTACCCCTTACGTTTTTTTTTTGGGGCGAAAAATTAAGTTTCTCCAATCTTCCCAAAACTCTGGATTCTGATAGAGGGCCATGAGACTTAGACCTGAGTGCAAAAATGGAGGCTCTAGCCCCTTCCAGAGCTGATATATCGAAACTCAAAAATTGGGCCCGAAAAAAAAACGACAGTGGTACCCCTTACGTTTTTTTTTTTTGGGGCGAAAAATTAAGTTTCTCCAATCTTCCCAAAACTCTGGATTCTGATAGAGGGCCATGAGACTTAGACCTGAGTGCAAAAATGGAGGCTCTAGCCCCTTCCAGAGCTGATATATCGAAACTCAAAAATTGGGCCCGAAAAAAAAACGACAGTGGTACCCCTTACGTTTTTTTTTTTGGGGCGAAAAATTAAGTTTCTCCAATCTTCCCAAAACTCTGGATTCTGATAGAGGGCCATGAGACTTAGACCTGAGTGCAAAAATGGAGGCTCTAGCCCCTTCCAGAGCTGAGATATCGAAACTCAAAAATTGGGCCCGAAAAAAAAACGACAGTGGTACCCCTTACGTTTTTTTTGGGGGGGCGAAAAATTAAGTTTCTCCAATCTTCCCAAAACTCTGGATTCTGATAGAGGGCCATGAGACTTAGACCTGAGTGCAAAAATGGAGGCTCTAGCCCCTTCCAGAGCTGAGATATCGAAACTCAAAAATTGGGCCCGAAAAAAAAACGACAGTGGTACCCCTTACGTTTTTTTTGGGGGGGCGAAAAATTAAGTTTCTCCAATCTTCCCAAAACTCTGGATTCTGATAGAGGGCCATGAGACTTAGACCTGAGTGCAAAAATGGAGGCTCTAGCCCCTTCCAGAGCTGAGATATCGAAACTCAAAAAGTGGGCCCGAAAAAAAAACGACAGTGGTACCCCTTACGTTTTTTTTTTTGGGGCGAAAAATTAAGTTTCTCCAATCTTCCCAAAACTCTGGATTCTGATAGAGGGCCATGAGACTTAGACCTGAGTGCAAAAATGGAGGCTCTAGCCCCTTCCAGAGCTGAGATATCGAAACTCAAAAATTGGGCCCGAAAAAAAAACGACAGTGGTACCCCTTACGTTTTTTTTTGGGGGGCGAAAAATTAAGTTTCTCCAATCTTCCCAAAACTCTGGATTCTGATAGAGGGCCATGAGACTTAGACCTGAGTGCAAAAATGGAGGCTCTAGCCCCTTCCAGAGCTGAGATATCGAAACTCAAAAATTGGGCCCGAAAAAAAAACGACAGTGGTACCCCTTACGTTTTTTTTTTTGGGCGAAAAATTAAGTTTCTCCAATCTTCCCAATACTCTGGATTCTGATAGAGGGCCATGAGACTTAGACCTGAGTGCAAAAATGGAGGCTCTAGCCCCTTCCAGAGCTGAGATATCGAAACTCAAAAATTGGGCCCGAAAAAAAAAACGACAGTGGTACCCCTTACGTTCTTTTTTTTTTGGGGCGAAAAATTAAGTTTCTCCAATCTTCCCAAAACTCTGGATCCTGATAGAGGGCCATGAGACTTAGACCTGAGTGCAAAAATGGAGGCTCTAGCCCCTTCCAGAGCTTAGATATCGAAACTCAAAAATTGGGCCCGAAAAAAAAAACGACAGTGGTACCCCTTACGTTTTTTTTTTTGGGCGAAAAATTAAGTTTCTCCAATCTTCCCAAAACTCTGGATTCTGATAGAGGGCCATGAGACTTAGACCTGAGTGCAAAAATGGAGGCTCTAGCCCCTTCCAGAGCTGAGATATCGAAACTCAAAAATTGGGCCCGAAAAAAAAAACGACAGTGGTACCCCTTACGTTTTTTTTTTTTGGGCGAAAAATTAAGTTTCTCCAATCTTCCCAAAACTCTGGATTCTGATAGAGGGCCATGAGACTTAGACCTGAGTGCAAAAATGGAGGCTCTAGCCCCTTCCAGAGCTGAGATATCGAAACTCAAATATTGGGCCCGAAAAAAAAACGACAGTGGTACCCCTTACGTTTTTTTTTTTTGGGGCGAAAAATTAATTTTCTCCAATCTTCCCAAAACTCTGGATTCTGATAGAGGGCCATGAGACTTAGACCTGAGTGCAAAAATGGAGGCTCTAGCCCCTTCCAGAGCTGAGATATCGAAACTCAAAAATTGGGCCCGAAAAAAAAAACGACAGTGGTACCCCTTACGTTTTTTTTTTTGGGCGAAAAATTAAGTTTCTCCAATCTTCCCAAAACTCTGGATTCTGATAGAGGGCCATGAGACTTAGACCTGAGTGCAAAAATGGAGGCTCTAGCCCCTTCCAGAGCTGAGATATCGAAACTCAAAAATTGGGCCCGAAAAAAAAACGACAGTGGTACCCCTTACGTTTTTTTTTTTTGGGGCGAAAAATTAAGTTTCTCCAATCTTCCCAAAACTCTGGATTCTGATAGAGGGTCATGAGACTTAGACCTGAGTGCAAAAATGGAGGCTCTAGCCCCTTTTAGAGCTGAGATATCGAAACTCAAAAATTGGGCCCGAAAAAAAAACGACAGTGGTACCCCTTACGTTTTTTTTTTTTTGGGCGAAAAATTAAGTTTCTCCAATCTTCCCAAAACTCTGGATTCTGATAGAGGGCCATGAGACTTAGACCTGAGTGCAAAAATGGAGGCTCTAGCCCCTTCCAGAGCTGAGATATCGAAACTCAAAAATTGGGCCCGAAAAAAAAAACGACAGTGGTACCCCTTACGTTTTTTTTTTTGGGCGAAAAATTAAGTTTCTCCAATCTTCCCAAAACTCTGGATTCTGATAGAGGGCCATGAGACTTAGACCTGAGTGCAAAAATGGAGGCTCTAGCCCCTTCCAGAGCTGATATATCGAAACTCAAAAATTGGGCCCGAAAAAAAAACGACAGTGGTACCCCTTACGTTTTTTTTTTTGGGCGAAAAATTAAGTTTCTCCAATCTTCCCAAAACTCTGGATTCTGATAGAGGGCCATGAGACTTAGACCTGAGTGCAAAAATGGAGGCTCTAGCCCCTTCCAGAGCTGAGATATCGAAACTCAAAAATTGAGCCCGAAAAAAAAAACGACAGTGGTACCCCTTACGTTTTTTTTGGGGGGGCGAAAAATTAAGTTTCTCCAATCTTTCCAAAACTCTGGATTCTGATAGAGGGCCATGAGACTTAGACCTGAGTGCAAAAATTGAGGCTCTAGCCCCTTCCAGAGCTGAGATATCGAAACTCAAAAATTGGGCCCGAAAAAAAAACGACAGTGGTACCCCTTACGTTTTTTTTGGGCGAAAAATTAAGTTTCTCCAATCTTCCCAAAACTCTGGATTCTGATAGAGGGCCATGAGACTTAGACCTGAGTGCAAAAATGGAGGCTCTAGCCCCTTCCAGAGCTGAGATATCGAAACTCAAAAATTGGGCCCGAAAAAAAAAACGACAGTGGTACCCCTTACGTTTTTTTTTTTTTGGGCGAAAAATTAAGTTTCTCCAATCTTCCCAAAACTCTGGATTCTGATAGAGGGCCATGAGACTTAGACCTGAGTGCAAAAATGGAGGCTCTAGCCCCTTCTAGAGCTGAGATATCGAAACTCAAAAATTGGGCCCGAAAAAAAAACGACAGTGGTACCCCTTACGTTTTTTTTTTTTGGGACGAAAAATTAAGTTTCTCCAATCTTCCCAAAACTCTGGATTCTGATAGAGGGCCATGAGACTTAGACCTGAGTGCAAAAATGGAGGCTCTAGCCCCTTCCAGAGCTGAGATATCGAAACTCAAAAATTGGGCCCGAAAAAAAAAACGACAGTGGTACCCCTTACGTTTTTTTTGGGGGGGGCGAAAAATTAAGATTCTCCAATCTTCCCAAAACTCTGGATTCTGATAGAGGGCCATTAGACTTAGACCTGAGTGCAAAAATGGAGGCTCTAGCCCCTTCCAGAGCTGAGATATCGAAACTCAAAAATTGGGCCCGAAAAAAAAAACGACAGTGGTACCCCTTACGTTTTTTTTTTTGGGCGAAAAATTAAGTTTCTCCAATCTTCCCAAAACTCTGGATTCTGATAGAGGGCCATGAGACTTAGACCTGAGTGCAAAAATGGAGGTTCTAGCCCCTTCTAGAGCTGAGATATCGAAACTCAAAAATTGGGCCCGAAAAAAAAACGACAGTGGTACCCCTTACGTTTTTTTTTTTGGGGGCGAAAAATTAAGTTACTCCAATCTTCCCAAAACTCTGGATTCTGATAGAGGGCCATGAGACTTAGACCTGAGTGCAAAAATGGAGGCTCTAGCCCCTTCCAGAGCTGAGATATCGAAACTCAAAAATTGGGCCCGAAAAAAAAAACGACAGTGGTACCCCTTACGTTTTTTTTTTGGGGCGAAAAATAGTTTCTCCAATCTTCCCAAAACTCTGGATTCTGATAGAGGGCCATGAGACTTAGACCTGAGTGCAAAAATGGAGGCTCTAGCCCCTTCCAGAGCTGAGATATCGAAACTCAAAAATTGGGCCCGAAAAAAAAACGACAGTGGTACCCCTTACGTTTTTTTGGGGGGGCGAAAAATTAAGTTTCTCCAATCTTCCCAAAACTCTGGATTCTGATAGAGGGCCATGAGACTTAGACCTGAGTGCAAAAATGGAGGCTCTAGCCCCTTCCAGAGCTGAGATATCGAAACTCAAAAATTGGGCCCGAAAAAAAAACAACAGTGGTACCCCTTACGTTTTTTTTTTTGGGCGAAAAATTAAGTTTCTCCAATCTTCCCAAAACTCTGGATTCTGATAGAGCTGAGATATCGAAACTCAAAAATTGGGCCCGAAAAAAAAAACGACAGTGGTACCCCTTATGTTTTTTTTTTTTGGGCAAAAAATTAAGTTTCTCCAATCTTCCCAAAACTCTGGATTCTGATAGAGGGCCATGAGACTTAGACCTGATTTCAAAAATGGAGGCTCTAGCCCCTTCCAGAGCTGAGATATCGAAACTCAAAAATTGGGCCCGAAAAAAAAAACGACAGTGGTACCCCTTACGTTTTTTTTTTTTTGGGCGAAAAATTAAGTTTCTCCAATCTTCCCAAAACTCTGGATTCTGATAGAGGGCCATGAGACTTAGACCTGAGTGCAAAAATGGAGGCTCTAGCCCCTTCCAGAGCTGAGATATCGAAACTCAAAAATTGGGCCCGAAAAAAAAAACGACAGTGGTACCCCTTACTTTTTTTTTTTTTTTTGGGCGAAAAATTAAGTTTCTCCAATCTTCCCAAAACTCTGGATTCTGATAGAGGGCCATGAGACTTAGACCTGAGTGCAAAAATTGAGGCTCTAGCCCTTTCCAGAGCTGAGATATCGAAACTCAAAAATTGGGCCCGAAAAAAAAACGACAGTGGTACCCCTTACGTTTTTTTTGGGGGGCGAAAAATTACGTTTCTCCAATCTTCCCAAAACTCTGGATTCTGATAGAGGGCCGTGAGACTTAGACCTGAATGCAAAAATGGAGGCTCTAGCCTCTTCCAGAGCTGAGATATCGAAACTCAAAAATTGGGCCCGAAAAAAAAAACGACAGTGGTACCCCTTACGTTTTTTTTTTTGGGCGAAAAATTAAGTTTCTCTAATCTTCCCAAAACTCTGGATTCTGATAGAGGGCCATGAGACTTAGACCTGAGTGCAAAAATGGAGGCTCTAGCCCCTTCCAGAGCTGAGATATCGAAACTCAAAAATTGGGCCCGAAAAAAAAACGACAGTGGTACCCCTTACGTTTTTTTTGGGGGGGCGAAAAATTAAGTTTCTCCAATCTTCCCAAAACTCTGGATTCTGATAGAGGGCCATGAGACTTAGACCTGAGTGCAAAAATGGAGGCTCTAGCCCCTTCCAGAGCTGAGATATCGAAACTCAAAAATTGGGCCCGAAAAAAAAACGACAGTGGTACCCCTTACGTTTTTTTTGGGGGGGCGAAAAATTAAGTTTCTCCAATCTTCCCAAAACTCTGGATTCTGATAGAGGGCCATGAGACTTAGACCTGAGTGCAAAAATGGAGGCTCTAGCCCCTTCCAGAGCTGAGATATCGAAACTCAAAAATTGGGCCCGAAAAAAAAAACGACAGTGGTACCCCTTACGTTTTTTTTGGGGGGGCGAAAAATTAAGTTTCTCCAATCTTCCCAAAACTCTGGATTCTGATAGAGGGCCATGAGACTTAGACCTGAGTGCAAAAATGGAGGCTCTAGCCCCTTCCAGAGCTGAGATATCGAAACTCAAAAATTGGGCCCGAAAAAAAAACAACAGTGGTACCCCTTACGTTTTTTTTTTTTGGGCGAAAAATTAAGTTTCTCCAATCTTCCCAAAACTCTGGATTCTGATAGAGCTGAGATATCGAAACTCAAAAATTGGGCCCGAAAAAAAAAACGACAGTGGTACCCCTTACGTTTTTTTTTTTTGGGCGAAAAATTAAGTTTCTCCAATCTTCCCAAAACTCTGGATTCTGATAGAGGGCCATGAGACTTAGACCTGATTTCAAAAATGGAGGCTCTAGCCCCTTCCAGAGCTGAGATATCGAAACTCAAAAATTGGGCCCGAAAAAAAAAACGACAGTGGTACCCCTTACGTTTTTTTTTTTTTGGGCGAAAAATTAAGTTTCTCCAATCTTCCCAAAACTCTGGATTCTGATAGAGGGCCATGAGACTTAGACCTGAGTGCAAAAATGGAGGCTCTAGCCCCTTCCAGAGCTGAGATATCGAAACTCAAAAATTGGGCCCGAAAAAAAAAACGACAGTGGTACCCCTTACTTTTTTTTTTTTTTTTGGGCGAAAAATTAAGTTTCTCCAATCTTCCCAAAACTCTGGATTCTGATAGAGGGCCATGAGACTTAGACCTGAGTGCAAAAATTGAGGCTCTAGCCCTTTCCAGAGCTGAGATATCGAAACTCAAAAATTGGGCCCGAAAAAAAAACGACAGTGGTACCCCTTACGTTTTTTTTTGGGGGCGAAAAATTACGTTTCTCCAATCTTCCCAAAACTCTGGATTCTGATAGAGGGCCGTGAGACTTAGACCTGAATGCAAAAATGGAGGCTCTAGCCTCTTCCAGAGCTGAGATATCGAAACTCAAAAATTGGGCCCGAAAAAAAAAACGACAGTGGTACCCCTTACGTTTTTTTTTTGGGCGAAAAATTAAGTTTCTCTAATCTTCCCAAAACTCTGGATTCTGATAGAGGGCCATGAGACTTAGACCTGAGTGCAAAAATGGAGGCTCTAGCCCCTTCCAGAGCTGAGATATCGAAACTCAAAAATTGGGCCCGAAAAAAAAACGACAGTGGTACCCCTTACGTTTTTTTTGGGGGGGCGAAAAATTAAGTTTCTCCAATCTTCCCAAAACTCTGGATTCTGATAGAGGGCCATGAGACTTAGACCTGAGTGCAAAAATGGAGGCTCTAGCCCCTTCCAGAGCTGAGATATCGAAACTCAAAAATTGGGCCCGAAAAAAAAACGACAGTGGTACCCCTTACGTTTTTTTTGGGGGGGCGAAAAATTAAGTTTCTCCAATCTTCCCAAAACTCTGGATTCTGATAGAGGGCCATGAGACTTAGACCTGAGTGCAAAAATGGAGGCTCTAGCCCCTTCCAGAGCTGAGATATCGAAACTCAAAAATTGGGCCCGAAAAAAAAAACGACAGTGGTACCCCTTACGTTTTTTTTGGGGGGGCGAAAAATTAAGTTTCTCCAATCTTCCCAAAACTCTGGATTCTGATAGAGGGCCATGAGACTTAGACCTGAGTGCAAAAATGGAGGCTCTAGCCCCTTCCAGAGCTGAGATATCGAAACTCAAAAATTGGGCCCGAAAAAAAAACGACAGTGGTACCCCTTACGTTTTTTTTGGGGGGCGAAAAATTACGTTTCTCCAATCTTCCCAAAACTCTGGATTCTGATAGAGGGCCGTGAGACTTAGACCTGAATGCAAAAATGGAGGCTCTAGCCTCTTCCAGAGCTGAGATATCGAAACTCAAAAATTGGGCCCGAAAAAAAAAACGACAGTGGTACCCCTTACGTTTTTTTTTTTTGGGCGAAAAATTAAGTTTCTCTAATCTTCCCAAAACTCTGGATTCTGATAGAGGGCCATGAGACTTAGACCTGAGTGCAAAAATGGAGGCTCTAGCCCCTTCCAGAGCTGAGATATCGAAACTCAAAAATTGGGCCCGAAAAAAAAACGACAGTGGTACCCCTTACGTTTTTTTTGGGGGGGCGAAAAATTAAGTTTCTCCAATCTTCCCAAAACTCTGGATTCTGATAGAGGGCCATGAGACTTAGACCTGAGTGCAAAAATGGAGGCTCTAGCCCCTTCCAGAGCTGAGATATCGAAACTCAAAAATTGGGCCCGAAAAAAAAACGACAGTGGTACCCCTTACGTTTTTTTTGGGGGGGCGAAAAATTAAGTTTCTCCAATCTTCCCAAAACTCTGGATTCTGATAGAGGGCCATGAGACTTAGACCTGAGTGCAAAAATGGAGGCTCTAGCCCCTTCCAGAGCTGAGATATCGAAACTCAAAAATTGGGCCCGAAAAAAAAAACGACAGTGGTACCCCTTACGTTTTTTTTGGGGGGGCGAAAAATTAAGTTTCTCCAATCTTCCCAAAACTCTGGATTCTGATAGAGGGCCATGAGACTTAGACCTGAGTGCAAAAATGGAGGCTCTAGCCCCTTCCAGAGCTGAGATATCGAAACTCAAAAATTGGGCCCGAAAAAAAAACAACAGTGGTACCCCTTACGTTTTTTTTTTTTGGGCGAAAAATTAAGTTTCTCCAATCTTCCCAAAACTCTGGATTCTGATAGAGCTGAGATATCGAAACTCAAAAATTGGGCCCGAAAAAAAAAACGACAGTGGTACCCCTTACGTTTTTTTTTTTTGGGCGAAAAATTAAGTTTCTCCAATCTTCCCAAAACTCTGGATTCTGATAGAGGGCCATGAGACTTAGACCTGATTTCAAAAATGGAGGCTCTAGCCCCTTCCAGAGCTGAGATATCGAAACTCAAAAATTGGGCCCGAAAAAAAAAACGACAGTGGTACCCCTTACGTTTTTTTTTTTTTGGGCGAAAAATTAAGTTTCTCCAATCTTCCCAAAACTCTGGATTCTGATAGAGGGCCATGAGACTTAGACCTGAGTGCAAAAATGGAGGCTCTAGCCCCTTCCAGAGCTGAGATATCGAAACTCAAAAATTGGGCCCGAAAAAAAAAACGACAGTGGTACCCCTTACTTTTTTTTTTTTTTTTGGGCGAAAAATTAAGTTTCTCCAATCTTCCCAAAACTCTGGATTCTGATAGAGGGCCATGAGACTTAGACCTGAGTGCAAAAATTGAGGCTCTAGCCCTTTCCAGAGCTGAGATATCGAAACTCAAAAATTGGGCCCGAAAAAAAAACGACAGTGGTACCCCTTACGTTTTTTTTTGGGGGCGAAAAATTACGTTTCTCCAATCTTCCCAAAACTCTGGATTCTGATAGAGGGCCGTGAGACTTAGACCTGAATGCAAAAATGGAGGCTCTAGCCTCTTCCAGAGCTGAGATATCGAAACTCAAAAATTGGGCCCGAAAAAAAAAACGACAGTGGTACCCCTTACGTTTTTTTTTTGGGCGAAAAATTAAGTTTCTCTAATCTTCCCAAAACTCTGGATTCTGATAGAGGGCCATGAGACTTAGACCTGAGTGCAAAAATGGAGGCTCTAGCCCCTTCCAGAGCTGAGATATCGAAACTCAAAAATTGGGCCCGAAAAAAAAACGACAGTGGTACCCCTTACGTTTTTTTTGGGGGGGCGAAAAATTAAGTTTCTCCAATCTTCCCAAAACTCTGGATTCTGATAGAGGGCCATGAGACTTAGACCTGAGTGCAAAAATGGAGGCTCTAGCCCCTTCCAGAGCTGAGATATCGAAACTCAAAAATTGGGCCCGAAAAAAAAACGACAGTGGTACCCCTTACGTTTTTTTTGGGGGGGCGAAAAATTAAGTTTCTCCAATCTTCCCAAAACTCTGGATTCTGATAGAGGGCCATGAGACTTAGACCTGAGTGCAAAAATGGAGGCTCTAGCCCCTTCCAGAGCTGAGATATCGAAACTCAAAAAGTGGGCCCGAAAAAAAAACGACAGTGGTACCCCTTACGTTTTTTTTTTTGGGGCGAAAAATTAAGTTTCTCCAATCTTCCCAAAACTCTGGATTCTGATAGAGGGCCATGAGACTTAGACCTGAGTGCAAAAATGGAGGCTCTAGCCCCTTCCAGAGCTGAGATATCGAAACTCAAAAATTGGGCCCGAAAAAAAAACGACAGTGGTACCCCTTACGTTTTTTTTTTGGGGGCGAAAAATTAAGTTTCTCCAATCTTCCCAAAACTCTGGATTCTGATAGAGGGCCATGAGACTTAGACCTGAGTGCAAAAATGGAGGCTCTAGCCCCTTCCAGAGCTTAGATATCGAAACTCAAAAATTGGGCCCGTAAAAAAAAAACGACAGTGGTACCCCTTACGTTTTTTTTTTTGGGCGAAAAATTAAGTTTCTCCAATCTTCCCAAAACTCTGGATTCTGATAGAGGGCCATGAGACTTAGACCTGAGTGCAAAAATGGAGGCTCTAGCCCCTTCCAGAGCTGAGATATCGAAACTCAAAAATTGGGCCCGAAAAAAAAAACGACAGTGGTACCCCTTACGTTTTTTTTTTTTGGGCGAAAAATTAAGTTTCTCCAATTTTCCCAAAACTCTGGATTCTGATAGAGGGCCATGAGACTTAGACCTGAGTGCAAAAATGGAGGCTCTAGCCCCTTCCAGAGCTGAGATATCGAAACTCAAAAATTGGGCCCGAAAAAAAAAACGACAGTGGTACCCCTTACGTTTTTTTTGGGGGGGGCGAAAAATTAAGATTCTCCAATCTTCCCAAAACTCTGGATTCTGATAGAGGGCCATTAGACTTAGACCTGAGTGCAAAAATGGAGGCTCTAGCCCCTTCCAGAGCTGAGATATCGAAACTCAAAAATTGGGCCCGAAAAAAAAAACGACAGTGGTACCCCTTACGTTTTTTTTTTTGGGCGAAAAATTAAGTTTCTCCAATCTTCCCAAAACTCTGGATTCTGATAGAGGGCCATGAGACTTAGACCTGAGTGCAAAAATGGAGGTTCTAGCCCCTTCTAGAGCTGAGATATCGAAACTCAAAAATTGGGCCCGAAAAAAAAACGACAGTGGTACCCCTTACGTTTTTTTTTTGGGGGGCGAAAAATTAAGTTTCTCCAATCTTTCCAAAACTCTGGATTCTGATAGAGGGCCATGAGACTTAGACCTGAGTGCAAAAATTGAGGCTCTAGCCCCTTCCAGAGCTGAGATATCGAAACTCAAAAATTGGGCCCGAAAAAAAAACGACAGTGGTACCCCTTACGTTTTTTTTGGGCGAAAAATTAAGTTTCTCCAATCTTCCCAAAACTCTGGATTCTGATAGAGGGCCATGAGACTTAGACCTGAGTGCAAAAATGGAGGCTCTAGCCCCTTCCAGAGCTGAGATATCGAAACTCAAAAATTGGGCCCGAAAAAAAAAACGACAGTGGTACCCCTTACGTTTTTTTTTTTTTGGGCGAAAAATTAAGTTTCTCCAATCTTCCCAAAACTCTGGATTCTGATAGAGGGCCATGAGACTTAGACCTGAGTGCAAAAATGGAGGCTCTAGCCCCTTCTAGAGCTGAGATATCGAAACTCAAAAATTGGGCCCGAAAAAAAAACGACAGTGGTACCCCTTACGTTTTTTTTTTTTGGGACGAAAAATTAAGTTTCTCCAATCTTCCCAAAACTCTGGATTCTGATAGAGGGCCATGAGACTTAGACCTGAGTGCAAAAATGGAGGCTCTAGCCCCTTCCAGAGCTGAGATATCGAAACTCAAAAATTGGGCCCGAAAAAAAAAACGACAGTGGTACCCCTTACGTTTTTTTTGGGGGGGGCGAAAAATTAAGATTCTCCAATCTTCCCAAAACTCTGGATTCTGATAGAGGGCCATTAGACTTAGACCTGAGTGCAAAAATGGAGGCTCTAGCCCCTTCCAGAGCTGAGATATCGAAACTCAAAAATTGGGCCCGAAAAAAAAAACGACAGTGGTACCCCTTACGTTTTTTTTTTTGGGCGAAAAATTAAGTTTCTCCAATCTTCCCAAAACTCTGGATTCTGATAGAGGGCCATGAGACTTAGACCTGAGTGCAAAAATGGAGGTTCTAGCCCCTTCTAGAGCTGAGATATCGAAACTCAAAAATTGGGCCCGAAAAAAAAACGACAGTGGTACCCCTTACGTTTTTTTTTTTGGGGGCGAAAAATTAAGTTACTCCAATCTTCCCAAAACTCTGGATTCTGATAGAGGGCCATGAGACTTAGACCTGAGTGCAAAAATGGAGGCTCTAGCCCCTTCCAGAGCTGAGATATCGAAACTCAAAAATTGGGCCCGAAAAAAAAAACGACAGTGGTACCCCTTACGTTTTTTTTTTGGGGCGAAAAATTAAGTTTCTCCAATCTTCCCAAAACTCTGGATTCTGATAGAGGGCCATGAGACTTAGACCTGAGTGCAAAAATGGAGGCTCTAGCCCCTTCCAGAGCTGATATATCGAAACTCAAAAATTGGGCCCGAAAAAAAAACGACAGTGGTACCCCTTACGTTTTTTTTTTTGGGGCGAAAAATTAAGTTTCTCCAATCTTCCCAAAACTCTGGATTCTGATAGAGGGCCATGAGACTTAGACCTGAGTGCAAAAATGGAGGCTCTAGCCCCTTCCAGAGCTGATATATCGAAACTCAAAAATTGGGCCCGAAAAAAAAACGACAGTGGTACCCCTTACGTTTTTTTTTTTGGGGCGAAAAATTAAGTTTCTCCAATCTTCCCAAAACTCTGGATTCTGATAGAGGGCCATGAGACTTAGACCTGAGTGCAAAAATGGAGGCTCTAGCCCCTTCCAGAGCTGAGATATCGAAACTCAAAAATTGGGCCCGAAAAAAAAACGACAGTGGTACCCCTTACGTTTTTTTTGGGGGGGCGAAAAATTAAGTTTCTCCAATCTTCCCAAAACTCTGGATTCTGATAGAGGGCCATGAGACTTAGACCTGAGTGCAAAAATGGAGGCTCTAGCCCCTTCCAGAGCTGAGATATCGAAACTCAAAAATTGGGCCCGAAAAAAAAACGACAGTGGTACCCCTTACGTTTTTTTTGGGGGGGCGAAAAATTAAGTTTCTCCAATCTTCCCAAAACTCTGGATTCTGATAGAGGGCCATGAGACTTAGACCTGAGTGCAAAAATGGAGGCTCTAGCCCCTTCCAGAGCTGAGATATCGAAACTCAAAAAGTGGGCCCGAAAAAAAAACGACAGTGGTACCCCTTACGTTTTTTTTTTTGGGGCGAAAAATTAAGTTTCTCCAATCTTCCCAAAACTCTGGATTCTGATAGAGGGCCATGAGACTTAGACCTGAGTGCAAAAATGGAGGCTCTAGCCCCTTCCAGAGCTGAGATATCGAAACTCAAAAATTGGGCCCGAAAAAAAAACGACAGTGGTACCCCTTACGTTTTTTTTTTGGGGGCGAAAAATTAAGTTTCTCCAATCTTCCCAAAACTCTGGATTCTGATAGAGGGCCATGAGACTTAGACCTGAGTGCAAAAATGGAGGCTCTAGCCCCTTCCAGAGCTGAGATATCGAAACTCAAAAATTGGGCCCGAAAAAAAAACGACAGTGGTACCCCTTACGTTTTTTTTTTTGGGCGAAAAATTAAGTTTCTCCAATCTTCCCAATACTCTGGATTCTGATAGAGGGCCATGAGACTTAGACCTGAGTGCAAAAATGGAGGCTCTAGCCCCTTCCAGAGCTGAGATATCGAAACTCAAAAATTGGGCCCGAAAAAAAAAACGACAGTGGTACCCCTTACGTTCTTTTTTTTTTGGGGCGAAAAATTAAGTTTCTCCAATCTTCCCAAAACTCTGGATCCTGATAGAGGGCCATGAGACTTAGACCTGAGTGCAAAAATGGAGGCTCTAGCCCCTTCCAGAGCTTAGATATCGAAACTCAAAAATTGGGCCCGAAAAAAAAAACGACAGTGGTACCCCTTACGTTTTTTTTTTTGGGCGAAAAATTAAGTTTCTCCAATCTTCCCAAAACTCTGGATTCTGATAGAGGGCCATGAGACTTAGACCTGAGTGCAAAAATGGAGGCTCTAGCCCCTTCCAGAGCTGAGATATCGAAACTCAAAAATTGGGCCCGAAAAAAAAAACGACAGTGGTACCCCTTACGTTTTTTTTTTTTGGGCGAAAAATTAAGTTTCTCCAATCTTCCCAAAACTCTGGATTCTGATAGAGGGCCATGAGACTTAGACCTGAGTGCAAAAATGGAGGCTCTAGCCCCTTCCAGAGCTGAGATATCGAAACTCAAATATTGGGCCCGAAAAAAAAACGACAGTGGTACCCCTTACGTTTTTTTTTTTTGGGGCGAAAAATTAAGTTTCTCCAATCTTCCCAAAACTCTGGATTCTGATAGAGGGCCATGAGACTTAGACCTGAGTGCAAAAATGGAGGCTCTAGCCCCTTCCAGAGCTGAGATATCGAAACTCAAAAATTGGGCCCGAAAAAAAAAACGACAGTGGTACCCCTTACGTTTTTTTTTTTGGGCGAAAAATTAAGTTTCTCCAATCTTCCCAAAACTCTGGATTCTGATAGAGGGCCATGAGACTTAGACCTGAGTGCAAAAATGGAGGCTCTAGCCCCTTCTAGAGCTGAGATATCGAAACTCAAAAATTGGGCCCGAAAAAAAAAACGACAGTGGTACCCCTTACGTTTTTTTTTTTGGGCGAAAAATTAAGTTTCTCCAATCTTCCCAAAACTCTGGATTCTGATAGAGGGCCATGAGACTTAGACCTGAGTGCAAAAATGGAGGCTCTAGCCCCTTCCAGAGCTGATATATCGAAACTCAAAAATTGGGCCCGAAAAAAAAACGACAGTGGTACCCCTTACGTTTTTTTTTTTTGGGTGAAAAATTAAGTTTCTCCAATCTTCCCAAAACTCTGGATTCTGATAGAGGGCCATGAGACTTAGACCTAAGTGCAAAAATGGAGGCTCTAGCCCCTTCCAGAGCTGAGATATCGAAACTCAAAAATTGGGCCCGAAAAAAAAACGACAGTGGTACCCCTTACGTTTTTTTTTTTGGGGCGAAAAATTAAGTTTCTCCAATCTTCCCAAAACTCTGGATTCTGATAGAGGGCCATGAGACTTAGACCTGAGTGCAAAAATGGAGGCTCTAGCCCCTTCCAGAGCTGAGATATCGAAACTCAAAAATTGGGCCCGAAAAAAAAACGACAGTGGTACCCCTTACGTTTTTTTTTTTTGGGGCGAAAAATTAAGTTTCTCCAATCTTCCCAAAACTCTGGATTCTGATAGAGGGTCATGAGACTTAGACCTGAGTGCAAAAATGGAGGCTCTAGCCCCTTTTAGAGCTGAGATATCGAAACTCAAAAATTGGGCCCGAAAAAAAAACGACAGTGGTACCCCTTACGTTTTTTTTTTTTTGGGCGAAAAATTAAGTTTCTCCAATCTTCCCAAAACTCTGGATTCTGATAGAGGGCCATGAGACTTAGACCTGAGTGCAAAAATGGAGGCTCTAGCCCCTTCCAGAGCTGAGATATCGAAACTCAAAAATTGGGCCCGAAAAAAAAACGACAGTGGTACCCCTTACGTTTTTTTTTTTGGGCGAAAAATTAAGTTTCTCCAATCTTCCCAAAACTCTGGATTCTGATAGAGGGCCATGAGACTTAGACCTGAGTGCAAAAATGGAGGCTCTAGCCCCTTCCAGAGCTGATATATCGAAACTCAAAAATTGGGCCCGAAAAAAAAACGACAGTGGTACCCCTTACGTTTTTTTTGGGCGAAAAATTAAGTTTCTCCAATCTTCCCAAAACTCTGGATTCTGATAGAGGGCCATGAGACTTAGACCTGAGTGCAAAAATGGAGGCTCTAGCCCCTTCCAGAGCTGAGATATCGAAACTCAAAAATTGGGCCCGAAAAAAAAAACGACAGTGGTACCCCTTACGTTTTTTTTTTTTTGGGCGAAAAATTAAGTTTCTCCAATCTTCCCAAAACTCTGGATTCTGATAGAGGGCCATGAGACTTAGACCTGAGTGCAAAAATGGAGGCTCTAGCCCCTTCTAGAGCTGAGATATCGAAACTCAAAAATTGGGCCCGAAAAAAAAACGACAGTGGTACCCCTTACGTTTTTTTTTTTTGGGACGAAAAATTAAGTTTCTCCAATCTTCCCAAAACTCTGGATTCTGATAGAGGGCCATGAGACTTAGACCTGAGTGCAAAAATGGAGGCTCTAGCCCCTTCCAGAGCTGAGATATCGAAACTCAAAAATTGGGCCCGAAAAAAAAAACGACAGTGGTACCCCTTACTTTTTTTTTTTTGGGCGAAAAATTAAGTTTCTCCAATCTTCCCAAAACTCTCGATTCTGATAGAGGGCCATGAGACTTAGACCTGAGTGCAAAAATGGAGGCTCTAGCCCCTTCCAGAGCTGATATATCGAAACTCAAAAATTGGGCCCGAAAAAAAAACGACAGTGGTACCCCTTACGTTTTTTTTTTTTGGGCGAAAAATTAAGTTTCTCCAATCTTCCCAAAACTCTGGATTCTGATAGAGGGCCATGAGACTTAGACCTGAGTGCAAAAATGGAGGCTCTAGCCCCTTCCAGAGCTGAGATATCGAAACTCAAAAATTGGGCCCGAAAAAAAACGACAGTGGTACCCCTTACGTTTTTTTTTTGGGGCGAAAAATTAAGTTTCTCCAATCTTCCCAAAACTCTGGATTCTGATAGAGGGCCATGAGACTTAGACCTGAGTGCAAAAATGGAGGCTCTAGCCCCTTCCAGAGCTGAGATATCGAAACTCAAAAATTGGGCCCGAAAAAAAAACGACAGTGGTACCCCTTATGTTTTTTTTTTTTGGGCAAAAAATTAAGTTTCTCCAATCTTCCCAAAACTCTGGATTCTGATAGAGGGCCATGAGACTTAGACCTGATTTCAAAAATGGAGGCTCTAGCCCCTTCCAGAGCTGAGATATCGAAACTTAAAAATTGGGCCCGAAAAAAAAAACGACAGTGGTACCCCTTACGTTTTTTTTTTTTGGGCGAAAAATTAAGTTTCTCCAATCTTCCCAAAACTCTGGATTCTGATAGAGGGCCATGAGACTTAGACCTGAGTGCAAAAATTGAGGCTCTAGCCCCTTCCAGAGCTGAGATATCGAAACTCAAAAATTGGGCCCGAAAAAAAAACGACAGTGGTACCCCTTACGTTTTTTTTTGGGGGCGAAAAATTACGTTTCTCCAATCTTCCCAAAACTCTGGATTCTGATAGAGGGCCGTGAGACTTAGACCTGAATGCAAAAATGGAGGCTCTAGCCTCTTCCAGAGCTGAGATATCGAAACTCAAAAATTGGGCCCGAAAAAAAACGACAGTGGTACCCCTTACGTTTTTTTTTTGGGGCGAAAAATTAAGTTTCTCCAATCTTCCCAAAACTCTGGATTCTGATAGAGGGCCATGAGACTTAGACCTGAGTGCAAAAATGGAGGCTCTAGCCCCTTCCAGAGCTGAGATATCGAAACTCAAAAATTGGGCCCGAAAAAAAAACGACAGTGGTACCCCTTACGTTTTTTTGGGGGGGCGAAAAATTAAGTTTCTCCAATCTTCCCAAAACTCTGGATTCTGATAGAGGGCCATGAGACTTAGACCTGAGTGCAAAAATGGAGGCTCTAGCCCCTTCCAGAGCTGAGATATCGAAACTCAAAAATTGGGCCCGAAAAAAAAACAACAGTGGTACCCCTTACGTTTTTTTTTTTTGGGCGAAAAATTAAGTTTCTCCAATCTTCCCAAAACTCTGGATTCTGATAGAGCTGAGATATCGAAACTCAAAAATTGGGCCCGAAAAAAAAAACGACAGTGGTACCCCTTATGTTTTTTTTTTTTGGGCAAAAAATTAAGTTTCTCCAATCTTCCCAAAACTCTGGATTCTGATAGAGGGCCATGAGACTTAGACCTGATTTCAAAAATGGAGGCTCTAGCCCCTTCCAGAGCTGAGATATCGAAACTCAAAAATTGGGCCCGAAAAAAAAAACGACAGTGGTACCCCTTACGTTTTTTTTTTTTTGGGCGAAAAATTAAGTTTCTCCAATCTTCCCAAAACTCTGGATTCTGATAGAGGGCCATGAGACTTAGACCTGAGTGCAAAAATGGAGGCTCTAGCCCCTTCCAGAGCTGAGATATCGAAACTCAAAAATTGGGCCCGAAAAAAAAAACGACAGTGGTACCCCTTACTTTTTTTTTTTTTTTTGGGCGAAAAATTAAGTTTCTCCAATCTTCCCAAAACTCTGGATTCTGATAGAGGGCCATGAGACTTAGACCTGAGTGCAAAAATTGAGGCTCTAGCCCTTTCCAGAGCTGAGATATCGAAACTCAAAAATTGGGCCCGAAAAAAAAACGACAGTGGTACCCCTTACGTTTTTTTTTGGGGGCGAAAAATTACGTTTCTCCAATCTTCCCAAAACTCTGGATTCTGATAGAGGGCCGTGAGACTTAGACCTGAATGCAAAAATGGAGGCTCTAGCCTCTTCCAGAGCTGAGATATCGAAACTCAAAAATTGGGCCCGAAAAAAAAAACGACAGTGGTACCCCTTACGTTTTTTTTTTGGGTGAAAAATTAAGTTTCTCTAATCTTCCCAAAACTCTGGATTCTGATAGAGGGCCATGAGACTTAGACCTGAGTGCAAAAATGGAGGCTCTAGCCCCTTCCAGAGCTGAGATATCGAAACTCAAAAATTGGGCCCGAAAAAAAAACGACAGTGGTACCCCTTACGTTTTTTTTGGGGGGGCGAAAAATTAAGTTTCTCCAATCTTCCCAAAACTCTGGATTCTGATAGAGGGCCATGAGACTTAGACCTGAGTGCAAAAATGGAGGCTCTAGCCCCTTCCACAGCTGAGATATCGAAACTCAAAAATTGGGCCCGAAAAAAAAACGACAGTGGTACCCCTTACGTTTTTTTTGGGGGGGCGAAAAATTAAGTTTCTCCAATCTTCCCAAAACTCTGGATTCTGATAGAGGGCCATGAGACTTAGACCTGAGTGCAAAAATGGAGGCTCTAGCCCCTTCCAGAGCTGAGATATCGAAACTCAAAAATTGGGCCCGAAAAAAAAAACGACAGTGGTACCCCTTACGTTTTTTTTGGGGGGGCGAAAAATTAAGTTTCTCCAATCTTCCCAAAACTCTGGATTCTGATAGAGGGCCATGAGACTTAGACCTGAGTGCAAAAATGGAGGCTCTAGCCCCTTCCAGAGCTGAGATATCGAAACTCAAAAATTGGGCCCGAAAAAAAAACGACAGTGGTACCCCTTACGTTTTTTTTGGGGGGGCGAAAAATTAAGTTTCTCCAATCTTCCCAAAACTCTGGATTCTGATAGAGGGCCATGAGACTTAGACCTGAGTGCAAAAATGGAGGCTTTAGCCCCTTCCAGAGCTGAGATATCGAAACTCAAAAATTGGGCCCGAAAAAAAAACGACAGTGGTACCCCTTACGTTTTTTTTTTTTGGGCGAAAAATTAAGTTTCTCCAATCTTCCCAAAACTCTGGATTCTGATAGAGGGCCATGAGACTTAGACCTGAGTGCAAAAATGGAGGCTCTAGCCCCTTCCAGAGCTGAGATATCAAAACTCAAAAATTGGGCCCGAAAAAAAAACGACAGTGGTACCCCTTACGTTTTTTTTTTTTGGGCGAAAAATTAAGTTTCTCCAATCTTCCCAAAACTCTGGATTCTGATAGAGGGCCATGAGACTTAGACCTGAGTGCAAAAATGGAGGCTCTAGCCCCTTCCAGAGCTGAGATATCGAAACTCAAAAATTGGGCCCGAAAAAAAAAAACGACAGTGGTACCCCTTACGTTTTTTTTTTTTGGGCGAAAAATTAAGTTTCTCCAATTTTCCCAAAACTCTGGATTCTGATAGAGGGCCATGAGACTTAGACCTGAGTGCAAAAATGGAGGCTCTAGCCCCTTCCAGAGCTGAGATATCAAAACTCAAAAATTGGGCCCGAAAAAAAAACGACAGTGGTACCCCTTACGGTTTTTTTTTTGGGGCGAAAAATTAAGTTTCTCCAATCTTCCCAAAACTCTGGATTCTGATAGAGGGCCATGAGACTTAGACCTGAGTGCAAAAATGGAGGCTCTAGCCCCTTCCAGAGCTGAGATATCGAAACTCAAAAATTGGGCCCGAAAAAAAAAAACGACAGTGGTACCCCTTACGGTTTTTTTTTTTGGGCGAAAAATTAAGTTTCTCCAATGTTCCCAAAACTCTGGATTCTGATAGAGGGCCATGAGACTTAGACCTGAGTGCAAAAATGGAGGCTCTAGCCCCTTCCAGAGCTGAGATATCGAAACTCAAAAATTGGGCCCGAAAAAAAAAACGACAGTGGTACCCCTTACGTTTTTTTTGGGGGGGGGCGAAAAATTAAGATTCTCCAATCTTCCCAAAACTCTGGATTCTGATAGAGGGCCATTAGACTTAGACCTGAGTGCAAAATGGAGGCTCTAGCCCCTTCCAGAGCTGAGATATCGAAACTCAAAAATTGGGCCCGAAAAAAAAAACGACAGTGGTACCCCTTACGTTTTTTTTTTTTGGGCGAAAAATTAAGTTTCTCCAATCTTCCCAAAACTCTGGATTCTGATAGAGGGCCATGAGACTTAGACCTGAGTGCAAAAATGGAGGTTCTAGCCCCTTCTAGAGCTGAGATATCGAAACTCAAAAATTGGGCCCGAAAAAAAAACGACAGTGGTACCCCTTACGTTTTTTTTTTTGGGGGCGAAAAATTAAGTTTCTCCAATCTTCCCAAAACTCTGGATTCTGATAGAGGGCCATGAGACTTAGACCTGAGTGCAAAAATGGAGGCTCTAGCCCCTTCCAGAGCTGAGATATCGAAACTCAAAAATTGGGCCCGAAAAAAAAAACGACAGTGGTACCCCTTACGTTTTTTTTTTTGGGGCGAAAAATTAAGTTTCTCCAATCTTCCCAAAACTCTGGATTCTGATAGAGGGCCATGAGACTTAGACCTGAGTGCAAAAATGGAGGCTCTAGCCCCTTCCAGAGCTGATATATCGAAACTCAAAAATTGGGCCCGAAAAAAAAACGACAGTGGTACCCCTTACGTTTTTTTTTTTGGGGCGAAAAATTAAGTTTCTCCAATCTTCCCAAAACTCTGGATTCTGATAGAGGGCCATGAGACTTAGACCTGAGTGCAAAAATGGAGGCTCTAGCCCCTTCCAGAGCTGATATATCGAAACTCAAAAATTGGGCCCGAAAAAAAAACGACAGTGGTACCCCTTACGTTTTTTTTTTTGGGGCGAAAAATTAAGTTTCTCCAATCTTCCCAAAACTCTGGATTCTGATAGAGGGCCATGAGACTTAGACCTGAGTGCAAAAATGGAGGCTCTAGCCCCTTCCAGAGCTGAGATATCGAAACTCAAAAATTGGGCCCCAAAAAAAACGACAGTGGTACCCCTTACGTTTTTTTTGGGGGGGCGAAAAATTAAGTTTCTCCAATCTTCCCAAAACTCTGGATTCTGATAGAGGGCCATGAGACTTAGACCTGAGTGCAAAAATGGAGGCTCTAGCCCCTTCCAGAGCTGAGATATCGAAACTCAAAAAGTGGGCCCGAAAAAAAAACGACAGTGGTACCCCTTACGTTTTTTTTTTTGGGGCGAAAAATTAAGTTTCTCCAATCTTCCCAAAACTCTGGATTCTGATAGAGGGCCATGAGACTTAGACCTGAGTGCAAAAATGGAGGCTCTAGCCCCTTCCAGAGCTGAGATATCGAAACTCAAAAATTGGGCCCGAAAAAAAACGACAGTGGTACCCCTTACGTTTTTTTTTTGGGGGCGAAAAATTAAGTTTCTCCAATCTTCCCAAAACTCTGGATTCTGATAGAGGGCCATGAGACTTAGACCTGAGTGCAAAAATGGAGGCTCTAGCCCCTTCCAGAGCTGAGATATCGAAACTCAAAAATTGGGCCCGAAAAAAAAACGACAGTGGTACCCCTTACGTTTTTTTTTTTGGGCGAAAAATTAAGTTTCTCCAATCTTCCCAATACTCTGGATTCTGATAGAGGGCCATGAGACTTAGACCTGAGTGCAAAAATGGAGGCTCTAGCCCCTTCCAGAGCTGAGATATCGAAACTCAAAAATTGGGCCCGAAAAAAAAAACGACAGTGGTACCCCTTACGTTCTTTTTTTTTTGGGGCGAAAAATTAAGTTTCTCCAATCTTCCCAAAACTCTGGATCCTGATAGAGGGCCATGAGACTTAGACCTGAGTGCAAAAATGGAGGCTCTAGCCCCTTCCAGAGCTTAGATATCGAAACTCAAAAATTGGGCCCGAAAAAAAAAACGACAGTGGTACCCCTTACGTTTTTTTTTTTTGGGCGAAAAATTAAGTTTCTCCAATCTTCCCAAAACTCTGGATTCTGATAGAGGGCCATGAGACTTAGACCTGAGTGCAAAAATGGAGGCTCTAGCCCCTTCCAGAGCTGAGATATCGAAACTCAAAAATTGGGCCCGAAAAAAAAAACGACAGTGGTACCCCTTACGTTTTTTTTTTTTGGGCGAAAAATTAAGTTTCTCCAATCTTCCCAAAACTCTGGATTCTGATAGAGGGCCATGAGACTTAGACCTGAGTGCAAAAATGGAGGCTCTAGCCCCTTCCAGAGCTGAGATATCGAAACTCAAATATTGGGCCCGAAAAAAAAACGACAGTGGTACCCCTTACGTTTTTTTTTTTTGGGGCGAAAAATTAAGTTTCTCCAATCTTCCCAAAACTCTGGATTCTGATAGAGGGCCATGAGACTTAGACCTGAGTGCAAAAATGGAGGCTCTAGCCCCTTCCAGAGCTGAGATATCGAAACTCAAAAATTGGGCCCGAAAAAAAAAACGACAGTGGTACCCCTTACGTTTTTTTTTTTGGGCGAAAAATTAAGTTTCTCCAATCTTCCCAAAACTCTGGATTCTGATAGAGGGCCATGAGACTTAGACCTGAGTGCAAAAATGGAGGCTCTAGCCCCTTCTAGAGCTGAGATATCGAAACTCAAAAATTGGGCCCGAAAAAAAAAACGACAGTGGTACCCCTTACGTTTTTTTTTTTGGGCGAAAAATTAAGTTTCTCCAATCTTCCCAAAACTCTGGATTCTGATAGAGGGCCATGAGACTTAGACCTGAGTGCAAAAATGGAGGCTCTAGCCCCTTCCAGAGCTGATATATCGAAACTCAAAAATTGGGCCCGAAAAAAAAACGACAGTGGTACCCCTTACGTTTTTTTTTTTGGGGTGAAAAATTAAGTTTCTCCAATCTTCCCAAAACTCTGGATTCTGATAGAGGGCCATGAGACTTAGACCTAAGTGCAAAAATGGAGGCTCTAGCCCCTTCCAGAGCTGATATATCGAAACTCAAAAATTGGGCCCGAAAAAAAAACGACAGTGGTACCCCTTACGTTTTTTTTTTTTGGGCGAAAAATTAAGTTTCTCCAATCTTCCCAAAACTCTGGATTCTGATAGAGGGCCATGAGACTTAGACCTGAGTGCAAAAATGGAGGCTCTAGCCCCTTCCAGAGCTGAGATATCGAAACTCAAAAATTGAGCCCGAAAAAAAAAACGACAGTGGTACCCCTTACGTTTTTTTTTGGGGGGCGAAAAATTAAGTTTCTCCAATCTTTCCAAAACTCTGGATTCTGATAGAGGGCCATGAGACTTAGACCTGAGTGCAAAAATTGAGGCTCTAGCCCCTTCCAGAGCTGAGATATCGAAACTCAAAAATTGGGCCCGAAAAAAAAACGACAGTGGTACCCCTTACGTTTTTTTTTTTTGGGCGAAAAATTAAGTTTCTCCAATCTTCCCAAAACTCTGGATTCTGATAGAGGGCCATGAGACTTAGACCTGAGTGCAAAAATGGAGGCTCTAGCCCCTTCCAGAGCTGAGATATCGAAACTCAAAAATTGGGCCCGAAAAAAAAAACGACAGTGGTACCCCTTACGTTTTTTTTTTTTGGGCGAAAAATTAAGTTTCTCCAATCTTCCCAAAACTCTGGATTCTGATAGAGGGCCATGAGACTTAGACCTAAGTGCAAAAATGGAGGCTCTAGCCCCTTCCAGAGCTGAGATATCGAAACTCAAAAATTGGGCCCGAAAAAAAAACGACAGTGGTACCCCTTACGTTTTTTTTTTTGGGGCGAAAAATTAAGTTTCTCCAATCTTCCCAAAACTCTGGATTCTGATAGAGGGCCATGAGACTTAGACCTGAGTGCAAAAATGGAGGCTCTAGCCCCTTCCAGAGCTGAGATATCGAAACTCAAAAATTGGGCCCGAAAAAAAAACGACAGTGGTACCCCTTACGTTTTTTTTTTTTGGGGCGAAAAATTAAGTTTCTCCAATCTTCCCAAAACTCTGGATTCTGATAGAGGGTCATGAGACTTAGACCTGAGTGCAAAAATGGAGGCTCTAGCCCCTTTTAGAGCTGAGATATCGAAACTCAAAAATTGGGCCCGAAAAAAAAACGACAGTGGTACCCCTTACGTTTTTTTTTTTTTTGGGCGAAAAATTAAGTTTCTCCAATCTTCCCAAAACTCTGGATTCTGATAGAGGGCCATGAGACTTAGACCTGAGTGCAAAAATGGAGGCTCTAGCCCCTTCCAGAGCTGAGATATCGAAACTCAAAAATTGGGCCCGAAAAAAAAAACGACAGTGGTACCCCTTACGTTTTTTTTTTTGGGCGAAAAATTAAGTTTCTCCAATCTTCCCAAAACTCTGGATTCTGATAGAGGGCCATGAGACTTAGACCTGAGTGCAAAAATGGAGGCTCTAGCCCCTTCCAGAGCTGATATATCGAAACTCAAAAATTGGGCCCGAAAAAAAAACGACAGTGGTACCCCTTACGTTTTTTTTTTTTGGGCGAAAAATTAAGTTTCTCCAATCTTCCCAAAACTCTGGATTCTGATAGAGGGCCATGAGACTTAGACCTGAGTGCAAAAATGGAGGCTCTAGCCCCTTCCAGAGCTGAGATATCGAAACTCAAAAATTGAGCCCGAAAAAAAAAACGACAGTGGTACCCCTTACGTTTTTTTTTGGGGGGCGAAAAATTAAGTTTCTCCAATCTTTCCAAAACTCTGGATTCTGATAGAGGGCCATGAGACTTAGACCTGAGTGCAAAAATTGAGGCTCTAGCCCCTTCCAGAGCTGAGATATCGAAACTCAAAAATTGGGCCCGAAAAAAAAACGACAGTGGTACCCCTTACGTTTTTTTTTTTTGGGCGAAAAATTAAGTTTCTCCAATCTTCCCAAAACTCTGGATTCTGATAGAGGGCCATGAGACTTAGACCTGAGTGCAAAAATGGAGGCTCTAGCCCCTTCCAGAGCTGAGATATCGAAACTCAAAAATTGGGCCCGAAAAAAAAAACGACAGTGGTACCCCTTACGTTTTTTTTTTTTGGGCGAAAAATTAAGTTTCTCCAATCTTCCCAAAACTCTGGATTCTGATAGAGGGCCATGAGACTTAGACCTGAGTGCAAAAATGGAGGCTCTAGCCCCTTCTAGAGCTGAGATATCGAAACTCAAAAATTGGGCCCGAAAAAAAAACGACAGTGGTACCCCTTACGTTTTTTTTTTTTGGGACGAAAAATTAAGTTTCTCCAATCTTCCCAAAACTCTGGATTCTGATAGAGGGCCATGAGACTTAGACCTGAGTGCAAAAATGGAGGCTCTAGCCCCTTCCAGAGCTGAGATATCGAAACTCAAAAATTGGGCCCGAAAAAAAAAACGACAGTGGTACCCCTTACGTTTTTTTTTTTGGGCGAAAAATTAAGTTTCTCCAATCTTCCCAAAACTCTCGATTCTGATAGAGGGCCATGAGACTTAGACCTGAGTGCAAAAATGGAGGCTCTAGCCCCTTCCAGAGCTGATATATCGAAACTCAAAAATTGGGCCCGAAAAAAAAACGACAGTGGTACCCCTTACGTTTTTTTTTTTTGGGCGAAAAATTAAGTTTCTCCAATCTTCCCAAAACTCTGGATTCTGATAGAGGGCCATGAGACTTAGACCTGAGTGCAAAAATGGAGGCTCTAGCCCCTTCCAGAGCTGAGATAGCGAAACTCAAAAATTGGGCCCGAAAAAAAACGACAGTGGTACCCCTTACGTTTTTTTTTTGGGGCGAAAAATTAAGTTTCTCCAATCTTCCCAAAACTCTGGATTCTGATAGAGGGCCATGAGACTTAGACCTGAGTGCAAAAATGGAGGCTCTAGCCCCTTCCAGAGCTGAGATATCGAAACTCAAAAATTGGGCCCGAAAAAAAAACGACAGTGGTACCCCTTATGTTTTTTTTTTTTGGGCAAAAAATTAAGTTTCTCCAATCTTCCCAAAACTCTGGATTCTGATAGAGGGCCATGAGACTTAGACCTGATTTCAAAAATGGAGGCTCTAGCCCCTTCCAGAGCTGAGATATCGAAACTTAAAAATTGGGCCCGAAAAAAAAAACGACAGTGGTACCCCTTACGTTTTTTTTTTTTGGGCGAAAAATTAAGTTTCTCCAATCTTCCCAAAACTCTGGATTCTGATAGAGGGCCATGAGACTTAGACCTGAGTGCAAAAATGGAGGCTCTAGCCCCTTCCAGAGCTGAGATATCGAAACTCAAAAATTGGGCCCGAAAAAAAAAACGACAGTGGTACCCCTTACTTTTTTTTTTTTTTTTGGGCGAAAAATTAAGTTTCTCCAATCTTCCCAAAACTCTGGATTCTGATAGAGGGCCATGAGACTTAGACCTGAGTGCAAAAATTGAGGCTCTAGCCCCTTCCAGAGCTGAGATATCGAAACTCAAAAATTGGGCCCGAAAAAAAAACGACAGTGGTACCCCTTACGTTTTTTTTTGGGGGCGAAAAATTACGTTTCTCCAATCTTCCCAAAACTCTGGATTCTGATAGAGGGCCGTGAGACTTAGACCTGAATGCAAAAATGGAGGCTCTAGCCTCTTCCAGAGCTGAGATATCGAAACTCAAAAACTGGGCCCGAAAAAAAACGACAGTGGTACCCCTTACGTTTTTTTTTGGGGGCGAAAAATTAAGTTTCTCCAATCTTCCCAAAACTCTGGATTCTGATAGAGGGCCATGAGACTTAGACCTGAGTGCAAAAATGGAGGCTCTAGCCCCTTCCAGAGCTGAGATATCGAAACTCAAAAATTGGGCCCGAAAAAAAAACGACAGTGGTACCCCTTACGTTTTTTTGGGGGGGCGAAAAATTAAGTTTCTCCAATCTTCCCAAAACTCTGGATTCTGATAGAGGGCCATGAGACTTAGACCTGAGTGCAAAAATGGAGGCTCTAGCCCCTTCCAGAGCTGAGATATCGAAACTCAAAAATTGGGCCCGAAAAAAAAACAACAGTGGTACCCCTTACGTTTTTTTTTTTTGGGCGAAAAATTAAGTTTCTCCAATCTTCCCAAAACTCTGGATTCTGATAGAGCTGAGATATCGAAACTCAAAAATTGGGCCCGAAAAAAAAAACGACAGTGGTACCCCTTATGTTTTTTTTTTTTGGGCAAAAAATTAAGTTTCTCCAATCTTCCCAAAACTCTGGATTCTGATAGAGGGCCATGAGACTTAGACCTGATTTCAAAAATGGAGGCTCTAGCCCCTTCCAGAGCTGAGATATCGAAACTCAAAAATTGGGCCCGAAAAAAAAAACGACAGTGGTACCCCTTACGTTTTTTTTTTTTGGGCGAAAAATTAAGTTTCTCCAATCTTCCCAAAACTCTGGATTCTGATAGAGGGCCATGAGACTTAGACCTGAGTGCAAAAATGGAGGCTCTAGCCCCTTCCAGAGCTGAGATATCGAAACTCAAAAATTGGGCCCGAAAAAAAAAACGACAGTGGTACCCCTTACTTTTTTTTTTTTTTTTGGGCGAAAAATTAAGTTTCTCCAATCTTCCCAAAACTCTGGATTCTGATAGAGGGCCATGAGACTTAGACCTGAGTGCAAAAATTGAGGCTCTAGCCCTTTCCAGAGCTGAGATATCGAAACTCAAAAATTGGGCCCGAAAAAAAAACGACAGTGGTACCCCTTACGTTTTTTTTGGGGGGCGAAAAATTACGTTTCTCCAATCTTCCCAAAACTCTGGATTCTGATAGAGGGCCGTGAGACTTAGACCTGAATGCAAAAATGGAGGCTCTAGCCTCTTCCAGAGCTGAGATATCGAAACTCAAAAATTGGGCCCGAAAAAAAAAACGACAGTGGTACCCCTTACGTTTTTTTTTTTGGGCGAAAAATTAAGTTTCTCTAATCTTCCCAAAACTCTGGATTCTGATAGAGGGCCATGAGACTTAGACCTGAGTGCAAAAATGGAGGCTCTAGCCCCTTCCAGAGCTGAGATATCGAAACTCAAAAATTGGGCCCGAAAAAAAAACGACAGTGGTACCCCTTACGTTTTTTTTGGGGGGGCGAAAAATTAAGTTTCTCCAATCTTCCCAAAACTCTGGATTCTGATAGAGGGCCATGAGACTTAGACCTGAGTGCAAAAATGGAGGCTCTAGCCCCTTCCAGAGCTGAGATATCGAAACTCAAAAATTGGGCCCGAAAAAAAAACGACAGTGGTACCCCTTACGTTTTTTTTGGGGGGGCGAAAAATTAAGTTTCTCCAATCTTCCCAAAACTCTGGATTCTGATAGAGGGCCATGAGACTTAGACCTGAGTGCAAAAATGGAGGCTCTAGCCCCTTCCAGAGCTGAGATATCGAAACTCAAAAATTGGGCCCGAAAAAAAAAACGACAGTGGTACCCCTTACGTTTTTTTTGGGGGGGCGAAAAATTAAGTTTCTCCAATCTTCCCAAAACTCTGGATTCTGATAGAGGGCCATGAGACTTAGACCTGAGTGCAAAAATGGAGGCTCTAGCCCCTTCCAGAGCTGAGATATCGAAACTCAAAAATTGGGCCCGAAAAAAAAACGACAGTGGTACCCCTTACGTTTTTTTTGGGGGGGCGAAAAATTAAGTTTCTCCAATCTTCCCAAAACTCTGGATTCTGATAGAGGGCCATGAGACTTAGACCTGAGTGCAAAAATGGAGGCTTTAGCCCCTTCCAGAGCTGAGATATCGAAACTCAAAAATTGGGCCCGAAAAAAAAACGACAGTGGTACCCCTTACGTTTTTTTTTTTTGGGCGAAAAATTAAGTTTCTCCAATCTTCCCAAAACTCTGGATTCTGATAGAGGGCCATGAGACTTAGACCTGAGTGCAAAAATGGAGGCTCTAGCCCCTTCCAGAGCTGAGATATCAAAACTCAAAAATTGGGCCCGAAAAAAAAACGACAGTGGTACCCCTTACGTTTTTTTTTTTGGGCGAAAAATTAAGTTTCTCCAATCTTCCCAAAACTCTGGATTCTGATAGAGGGCCATGAGACTTAGACCTGAGTGCAAAAATGGAGGCTCTAGCCCCTTCCAGAGCTGAGATATCGAAACTCAAAAATTGGGCCCGAAAAAAAAAAACGACAGTGGTACCCCTTACGTTTTTTTTTTTTGGGCGAAAAATTAAGTTTCTCCAATTTTCCCAAAACTCTGGATTCTGATAGAGGGCCATGAGACTTAGACCTGAGTGCAAAAATGGAGGCTCTAGCCCCTTCCAGAGCTGAGATATCAAAACTCAAAAATTGGGCCCGAAAAAAAAAACGACAGTGGTACCCCTTACGGTTTTTTTTTTGGGCGAAAAATTAAGTTTCTCCAATCTTCCCAAAACTCTGGATTCTGATAGAGGGCCATGAGACTTAGACCTGAGTGCAAAAATGGAGGCTCTAGCCCCTTCCAGAGCTGAGATATCGAAACTCAAAAATTGGGCCCGAAAAAAAAAAACGACAGTGGTACCCCTTACGTTTTTTTTTTTGGGCGAAAAATTAAGTTTCTCCAATTTTCCCAAAACTCTGGATTCTGATAGAGGGCCATGAGACTTAGACCTGAGTGCAAAAATGGAGGCTCTAGCCCCTTCCAGAGCTGAGATATCGAAACTCAAAAATTGGGCCCGAAAAAAAAAAACGACAGTGGTACCCCTTACGTTTTTTTTGGGGGGGGCGAAAAATTAAGATTCTCCAATCTTCCCAAAACTCTGGATTCTGATAGAGGGCCATTAGACTTAGACCTGAGTGCAAAAATGGAGGCTCTAGCCCCTTCCAGAGCTGAGATATCGAAACTCAAAAATTGGGCCCGAAAAAAAAAACGACAGTGGTACCCCTTACGTTTTTTTTTTTGGGCGAAAAATTAAGTTTCTCCAATCTTCCCAAAACTCTGGATTCTGATAGAGGGCCATGAGACTTAGACCTGAGTGCAAAAATGGAGGTTCTAGCCCCTTCTAGAGCTGAGATATCGAAACTCAAAAATTGGGCCCGAAAAAAAAACGACAGTGGTACCCCTTACGTTTTTTTTTTGGGGGGGCGAAAAATTAAGTTTCTCCAATCTTCCCAAAACTCTGGATTCTGATAGAGGGCCATGAGACTTAGACCTGAGTGCAAAAATGGAGGCTCTAGCCCCTTCCAGAGCTGAGATATCGAAACTCAAAAATTGGGCCCGAAAAAAAAAACGACAGTGGTACCCCTTACGTTTTTTTTTTGGGGCGAAAAATTAAGTTTCTCCAATCTTCCCAAAACTCTGGATTCTGATAGAGGGCCATGAGACTTAGACCTGAGTGCAAAAATGGAGGCTCTAGCCCCTTCCAGAGCTGATATATCGAAACTCAAAAATTGGGCCCGAAAAAAAAACGACAGTGGTACCCCTTACGTTTTTTTTTTTGGGGCGAAAAATTAAGTTTCTCCAATCTTCCCAAAACTCTGGATTCTGATAGAGGGCCATGAGACTTAGACCTGAGTGCAAAAATGGAGGCTCTAGCCCCTTCCAGAGCTGAGATATCGAAACTCAAAAATTGGGCCCGAAAAAAAAACGACAGTGGTACCCCTTACGTTTTTTTTTTTGGGGCGAAAAATTAAGTTTCTCCAATCTTCCCAAAACTCTGGATTCTGATAGAGGGCCATGAGACTTAGACCTGAGTGCAAAAATGGAGGCTCTAGCCCCTTCCAGAGCTGAGATATCGAAACTCAAAAATTGGGCCCGAAAAAAAAACGACAGTGGTACCCCTTACGTTTTTTTTTTGGGGGCGAAAAATTAAGTTTCTCCAATCTTCCCAAAACTCTGGATTCTGATAGAGGGCCATGAGACTTAGACCTGAGTGCAAAAATGGAGGCTCTAGCCCCTTCCAGAGCTGAGATATCGAAACTCAAAAATTGGGCCCGAAAAAAAAACGACAGTGGTACCCCTTACGTTTTTTTTTTTGGGCGAAAAATTAAGTTTCTCCAATCTTCCCAATACTCTGGATTCTGATAGAGGGCCATGAGACTTAGACCTGAGTGCAAAAATGGAGGCTCTAGCCCCTTCCAGAGCTGAGATATCGAAACTCAAAAATTGGGCCCGAAAAAAAAAACGACAGTGGTACCCCTTACGTTCTTTTTTTTTTGGGGCGAAAAATTAAGTTTCTCCAATCTTCCCAAAACTCTGGATCCTGATAGAGGGCCATGAGACTTAGACCTGAGTGCAAAAATGGAGGCTCTAGCCCCTTCCAGAGCTTAGATATCGAAACTCAAAAATTGGGCCCGTAAAAAAAAAACGACAGTGGTACCCCTTACGTTTTTTTTTTTGGGCGAAAAATTAAGTTTCTCCAATCTTCCCAAAACTCTGGATTCTGATAGAGGGCCATGAGACTTAGACCTGAGTGCAAAAATGGAGGCTCTAGCCCCTTCCAGAGCTGAGATATCGAAACTCAAAAATTGGGCCCGAAAAAAAAAACGACAGTGGTACCCCTTACGTTTTTTTTTTTTTGGGCGAAAAATTAAGTTTCTCCAATTTTCCCAAAACTCTGGATTCTGATAGAGGGCCATGAGACTTAGACCTGAGTGCAAAAATGGAGGCTCTAGCCCCTTCCAGAGCTGAGATATCGAAACTCAAAAATTGGGCCCGAAAAAAAAAACGACAGTGGTACCCCTTACGTTTTTTTTGGGGGGGGCGAAAAATTAAGATTCTCCAATCTTCCCAAAACTCTGGATTCTGATAGAGGGCCATTAGACTTAGACCTGAGTGCAAAAATGGAGGCTCTAGCCCCTTCCAGAGCTGAGATATCGAAACTCAAAAATTGGGCCCGAAAAAAAAAACGACAGTGGTACCCCTTACGTTTTTTTTTTTGGGCGAAAAATTAAGTTTCTCCAATCTTCCCAAAACTCTGGATTCTGATAGAGGGCCATGAGACTTAGACCTGAGTGCAAAAATGGAGGTTCTAGCCCCTTCTAGAGCTGAGATATCGAAACTCAAAAATTGGGCCCGAAAAAAAAACGACAGTGGTACCCCTTACGTTTTTTTTTTTGGGGGCGAAAAATTAAGTTTCTCCAATCTTCCCAAAACTCTGGATTCTGATAGAGGGCCATGAGACTTAGACCTGAGTGCAAAAATGGAGGCTCTAGCCCCTTCCAGAGCTGAGATATCGAAACTCAAAAATTGGGCCCGAAAAAAAAAACGACAGTGGTACCCCTTACGTTTTTTTTTTGGGGCGAAGAATTAAGTTTCTCCAATCTTCCCAAAACTCTGGATTCTGATAGAGGGCCATGAGACTTAGACCTGAGTGCAAAAATGGAGGCTCTAGCCCCTTCCAGAGCTGATATATCGAAACTCAAAAATTGGGCCCGAAAAAAAAACGACAGTGGTACCCCTTACGTTTTTTTTTTTGGGGCGAAAAATTAAGTTTCTCCAATCTTCCCAAAACTCTGGATTCTGATAGAGGGCCATGAGACTTAGACCTGAGTGCAAAAATGGAGGCTCTAGCCCCTTCCAGAGCTGAGATATCGAAACTCAAAAATTGGGCCCGAAAAAAAAACGACAGTGGTACCCCTTACGTTTTTTTTGGGGGGGCGAAAAATTAAGTTTCTCCAATCTTCCCAAAACTCTGGATTCTGATAGAGGGCCATGAGACTTAGACCTGAGTGCAAAAATGGAGGCTCTAGCCCCTTCCAGAGCTGAGATATCGAAACTCAAAAAGTGGGCCCGAAAAAAAAACGACAGTGGTACCCCTTACGTTTTTTTTTTTGGGGCGAAAAATTAAGTTTCTCCAATCTTCCCAAAACTCTGGATTCTGATAGAGGGCCATGAGACTTAGACCTGAGTGCAAAAATGGAGGCTCTAGCCCCTTCCAGAGCTGAGATATCGAAACTCAAAAATTGGGCCCGAAAAAAAAACGACAGTGGTACCCCTTACGTTTTTTTTTTGGGGGCGAAAAATTAAGTTTCTCCAATCTTCCCAAAACTCTGGATTCTGATAGAGGGCCATGAGACTTAGACCTGAGTGCAAAAATGGAGGCTCTAGCCCCTTCCAGAGCTGAGATATCGAAACTCAAAAATTGGGCCCGAAAAAAAAACGACAGTGGTACCCCTTACGTTTTTTTTTTTGGGCGAAAAATTAAGTTTCTCCAATCTTCCCAATACTCTGGATTCTGATAGAGGGCCATGAGACTTAGACCTGAGTGCAAAAATGGAGGCTCTAGCCCCTTCCAGAGCTGAGATATCGAAACTCAAAAATTGGGCCCGAAAAAAAAAACGACAGTGGTACCCCTTACGTTCTTTTTTTTTTGGGGCGAAAAATTAAGTTTCTCCAATCTTCCCAAAACTCTGGATCCTGATAGAGGGCCATGAGACTTAGACCTGAGTGCAAAAATGGAGGCTCTAGCCCCTTCCAGAGCTTAGATATCGAAACTCAAAAATTGGGCCCGAAAAAAAAAACGACAGTGGTACCCCTTACGTTTTTTTTTTTGGGCGAAAAATTAAGTTTCTCCAATCTTCCCAAAACCCTGGATTCTGATAGAGGGCCATGAGACTTAGACCTGAGTGCAAAAATGGAGGCTCTAGCCCCTTCCAGAGCTGAGATATCGAAACTCAAAAATTGGGCCCGAAAAAAAAAACGACAGTGGTACCCCTTACGTTTTTTTTTTTTGGGCGAAAAATTAAGTTTCTCCAATCTTCCCAAAACTCTGGATTCTGATAGAGGGCCATGAGACTTAGACCTGAGTGCAAAAATGGAGGCTCTAGCCCCTTCCAGAGCTGAGATATCGAAACTCAAATATTGGGCCCGAAAAAAAAACGACAGTGGTACCCCTTACGTTTTTTTTTTTTGGGGCGAAAAATTAAGTTTCTCCAATCTTCCCAAAACTCTGGATTCTGATAGAGGGCCATGAGACTTAGACCTGAGTGCAAAAATGGAGGCTCTAGCCCCTTCTAGAGCTGAGATATCGAAACTCAAAAATTGGGCCCGAAAAAAAAAACGACAGTGGTACCCCTTACGTTTTTTTTTTTGGGCGAAAAATTAAGTTTCTCCAATCTTCCCAAAACTCTGGATTCTGATAGAGGGCCATGAGACTTAGACCTGAGTGCAAAAATGGAGGCTCTAGCCCCTTCCAGAGCTGATATATCGAAACTCAAAAATTGGGCCCGAAAAAAAAACGACAGTGGTACCCCTTACGTTTTTTTTTTTTTGGGTGAAAAATTAAGTTTCTCCAATCTTCCCAAAACTCTGGATTCTGATAGAGGGCCATGAGACTTAGACCTAAGTGCAAAAATGGAGGCTCTAGCCCCTTCCAGAGCTGAGATATCGAAACTCAAAAATTGGGCCCGAAAAAAAAACGACAGTGGTACCCCTTACGTTTTTTTTTTTGGGGCGAAAAATTAAGTTTCTCCAATCTTCCCAAAACTCTGGATTCTGATAGAGGGCCATGAGACTTAGACCTGAGTGCAAAAATGGAGGCTCTAGCCCCTTCCAGAGCTGAGATATCGAAACTCAAAAATTGGGCCCGAAAAAAAAACGACAGTGGTACCCCTTACGTTTTTTTTTTTTGGGGCGAAAAATTAAGTTTCTCCAATCTTCCCAAAACTCTGGATTCTGATAGAGGGTCATGAGACTTAGACCTGAGTGCAAAAATGGAGGCTCTAGCCCCTTTTAGAGCTGAGATATCGAAACTCAAAAATTGGGCCCGAAAAAAAAACGACAGTGGTACCCCTTACGTTTTTTTTTTTTTGGGCGAAAAATTAAGTTTCTCCAATCTTCCCAAAACTCTGGATTCTGATAGAGGGCCATGAGACTTAGACCTGAGTGCAAAAATGGAGGCTCTAGCCCCTTCCAGAGCTGAGATATCGAAACTCAAAAATTGGGCCCGAAAAAAAAAAACGACAGTGGTACCCCTTACGTTTTTTTTTTTGGGCGAAAAATTAAGTTTCTCCAATCTTCCCAAAACTCTGGATTCTGATAGAGGGCCATGAGACTTAGACCTGAGTGCAAAAATGGAGGCTCTAGCCCCTTCCAGAGCTGATATATCGAAACTCAAAAATTGGGCCCGAAAAAAAAACGACAGTGGTACCCCTTACGTTTTTTTTTTTGGGCGAAAAATTAAGTTTCTCCAATCTTCCCAAAACTCTGGATTCTGATAGAGGGCCATGAGACTTAGACCTGAGTGCAAAAATGGAGGCTCTAGCCCCTTCCAGAGCTGAGATATCGAAACTCAAAAATTGAGCCCGAAAAAAAAAACGACAGTGGTACCCCTTACGTTTTTTTTTGGGGGGCGAAAAATTAAGTTTCTCCAATCTTTCCAAAACTCTGGATTCTGATAGAGGGCCATGAGACTTAGACCTGAGTGCAAAAATTGAGGCTCTAGCCCCTTCCAGAGCTGAGATATCGAAACTCAAAAATTGGGCCCGAAAAAAAAACGACAGTGGTACCCCTTACGTTTTTTTTTTTTGGGCGAAAAATTAAGTTTCTCCAATCTTCCCAAAACTCTGGATTCTGATAGAGGGCCATGAGACTTAGACCTGAGTGCAAAAATGGAGGCTCTAGCCCCTTCCAGAGCTGAGATATCGAAACTCAAAAATTGGGCCCGAAAAAAAAAAAGACAGTGGTACCCCTTACGTTTTTTTTTTTTTGGGCGAAAAATTAAGTTTCTCCAATCTTCCCAAAACTCTGGATTCTGATAGAGGGCCATGAGACTTAGACCTGAGTGCAAAAATGGAGGCTCTAGCCCCTTCTAGAGCTGAGATATCGAAACTCAAAAATTGGGCCCGAAAAAAAAACGACAGTGGTACCCCTTACGTTTTTTTTTTTTGGGACGAAAAATTAAGTTTCTCCAATCTTCCCAAAACTCTGGATTCTGATAGAGGGCCATGAGACTTAGACCTGAGTGCAAAAATGGAGGCTCTAGCCCCTTCCAGAGCTGAGATATCGAAACTCAAAAATTGGGCCCGAAAAAAAAAACGACAGTGGTACCCCTTACGTTTTTTTTTTTGGGCGAAAAATTAAGTTTCTCCAATCTTCCCAAAACTCTCGATTCTGATAGAGGGCCATGAGACTTAGACCTGAGTGCAAAAATGGAGGCTCTAGCCCCTTCCAGAGCTGATATATCGAAACTCAAAAATTGGGCCCGAAAAAAAACGACAGTGGTACCCCTTACGTTTTTTTTTTTTGGGCGAAAAATTAAGTTTCTCCAATCTTCCCAAAACTCTGGATTCTGATAGAGGGCCATGAGACTTAGACCTGAGTGCAAAAATGGAGGCTCTAGCCCCTTCCAGAGCTGAGATATCGAAACTCAAAAATTGGGCCCGAAAAAAAACGACAGTGGTACCCCTTACGTTTTTTTTTTGGGGCGAAAAATTAAGTTTCTCCAATCTTCCCAAAACTCTGGATTCTGATAGAGGGCCATGAGACTTAGACCTGAGTGCAAAAATGGAGGCTCTAGCCCCTTCCAGAGCTGAGATATCGAAACTCAAAAATTGGGCCCGAAAAAAAAACGACAGTGGTACCCCTTATGTTTTTTTTTTTTGGGCAAAAAATTAAGTTTCTCCAATCTTCCCAAAACTCTGGATTCTGATAGAGGGCCATGAGACTTAGACCTGATTTCAAAAATGGAGGCTCTAGCCCCTTCCAGAGCTGAGATATCGAAACTTAAAAATTGGGCCCGAAAAAAAAAACGACAGTGGTACCCCTTACGTTTTTTTTTTTTGGGCGAAAAATTAAGTTTCTCCAATCTTCCCAAAACTCTGGATTCTGATAGAGGGCCATGAGACTTAGACCTGAGTGCAAAAATGGAGGCTCTAGCCCCTTCCAGAGCTGAGATATCGAAACTCAAAAATTGGGCCCGAAAAAAAAAACGACAGTGGTACCCCTTACTTTTTTTTTTTTTTTGGGCGAAAAATTAAGTTTCTCCAATCTTCCCAAAACTCTGGATTCTGATAGAGGGCCATGAGACTTAGACCTGAGTGCAAAAATTGAGGCTCTAGCCCCTTCCAGAGCTGAGATATCGAAACTCAAAAATTGGGCCCGAAAAAAAAACGACAGTGGTACCCCTTACGTTTTTTTTTGGGGGCGAAAAATTACGTTTCTCCAATCTTCCCAAAACTCTGGATTCTGATAGAGGGCCGTGAGACTTAGACCTGAATGCAAAAATGGAGGCTCTAGCCTCTTCCAGAGCTGAGATATCGAAACTCAAAAATTGGGCCCGAAAAAAAACGACAGTGGTACCCCTTACGTTTTTTTTTTGGGGCGAAAAATTAAGTTTCTCCAATCTTCCCAAAACTCTGGATTCTGATAGAGGGCCATGAGACTTAGACCTGAGTGCAAAAATGGAGGCTCTAGCCCCTTCCAGAGCTGAGATATCGAAACTCAAAAATTGGGCCCAAAAAAAAACGACAGTGGTACCCCTTACGTTTTTTTGGGGGGGCGAAAAATTAAGTTTCTCCAATCTTCCCAAAACTCTGGATTCTGATAGAGGGCCATGAGACTTAGACCTGAGTGCAAAAATGGAGGCTCTAGCCCCTTCCAGAGCTGAGATATCGAAACTCAAAAATTGGGCCCGAAAAAAAAAAACGACAGTGGTACCCCTTACGTTTTTTTTTTTGGGCAAAAAATTAAGTTTCTCCAATCTTCCCAAAACTCTGGATTCTGATAGAGCTGAGATATCGAAACTCAAAAATTGGGCCCGAAAAAAAAACCGACAGTGGTACCCCTTATGTTTTTTTTTTTTGGGCAAAAAATTAAGTTTCTCCAATCTTCCCAAAACTCTGGATTCTGATAGAGGGCCATGAGACTTAGACCTGATTTCAAAAATGGAGGCTCTAGCCCCTTCCAGAGCTGAGATATCGAAACTTAAAAATTGGGCCCGAAAAAAAAAACGACAGTGGTACCCCTTACGTTTTTTTTTTTTGGGCGAAAAATTAAGTTTCTCCAATCTTCCCAAAACTCTGGATTCTGATAGAGGGCCATGAGACTTAGACCTGAGTGCAAAAATGGAGGCTCTAGCCCCTTCCAGAGCTGAGATATCGAAACTCAAAAATTGGGCCCGAAAAAAAAAACGACAGTGGTACCCCTTACTTTTTTTTTTTTTTTTGGGCGAAAAATTAAGTTTCTCCAATCTTCCCAAAACTCTGGATTCTGATAGAGGGCCATGAGACTTAGACCTGAGTGCAAAATTTGAGGCTCTAGCCCCTTCCAGAGCTGAGATATCGAAACTCAAAAATTGGGCCCGAAAAAAAAACGACAGTGGTACCCCTTACGTTTTTTTTTTGGGGGCGAAAAATTACGTTTCTCCAATCTTCCCAAAACTCTGGATTCTGATAGAGGGCCGTGAGACTTAGACCTGAATGCAAAAATGGAGGCTCTAGCCTCTTCCAGAGCTGAGATATCGAAACTCAAAAATTGGGCCCGAAAAAAAACGACAGTGGTACCCCTTACGTTTTTTTTTTGGGGCGAAAAATTAAGTTTCTCCAATCTTCCCAAAACTCTGGATTCTGATAGAGGGCCATGAGACTTAGACCTGAGTGCAAAAATGGAGGCTCTAGCCCCTTCCAGAGCTGAGATATCGAAACTCAAAAATTGGGCCCGAAAAAAAAACGACAGTGGTACCCCTTACGTTTTTTTGGGGGGGCGAAAAATTAAGTTTCTCCAATCTTCCCAAAACTCTGGATTCTGATAGAGGGCCATGAGACTTAGACCTGAGTGCAAAAATGGAGGCTCTAGCCCCTTCCAGAGCTGAGATATCGAAACTCAAAAATTGGGCCCGAAAAAAAAACAACAGTGGTACCCCTTACGTTTTTTTTTTTTGGGCGAAAAATTAAGTTTCTCCAATCTTCCCAAAACTCTGGATTCTGATAGAGCTGAGATATCGAAACTCAAAAATTGGGCCCGAAAAAAAAACCGACAGTGGTACCCCTTATGTTTTTTTTTTTTGGGCAAAAAATTAAGTTTCTCCAATCTTCCCAAAACTCTGGATTCTGATAGAGGGCCATGAGACTTAGACCTGATTTCAAAAATGGAGGCTCTAGCCCCTTCCAGAGCTGAGATATCGAAACTTAAAAATTGGGCCCGAAAAAAAAAACGACAGTGGTACCCCTTACGTTTTTTTTTTTTGGGCGAAAAATTAAGTTTCTCCAATCTTCCCAAAACTCTGGATTCTGATAGAGGGCCATGAGACTTAGACCTGAGTGCAAAAATGGAGGCTCTAGCCCCTTCCAGAGCTGAGATATCGAAACTCAAAAATTGGGCCCGAAAAAAAAAACGACAGTGGTACCCCTTACTTTTTTTTTTTTTTTTGGGCGAAAAATTAAGTTTCTCCAATCTTCCCAAAACTCTGGATTCTGATAGAGGGCCATGAGACTTAGACCTGAGTGCAAAAATTGAGGCTCTAGCCCCTTCCAGAGCTGAGATATCGAAACTCAAAAATTGGGCCCGAAAAAAAAACGACAGTGGTACCCCTTACGTTTTTTTTTGGGGGCGAAAAATTACGTTTCTCCAATCTTCCCAAAACTCTGGATTCTGATAGAGGGCCGTGAGACTTAGACCTGAATGCAAAAATGGAGGCTCTAGCCTCTTCCAGAGCTGAGATATCGAAACTCAAAAATTGGGCCCGAAAAAAAACGACAGTGGTACCCCTTACGTTTTTTTTTTGGGGCGAAAAATTAAGTTTCTCCAATCTTCCCAAAACTCTGGATTCTGATAGAGGGCCATGAGACTTAGACCTGAGTGCAAAAATGGAGGCTCTAGCCCCTTCCAGAGCTGAGATATCGAAACTCAAAAATTGGGCCCGAAAAAAAAACGACAGTGGTACCCCTTACGTTTTTTTGGGGGGGCGAAAAATTAAGTTTCTCCAATCTTCCCAAAACTCTGGATTCTGATAGAGGGCCATGAGACTTAGACCTGAGTGCAAAAATGGAGGCTCTAGCCCCTTCCAGAGCTGAGATATCGAAACTCAAAAATTGGGCCCGAAAAAAAAACAACAGTGGTACCCCTTACGTTTTTTTTTTTTGGGCGAAAAATTAAGTTTCTCCAATCTTCCCAAAACTCTGGATTCTGATAGAGCTGAGATATCGAAACTCAAAAATTGGGCCCGAAAAAAAAAACGACAGTGGTACCCCTTATGTTTTTTTTTTTTGGGCAAAAAATTAAGTTTCTCCAATCTTCCCAAAACTCTGGATTCTGATAGAGGGCCATGAGACTTAGACCTGAGTGCAAAAATGGAGGCTCTAGCCCCTTCCAGAGCTGAGATATCAAAACTCAAAAATTGGGCCCGAAAAAAAAACGACAGTGGTACCCCTTACGGTTTTTTTTTTGGGCGAAAAATTAAGTTTCTCCAATCTTCCCAAAACTCTGGATTCTGATAGAGGGCCATGAGACTTAGACCTGAGTGCAAAAATGGAGGCTCTAGCCCCTTCCAGAGCTGAGATATCGAAACTCAAAAATTGGGCCCGAAAAAAAAAACGACAGTGGTACCCCTTACGTTTTTTTTTTTTGGGCGAAAAATTAAGTTTCTCCAATGTTCCCAAAACTCTGGATTCTGATAGAGGGCCATGAGACTTAGACCTGAGTGCAAAAATGGAGGCTCTAGCCCCTTCCAGAGCTGAGATATCGAAACTCAAAAATTGGGCCCGAAAAAAAAAACGACAGTGGTACCCCTTACGTTTTTTTTGGGGGGGGGCGAAAAATTAAGATTCTCCAATCTTCCCAAAACTCTGGATTCTGATAGAGGGCCATTAGACTTAGACCTGAGTGCAAAAATGGAGGCTCTAGCCCCTTCCAGAGCTGAGATATCGAAACTCAAAAATTGGGCCCGAAAAAAAAAACGACAGTGGTACCCCTTACGTTTTTTTTTTTGGGCGAAAAATTAAGTTTCTCCAATCTTCCCAAAACTCTGGATTCTGATAGAGGGCCATGAGACTTAGACCTGAGTGCAAAAATGGAGGTTCTAGCCCCTTCTAGAGCTGAGATATCGAAACTCAAAAATTGGGCCCGAAAAAAAAACGACAGTGGTACCCCTTACGTTTTTTTTTTTGGGGGCGAAAAATTAAGTTTCTCCAATCTTCCCAAAACTCTGGATTCTGATAGAGGGCCATGAGACTTAGACCTGAGTGCAAAAATGGAGGCTCTAGCCCCTTCCAGAGCTGAGATATCGAAACTCAAAAATTGGGCCCGAAAAAAAAAACGACAGTGGTACCCCTTACGTTTTTTTTTTGGGGCGAAAAATTAAGTTTCTCCAATCTTCCCAAAACTCTGGATTCTGATAGAGGGCCATGAGACTTAGACCTGAGTGCAAAAATGGAGGCTCTAGCCCCTTCCAGAGCTGATATATCGAAACTCAAAAATTGGGCCCGAAAAAAAAACGACAGTGGTACCCCTTACGTTTTTTTTTTGGGGCGAAAAATTAAGTTTCTCCAATCTTCCCAAAACTCTGGATTCTGATAGAGGGCCATGAGACTTAGACCTGAGTGCAAAAATGGAGGCTCTAGCCCCTTCTAGAGCTGAGATATCGAAACTCAAAAATTGGGCCCGAAAAAAAAACGACAGTGGTACCCCTTACGTTTTTTTTTTTTGGGACGAAAAATTAAGTTTCTCCAATCTTCCCAAAACTCTGGATTCTGATAGAGGGCCATGAGACTTAGACCTGAGTGCAAAAATGGAGGCTCTAGCCCCTTCCAGAGCTGAGATATCGAAACTCAAAAATTGGGCCCGAAAAAAAAAACGACAGTGGTACCCCTTACGTTTTTTTTTTTGGGCGAAAAATTAAGTTTCTCCAATCTTCCCAAAACTCTCGATTCTGATAGAGGGCCATGAGACTTAGACCTGAGTGCAAAAATGGAGGCTCTAGCCCCTTCCAGAGCTGATATATCGAAACTCAAAAATTGGGCCCGAAAAAAAACGACAGTGGTACCCCTTACGTTTTTTTTTTTTGGGCGAAAAATTAAGTTTCTCCAATCTTCCCAAAACTCTGGATTCTGATAGAGGGCCATGAGACTTAGACCTGAGTGCAAAAATGGAGGCTCTAGCCCCTTCCAGAGCTGAGATATCGAAACTCAAAAATTGGGCCCGAAAAAAAACGACAGTGGTACCCCTTACGTTTTTTTTTTGGGGCGAAAAATTAAGTTTCTCCAATCTTCCCAAAACTCTGGATTCTGATAGAGGGCCATGAGACTTAGACCTGAGTGCAAAAATGGAGGCTCTAGCCCCTTCCAGAGCTGAGATATCGAAACTCAAAAATTGGGCCCGAAAAAAAAACGACAGTGGTACCCCTTATGTTTTTTTTTTTTGGGCAAAAAATTAAGTTTCTCCAATCTTCCCAAAACTCTGGATTCTGATAGAGGGCCATGAGACTTAGACCTGATTTCAAAAATGGAGGCTCTAGCCCCTTCCAGAGCTGAGATATCGAAACTTAAAAATTGGGCCCGAAAAAAAAAACGACAGTGGTACCCCTTACGTTTTTTTTTTTTGGGCGAAAAATTAAGTTTCTCCAATCTTCCCAAAACTCTGGATTCTGATAGAGGGCCATGAGACTTAGACCTGAGTGCAAAAATGGAGGCTCTAGCCCCTTCCAGAGCTGAGATATCGAAACTCAAAAATTGGGCCCGAAAAAAAAAACGACAGTGGTACCCCTTACTTTTTTTTTTTTTTGGGCGAAAAATTAAGTTTCTCCAATCTTCCCAAAACTCTGGATTCTGATAGAGGGCCATGAGACTTAGACCTGAGTGCAAAAATTGAGGCTCTAGCCCCTTCCAGAGCTGAGATATCGAAACTCAAAAATTGGGCCCGAAAAAAAAACGACAGTGGTACCCCTTACGTTTTTTTTTGGGGGCGAAAAATTACGTTTCTCCAATCTTCCCAAAACTCTGGATTCTGATAGAGGGCCGTGAGACTTAGACCTGAATGCAAAAATGGAGGCTCTAGCCTCTTCCAGAGCTGAGATATCGAAACTCAAAAATTGGGCCCGAAAAAAAACGACAGTGGTACCCCTTACGTTTTTTTTTTGGGGCGAAAAATTAAGTTTCTCCAATCTTCCCAAAACTCTGGATTCTGATAGAGGGCCATGAGACTTAGACCTGAGTGCAAAAATGGAGGCTCTAGCCCCTTCCAGAGCTGAGATATCGAAACTCAAAAATTGGGCCCAAAAAAAAACGACAGTGGTACCCCTTACGTTTTTTTGGGGGGGCGAAAAATTAAGTTTCTCCAATCTTCCCAAAACTCTGGATTCTGATAGAGGGCCATGAGACTTAGACCTGAGTGCAAAAATGGAGGCTCTAGCCCCTTCCAGAGCTGAGATATCGAAACTCAAAAATTGGGCCCGAAAAAAAAACAACAGTGGTACCCCTTACGTTTTTTTTTTTTGGGCGAAAAATTAAGTTTCTCCAATCTTCCCAAAACTCTGGATTCTGATAGAGCTGAGATATCGAAACTCAAAAATTGGGCCCGAAAAAAAAACCGACAGTGGTACCCCTTATGTTTTTTTTTTTTGGGCAAAAAATTAAGTTTCTCCAATCTTCCCAAAACTCTGGATTCTGATAGAGGGCCATGAGACTTAGACCTGATTTCAAAAATGGAGGCTCTAGCCCCTTCCAGAGCTGAGATATCGAAACTTAAAAATTGGGCCCGAAAAAAAAAACGACAGTGGTACCCCTTACGTTTTTTTTTTTTGGGCGAAAAATTAAGTTTCTCCAATCTTCCCAAAACTCTGGATTCTGATAGAGGGCCATGAGACTTAGACCTGAGTGCAAAAATGGAGGCTCTAGCCCCTTCCAGAGCTGAGATATCGAAACTCAAAAATTGGGCCCGAAAAAAAAAACGACAGTGGTACCCCTTACTTTTTTTTTTTTTTTTGGGCGAAAAATTAAGTTTCTCCAATCTTCCCAAAACTCTGGATTCTGATAGAGGGCCATGAGACTTAGACCTGAGTGCAAAAATTGAGGCTCTAGCCCCTTCCAGAGCTGAGATATCGAAACTCAAAAATTGGGCCCGAAAAAAAAACGACAGTGGTACCCCTTACGTTTTTTTTTTGGGGGCGAAAAATTACGTTTCTCCAATCTTCCCAAAACTCTGGATTCTGATAGAGGGCCGTGAGACTTAGACCTGAATGCAAAAATGGAGGCTCTAGCCTCTTCCAGAGCTGAGATATCGAAACTCAAAAATTGGGCCCGAAAAAAAACGACAGTGGTACCCCTTACGTTTTTTTTTTGGGGCGAAAAATTAAGTTTCTCCAATCTTCCCAAAACTCTGGATTCTGATAGAGGGCCATGAGACTTAGACCTGAGTGCAAAAATGGAGGCTCTAGCCCCTTCCAGAGCTGAGATATCGAAACTCAAAAATTGGGCCCGAAAAAAAAACGACAGTGGTACCCCTTACGTTTTTTTGGGGGGGCGAAAAATTAAGTTTCTCCAATCTTCCCAAAACTCTGGATTCTGATAGAGGGCCATGAGACTTAGACCTGAGTGCAAAAATGGAGGCTCTAGCCCCTTCCAGAGCTGAGATATCGAAACTCAAAAATTGGGCCCGAAAAAAAAACAACAGTGGTACCCCTTACGTTTTTTTTTTTTGGGCGAAAAATTAAGTTTCTCCAATCTTCCCAAAACTCTGGATTCTGATAGAGCTGAGATATCGAAACTCAAAAATTGGGCCCGAAAAAAAAACCGACAGTGGTACCCCTTATGTTTTTTTTTTTTGGGCAAAAAATTAAGTTTCTCCAATCTTCCCAAAACTCTGGATTCTGATAGAGGGCCATGAGACTTAGACCTGATTTCAAAAATGGAGGCTCTAGCCCCTTCCAGAGCTGAGATATCGAAACTTAAAAATTGGGCCCGAAAAAAAAAACGACAGTGGTACCCCTTACGTTTTTTTTTTTTGGGCGAAAAATTAAGTTTCTCCAATCTTCCCAAAACTCTGGATTCTGATAGAGGGCCATGAGACTTAGACCTGAGTGCAAAAATGGAGGCTCTAGCCCCTTCCAGAGCTGAGATATCGAAACTCAAAAATTGGGCCCGAAAAAAAAAACGACAGTGGTACCCCTTACTTTTTTTTTTTTTTTTGGGCGAAAAATTAAGTTTCTCCAATCTTCCCAAAACTCTGGATTCTGATAGAGGGCCATGAGACTTAGACCTGAGTGCAAAAATTGAGGCTCTAGCCCCTTCCAGAGCTGAGATATCGAAACTCAAAAATTGGGCCCGAAAAAAAAACGACAGTGGTACCCCTTACGTTTTTTTTTGGGGGCGAAAAATTACGTTTCTCCAATCTTCCCAAAACTCTGGATTCTGATAGAGGGCCGTGAGACTTAGACCTGAATGCAAAAATGGAGGCTCTAGCCTCTTCCAGAGCTGAGATATCGAAACTCAAAAATTGGGCCCGAAAAAAAACGACAGTGGTACCCCTTACGTTTTTTTTTTGGGGCGAAAAATTAAGTTTCTCCAATCTTCCCAAAACTCTGGATTCTGATAGAGGGCCATGAGACTTAGACCTGAGTGCAAAAATGGAGGCTCTAGCCCCTTCCAGAGCTGAGATATCGAAACTCAAAAATTGGGCCCGAAAAAAAAACGACAGTGGTACCCCTTACGTTTTTTTGGGGGGGCGAAAAATTAAGTTTCTCCAATCTTCCCAAAACTCTGGATTCTGATAGAGGGCCATGAGACTTAGACCTGAGTGCAAAAATGGAGGCTCTAGCCCCTTCCAGAGCTGAGATATCGAAACTCAAAAATTGGGCCCGAAAAAAAAACAACAGTGGTACCCCTTACGTTTTTTTTTTTTGGGCGAAAAATTAAGTTTCTCCAATCTTCCCAAAACTCTGGATTCTGATAGAGCTGAGATATCGAAACTCAAAAATTGGGCCCGAAAAAAAAAACGACAGTGGTACCCCTTATGTTTTTTTTTTTTGGGCAAAAAATTAAGTTTCTCCAATCTTCCCAAAACTCTGGATTCTGATAGAGGGCCATGAGACTTAGACCTGAGTGCAAAAATGGAGGCTCTAGCCCCTTCCAGAGCTGAGATATCAAAACTCAAAAATTGGGCCCGAAAAAAAAACGACAGTGGTACCCCTTACGGTTTTTTTTTTGGGCGAAAAATTAAGTTTCTCCAATCTTCCCAAAACTCTGGATTCTGATAGAGGGCCATGAGACTTAGACCTGAGTGCAAAAATGGAGGCTCTAGCCCCTTCCAGAGCTGAGATATCGAAACTCAAAAATTGGGCCCGAAAAAAAAAACGACAGTGGTACCCCTTACGTTTTTTTTTTTTGGGCGAAAAATTAAGTTTCTCCAATGTTCCCAAAACTCTGGATTCTGATAGAGGGCCATGAGACTTAGACCTGAGTGCAAAAATGGAGGCTCTAGCCCCTTCCAGAGCTGAGATATCGAAACTCAAAAATTGGGCCCGAAAAAAAAAACGACAGTGGTACCCCTTACGTTTTTTTTGGGGGGGGGCGAAAAATTAAGATTCTCCAATCTTCCCAAAACTCTGGATTCTGATAGAGGGCCATTAGACTTAGACCTGAGTGCAAAAATGGAGGCTCTAGCCCCTTCCAGAGCTGAGATATCGAAACTCAAAAATTGGGCCCGAAAAAAAAAACGACAGTGGTACCCCTTACGTTTTTTTTTTTGGGCGAAAAATTAAGTTTCTCCAATCTTCCCAAAACTCTGGATTCTGATAGAGGGCCATGAGACTTAGACCTGAGTGCAAAAATGGAGGTTCTAGCCCCTTCTAGAGCTGAGATATCGAAACTCAAAAATTGGGCCCGAAAAAAAAACGACAGTGGTACCCCTTACGTTTTTTTTTTTTGGGGGCGAAAAATTAAGTTTCTCCAATCTTCCCAAAACTCTGGATTCTGATAGAGGGCCATGAGACTTAGACCTGAGTGCAAAAATGGAGGCTCTAGCCCCTTCCAGAGCTGAGATATCGAAACTCAAAAATTGGGCCCGAAAAAAAAAACGACAGTGGTACCCCTTACGTTTTTTTTTTGGGGCGAAAAATTAAGTTTCTCCAATCTTCCCAAAACTCTGGATTCTGATAGAGGGCCATGAGACTTAGACCTGAGTGCAAAAATGGAGGCTCTAGCCCCTTCCAGAGCTGATATATCGAAACTCAAAAATTGGGCCCGAAAAAAAAACGACAGTGGTACCCCTTACGTTTTTTTTTTGGGGCGAAAAATTAAGTTTCTCCAATCTTCCCAAAACTCTGGATTCTGATAGAGGGCCATGAGACTTAGACCTGAGTGCAAAAATGGAGGCTCTAGCCCCTTCCAGAGCTGATATATCGAAACTCAAAAATTGGGCCCGAAAAAAAAACGACAGTGGTACCCCTTACGTTTTTTTTTTTGGGGCGAAAAATTAAGTTTCTCCAATCTTCCCAAAACTCTGGATTCTGATAGAGGGCCATGAGACTTAGACCTGAGTGCAAAAATGGAGGCTCTAGCCCCTTCCAGAGCTGAGATATCGAAACTCAAAAAGTGGGCCCGAAAAAAAAACGACAGTGGTACCCCTTACGTTTTTTTTTTTGGGGCGAAAAATTAAGTTTCTCCATTCTTCCCAAAACTCTGGATTCTGATAGAGGGCCATGAGACTTAGACCTGAGTGCAAAAATGGAGGCTCTAGCCCCTTCCAGAGCTGAGATATCGAAACTCAAAAATTGGGCCCGAAAAAAAAACGACAGTGGTACCCCTTACGTTTTTTTTTTGGGGGCGAAAAATTAAGTTTCTCCAATCTTCCCAAAACTCTGGATTCTGATAGAGGGCCATGAGACTTAGACCTGAGTGCAAAAATGGAGGCTCTAGCCCCTTCCAGAGCTGAGATATCGAAACTCAAAAATTGGGCCCGAAAAAAAAACGACAGTGGTACCCCTTACGTTTTTTTTTTTGGGCGAAAAATTAAGTTTCTCCAATCTTCCCAATACTCTGGATTCTGATAGAGGGCCATGAGACTTAGACCTGAGTGCAAAAATGGAGGCTCTAGCCCCTTCCAGAGCTGAGATATCGAAACTCAAAAATTGGGCCCGAAAAAAAAAACGACAGTGGTACCCCTTACGTTCTTTTTTTTTTGGGGCGAAAAATTAAGTTTCTCCAATCTTCCCAAAACTCTGGATCCTGATAGAGGGCCATGAGACTTAGACCTGAGTGCAAAAATGGAGGCTCTAGCCCCTTCCAGAGCTTAGATATCGAAACTCAAAAATTGGGCCCGAAAAAAAAAACGACAGTGGTACCCCTTACGTTTTTTTTTTTGGGCGAAAAATTAAGTTTCTCCAATCTTCCCAAAACTCTGGATTCTGATAGAGGGCCATGAGACTTAGACCTGAGTGCAAAAATGGAGGCTCTAGCCCCTTCCAGAGCTGAGATATCGAAACTCAAAAATTGGGCCCGAAAAAAAAAACGACAGTGGTACCCCTTACGTTTTTTTTTTTTGGGCGAAAAATTAAGTTTCTCCAATCTTCCCAAAACTCTGGATTCTGATAGAGGGCCATGAGACTTAGACCTGAGTGCAAAAATGGAGGCTCTAGCCCCTTCCAGAGCTGAGATATCGAAACTCAAATATTGGGCCCGAAAAAAAAAACGACAGTGGTACCCCTTACGTTTTTTTTTTTTGGGGCGAAAAATTAAGTTTCTCCAATCTTCCCAAAACTCTGGATTCTGATAGAGGGCCATGAGACTTAGACCTGAGTGCAAAAATGGAGGCTCTAGCCCCTTCCAGAGCTGAGATATCGAAACTCAAAAATTGGGCCCGAAAAAAAAAACGACAGTGGTACCCCTTACGTTTTTTTTTTTGGGCGAAAAATTAAGTTTCTCCAATCTTCCCAAAACTCTGGATTCTGATAGAGGGCCATGAGACTTAGACCTGAGTGCAAAAATGGAGGCTCTAGCCCCTTCTAGAGCTGAGATATCGAAACTCAAAAATTGGGCCCGAAAAAAAAAACGACAGTGGTACCCCTTACGTTTTTTTTTTTGGGCGAAAAATTAAGTTTCTCCAATCTTCCCAAAACTCTGGATTCTGATAGAGGGCCATGAGACTTAGACCTGAGTGCAAAAATGGAGGCTCTAGCCCCTTCCAGAGCTGATATATCGAAACTCAAAAATTGGGCCCGAAAAAAAAACGACAGTGGTACCCCTTACGTTTTTTTTTTTTGGGTGAAAAATTAAGTTTCTCCAATCTTCCCAAAACTCTGGATTCTGATAGAGGGCCATGAGACTTAGACCTAAGTGCAAAAATGGAGGCTCTAGCCCCTTCCAGAGCTGAGATATCGAAACTCAAAAATTGGGCCCGAAAAAAAAACGACAGTGGTACCCCTTACGTTTTTTTTTTTGGGGCGAAAAATTAAGTTTCTCCAATCTTCCCAAAACTCTGGATTCTGATAGAGGGCCATGAGACTTAGACCTGAGTGCAAAAATGGAGGCTCTAGCCCCTTCCAGAGCTGAGATATCGAAACTCAAAAATTGGGCCCGAAAAAAAAACGACAGTGGTACCCCTTACGTTTTTTTTTTTGGGGGCGAAAAATTAAGTTTCTCCAATCTTCCCAAAACTCTGGATTCTGATAGAGGGTCATGAGACTTAGACCTGAGTGCAAAAATGGAGGCTCTAGCCCCTTTTAGAGCTGAGATATCGAAACTCAAAAATTGGGCCCGAAAAAAAAACGACAGTGGTACCCCTTACGTTTTTTTTTTTTTGGGCGAAAAATTAAGTTTCTCCAATCTTCCCAAAACTCTGGATTCTGATAGAGGGCCATGAGACTTAGACCTGAGTGCAAAAATGGAGGCTCTAGCCCCTTCCAGAGCTGAGATATCGAAACTCAAAAATTGGGCCCGAAAAAAAAAACGACAGTGGTACCCCTTACGTTTTTTTTTTGGGCGAAAAATTAAGTTTCTCCAATCTTCCCAAAACTCTGGATTCTGATAGAGGGCCATGAGACTTAGACCTGAGTGCAAAAATGGAGGCTCTAGCCCCTTCCAGAGCTGATATATCGAAACTCAAAAATTGGGCCCGAAAAAAAAACGACAGTGGTACCCCTTACGTTTTTTTTTTTTGGGCGAAAAATTAAGTTTCTCCAATCTTCCCAAAACTCTGGATTCTGATAGAGGGCCATGAGACTTAGACCTGAGTGCAAAAATGGAGGCTCTAGCCCCTTCCAGAGCTGAGATATCGAAACTCAAAAATTGAGCCCGAAAAAAAAAACGACAGTGGTACCCCTTACGTTTTTTTTTGGGGGGCGAAAAATTAAGTTTCTCCAATCTTTCCAAAACTCTGGATTCTGATAGAGGGCCATGAGACTTAGACCTGAGTGCAAAAATTGAGGCTCTAGCCCCTTCCAGAGCTGAGATATCGAAACTCAAAAATTGGGCCCGAAAAAAAAACGACAGTGGTACCCCTTACGTTTTTTTTTTTTGGGCGAAAAATTAAGTTTCTCCAATCTTCCCAAAACTCTGGATTCTGATAGAGGGCCATGAGACTTAGACCTGAGTGCAAAAATGGAGGCTCTAGCCCCTTCCAGAGCTGAGATATCGAAACTCAAAAATTGGGCCCGAAAAAAAAAAACGACAGTGGTACCCCTTACGTTTTTTTTTTTTGGGCGAAAAATTAAGTTTCTCCAATCTTCCCAAAACTCTGGATTCTGATAGAGGGCCATGAGACTTAGACCTGAGTGCAAAAATGGAGGCTCTAGCCCCTTCTAGAGCTGAGATATCGAAACTCAAAAATTGGGCCCGAAAAAAAAACGACAGTGGTACCCCTTACGTTTTTTTTTTTTGGGACGAAAAATTAAGTTTCTCCAATCTTCCCAAAACTCTGGATTCTGATAGAGGGCCATGAGACTTAGACCTGAGTGCAAAAATGGAGGCTCTAGCCCCTTCCAGAGCTGAGATATCGAAACTCAAAAATTGGGCCCGAAAAAAAAAACGACAGTGGTACCCCTTACGTTTTTTTTTTTGGGCGAAAAATTAAGTTTCTCCAATCTTCCCAAAACTCTGGATTCTGATAGAGGGCCATGAGACTTAGACCTGAGTGCAAAAATGGAGGCTTTAGCCCCTTCCAGAGCTGAGATATCGAAACTCAAAAATTGGGCCCGAAAAAAAAACGACAGTGGTACCCCTTACGTTTTTTTTTTTTGGGCGAAAAATTAAGTTTCTCCAATCTTCCCAAAACTCTGGATTCTGATAGAGGGCCATGAGACTTAGACCTGAGTGCAAAAATGGAGGCTCTAGCCCCTTCCAGAGCTGAGATATCGAAACTCAAAAATTGGGCCCGAAAAAAAAAACGACAGTGGTACCCCTTACTTTTTTTTTTTTTTTGGGCGAAAAATTAAGTTTCTCCAATCTTCCCAAAACTCTGGATTCTGATAGAGGGCCATGAGACTTAGACCTGAGTGCAAAAATTGAGGCTCTAGCCCTTTCCAGAGCTGAGATATCGAAACTCAAAAATTGGGCCCGAAAAAAAAACGACAGTGGTACCCCTTACGTTTTTTTTGGGGGGCGAAAAATTACGTTTCTCCAATCTTCCCAAAACTCTGGATTCTGATAGAGGGCCGTGAGACTTAGACCTGAATGCAAAAATGGAGGCTCTAGCCTCTTCCAGAGCTGAGATATCGAAACTCAAAAATTGGGCCCGAAAAAAAAAACGACAGTGGTACCCCTTACGTTTTTTTTTTTGGGCGAAAAATTAAGTTTCTCTAATCTTCCCAAAACTCTGGATTCTGATAGAGGGCCATGAGACTTAGACCTGAGTGCAAAAATGGAGGCTCTAGCCCCTTCCAGAGCTGAGATATCGAAACTCAAAAATTGGGCCCGAAAAAAAAACGACAGTGGTACCCCTTACGTTTTTTTTGGGGGGGCGAAAAATTAAGTTTCTCCAATCTTCCCAAAACTCTGGATTCTGATAGAGGGCCATGAGACTTAGACCTGAGTGCAAAAATGGAGGCTCTAGCCCCTTCCAGAGCTGAGATATCGAAACTCAAAAATTGGGCCCGAAAAAAAAACGACAGTGGTACCCCTTACGTTTTTTTTGGGGGGGCGAAAAATTAAGTTTCTCCAATCTTCCCAAAACTCTGGATTCTGATAGAGGGCCATGAGACTTAGACCTGAGTGCAAAAAT